>NW_027527804.1:969210-989407 GCF_008692635.1 Crocuta crocuta
GACTAAGGTTTCCGCAGGGCAGCTAAAGGGGACAGACTGATCAATTACACATTGGGAGTGGCTAGCCAAAAGCCAACCTCCTCCATCACAACCTGAGGTAGGTCAAACAATAGTGTTGCCAACAGCTGACTCCTTTAAGTTTGCCCTGTTAGGAAAGTCTGCTTTGTGTGATTCAGTAAGGCAGCTGGCAAGTGGGAGAAGCCATTTATCATGTCACCCAGGGAAGCCTGTAATCTAATAGCATCACTTCTGCTGGAAACAAGAGCATAGGGGCATGGCTGCTTTGGAGAAGGCAACCTAAACAGTGCCACAGTGCTTGGCAGAGCTCCAGATAAAGGCTGTGGGGTCTGGCTTCTCAGATGGTCTTACCCAGGGAACAGAAGCCTGAGTGCCTGTCCCAGCCGTGTGACTTGTAACATCCAGTCAACTGTTTTGCCTCTCTAGGCCTCAATTTTTTTCATCTGTAGAATGGGATTAAGGGAAGCAACTCATGCTTTGAGTCCCACAAGTCCAGGGTTCAAATCGCCACTCTAACATTTTCTGTTTGGTCTTGAGCAATTAGTTAACCTTTCTGAACTTTCAGTTCCTCACCCATAAAATATAGGAAATAATATTTATCATATAGGGCTTAGGAAAGAAAATAATGTATGTAAACATTGTAGACACTCAATAAATATATGCTGAATCAATAAATGAATGGTACTGCCTGGTACATAATGGGTGATGTTTAGGTTCATCTTCTTCTCCAATCAGATATGATAAGAAAACATGTAGTGGGACAAATTATTCTTACTGAGCCATAGGATGCAGATATCAGCCTCATGCTCTAGAAATTGTTCCGTCTACATCTATTTTTTCCATAGCATTATTTTGGCCAGAAATGTATATCCTAATTACACTGACAGAAAATATGTCATGGTTAAAGGCAAGAATGTCAACCAATGTCAAGATTATCCAGCTAGGGGTGCCTAGGTGGCTCAGTCAGTTGAATATCCTACTCTTGATTTTGGCTAAGGTCATGATTCCAGGGTTTTGGGATCAAGCCCCAAGTCAGGCTCTGTGCTAAGCATGGAGTCTGCTTAAGAGTTTCTCTCTTGCCCTCTGCCCCTCCCCCATTCACTCTTTTTCTCTCTAAAATAAAGAAAAAGGGGAAGGTACTCCTGGGTGGAGTTGGTTAAGTATTTGACTTTGGCTCAGGTCATAATCTGGTGGTTCGTTAGTGCGAGCCCCGCATCGGGCTCTGTGCTAACAGCTCAGAGCGTGGAGCCTGCTTCAGATTCTGTGTCTCCCTCTCTCTCTGACCCTCCCCTGCTGATGCTGTCTCTCTCTCTCAAAATAAATAAATAAAATTTTAAAAAGATTATTCAGATAATATANTAAACATGCAAATTTCAACATAGAATCTCAAGAGTTTCACAGGCCCACTAAAACCCCAGGCTAAGAACCTCTGGAACCTCTGATACCCAAGACTGGAGAGGTAGAAGAGCTGGTCAGACAGTTGTCTCAATAAACCCATAACATTCTTTTCAGAAAATTTTAGGTGGATGTAGATAAAAAAGTATTACCCTTTTTTCTTTCTTTTTTCTTTTCTTTTCTTTCCTTTTTTTTTTTTTTTTGCAAATCTTCATTCTAAAATAATCTGACTGCATATTCTTAGTTCCTTTCTTTTCTTCTTATTTCCTTCTTCTCTTTATTTTTTAAAAAGTTTTATTTATTGGGGCACCTGGGTGGCTCAGTTGGGTATGCTTCCGACTTCAGCTGAGGTTATGATCTTGTGGTTTGTGAGTTCAAACCCCACATTGGGCTCAGTGCTGACAGCTTAGAGTCTGGAGCTTGCTTCGGATTCTGCGTGTGTGTCTCTCTCTCCCAAATATAAATAAATATTAAACAAATTTTTAAAGTTTTATTTATTTAAGTAACCTCTACACCCAATGTGGGGCTCCAACTCATGACCCTTAGATTGAGAGTCACATGCTCTTTCAACTGAGCCAGCCAGACACCCCTCCTTCTTCCTGTCTTTAAAGATGATCACAAGTCTTTCTTGCAAAGAAGAAAATCATAGCTGGTTTGTAACATTTCTGTCTATTATGACACAGCTGAAGTTAGCAAGGTCTACAGTTGGTGGTCAGGAAGCATCTTAATTTAATTGTGAGTAATTTACTTGTATTACTCCATATGTTAACCATTAATACTCTTTAAAAAATTTTTTTAATGTTTTATTTATTGCTGAGAGAGAAAGAGAGAGCGTGAGCAGGGGAGGGTCAGAGAGAGAGGGGGAGGGAGATACAGAATCTGAAGCAGGCTCCAGGCTCTGAGCTAGCTGTCAGCACAGAGCCTGACGCGGGGCTCAAACCCACGAACCGCGAGATCGTGACCTGAGCCGAAGTCGAATGCTTAACCAACTGAGCCACCCAGGTGTCCCAAAACTCTTAATGGTAATCGTGTTTGTCTCTCAAGCTGCTAGGTATACCCCTGTCTAGCTATAGATACAGATCTACGCCCATGACCATGCATATCATCCACACTCTCTATATAAAGGTTATCCTTTGGTCTAGAGTTTCATTTAACTCTTTGTCTCCGGGTCCATCTGTTGCACTTTTCCTCAGTAACTGCAGTCTGTGTTTTTTTTTTATTTATTTATTTTTTTTTATTTTTTGTTTATTTCTAGGAGAGAGACAGCGTGAGCAGGGGAGGGTCAGAGAGAGAGGGAGTCACAGACTGAAGCAGGCTCCAGGCTCTGAGCTGGCAGTCAGCACAGAGCCTGACGCGGGGCTCGAACCCACGAACCGTGAGATCATGACCTAAGCGAAAGTCGGACGCTTAACCGACTAAGCCACCCAGGCGCCCCCAACAGTCTGTGTTTTAAAGTCATGACTTGGCTCATCTTTATAGCATTCTTCTGTCCACTCAGCTTGTGGTTGTCCCACTTCAATCTATCACATTACAGCTGTGTGAATATGGGACAGTCATCCATTTTCCATCTAGAAAGGCTGTGTTCAGTGATTATTGTTTCTTTGCAATAATGGGTTGCAGGGTTCCAGGACCTGACTTGTCATTGAATATTTACTAAAGCTCTTAGGCTGTGATGGTGAAGCAAAGGTGCTTCACTACAGGTTAAATCTACGATGTGATTCTGGATGCACATGGCCGCAATTTTGTCCAAGAGTCAATCCCAGAAGGTTTCCGATGGTGAACTTTGTTTCAGTGGATAGTTTGTTACCCCAGGCAGCTTTTGTTCTTGAAAATGGGAATGAGAGACTCCTTCCTTACTCTATGAGTGGTCAGATGCATCAGATAGAATGTTTTGACCAGCTGAAATTTTCATTTGTGAGTCACTTCCTCTTTCACTGCCTCTTACCAAAACTCCCCCCTTCTAAGCTCAAACTTTTGTATACTGCCCTCCAAAAATATGAGTGGCCCACAAAACCCTGTTGTATGAGAGAGAATGGTGGATGGCAGGAAGCAACAAATCCATGATATGGACACAAAGAAACACAGACAACTTGAACCTTTCACTCCAAGATTTTTGCTGGATGAGACTGTGCCAATCCCAGCCAAAGTGAAGCACATGCCTAGGCATAAGAGGTAGGTCAAGGAACAAGTGGAAATACACAGCATCTCATACTCCACTTCCTTCTCTCCTTCCCTCCCTCTCCCCAGAGCTACATGTCAGAATGTCTGCCCTGAAAAGAAAGGGTTGATCAGAGGACTGTCTCAGACCTAGGGTCAGCACATTCACTCATATTGGAACACTTAATACATTCTCTGAGCAGCAGGTTAGTGATTAAGGGCATGGACTCCTGCATTGGGTCCCTAAGCTCAAATTCTGGCTATTAGTAACCTAGGGATGTTGGGGCAATTGCTTTATCTGACAATTGCCCCAACTCTTGGTAGTGTTCTTGGTTTTCTTACCTGGAATATGGCATTAATTACAGTACCCATTTCATTGTGCTGTTGTGAGGATTATATTAAACACGTTATATGTGTATATGTATGTATGTGTGTGTATCTTAAAAGTGTTTTAATAGTAATTACTAATACAGTAAAACCTTGGTTTGCGAGCATAATTTATTCTGGAAACATGGTTGCAATCCAAAGCACTCGTATATCAAAGTGAATCTCAAGAACCATTGGCTCAGTTGTGATCATGTGACATTAGGCCTCATATACTACTCATATTGCAAGACATCACTCGTTTACCAATTATAATTTATCAGAAATATGCAGTGCCTGTGTGGCTCAGTCGATTGAGCACCTGACTTCAGCTCAGGTCATGATCTCATGGTTTGTGAGTTCAAGCCCCACGTCAGGCTCTGTACTGACAGCTCAGAGCCTGGAGCCTGCTTTTGATTCTGTGTCCCTCTCTCTCTCTCTCTCTCTCTCTCTATGACCATCTCCTCCTCTCAAAAATAAATAAACATTTTAAAAACTATCACAAATGTTCCCCTGTCTTGAGGAATTGTCACAGAACATGTTACTTGCAATCCAAGGTTTCACTGTACTATTATTACCAGAGTTAGGGACTCTTCGAGCCTGTCTTGTCCTATCAGTGTTGTGACTTCTTCACATTGTGCTTAGACTTCACTTCCATGTTTATTGTTCCAACAATACATTTTCTTTAATGTTTGTTTTTCAGAGAGAGACAGAGACAGAGACAGAGCGTGAGCAAGGTTGGGGCGGAGAGAGAGGGAGACACAGAATCTGAAGCAGGCTCCAGGCTCTGAGCTGTCAGCAGGGAGCCCAATGTGGGGCTCAAACCCACAAACTGTGAGCCAAAGTCAGATGCTAAACCAAGTGGACCATCCAGGTGCCCCTGTTCCAATAATAATTTTAACTTTATAGTATTAAGTGTTCCCTCTTTAGGTCTGTGAGAATGTTCATGGGGCTCTTTCCTTACATCCCTTTTGCAGTGGCTCTGGGGGGTCCCTTTGGAGTCCCAACACCACATTAGAAAGTAAGCTCCTCAATCACAAGGGAACAGACATAATATAAAGAACAAGGGAAATGAAACCAAGTAGCCAGCGGAAGGCTGCCTAACACATCAAAGGCCCTTCCAAGCCAGTAGGACGTAGAAGAGCAGAGTCACCCCTTTGGTTTGTGGTCTGTGCACTTTGTTCCATTCCACCCTTGTACCTTCTCTGTTTCCCTCCCTCCTGTTTCCCCACCCTTTGTAAGAAAAACAGTGTATTGGGGTTGCTGACGCAAAAATATGGCCTGTGGTAGCTCTTAATGTGTGGTGACTCATGCCGAGGAGCAGGAATAATTTGCCTGGAGGGGGAGAGGGAGACGTGTCAGTGTGTGGGCATTCTGGGCAATTGCCTGTGTGGTAGCTAAACTCAGCTAATGCAGTAGATAGTTAACTCTCCTGAGAAAATCCCTGGAGCCCCATGGCCATGACATACGTCCGGTGTAGGAAAGGAGCAAAGAGAGGGCAGAAAACCCCTGCCACATCCCCAATCATTGAGTCTGGAATTCAGGGGAAATCACAGAGGACTTCATAGTAATGGGATTTTTCATATCTAGGTGATTAGAGACATAAATATGGAGGATTTGAATTAAGGAGAGCAAAAAGCAAAATTGTGAATGAGGTGCTAGAGGCATTCTGTCCTTGCCCTTCCCCTGTCCTCCAGGGATTCAAGGTTTTCCTGATGTTCCATGGTCCTCTGAGGGACCCTCTGCCCAGCCCTCCTTTCCCAGATGGACTGTGCCACAGCCTGAGTGTTGCCAAGCAGCCCCCCAAGTTCCTTACAGTGGAAACCATGAGTGGAAAGCCTGACATGCTCCATGGCCAGGCCTTAGCCTCTGCTGGGCTGCCTTCTCTGTGGCTTCCAGACACATTCAGTGCCAGGTAATGAGGAGATGTGGGCAAGAAGACACTCTTTTCCCTCTCCCCCACTGTGCATGGTAGAGCTCCCCTTTCTCATTATCCATTCACCAGCTTCCTCCCTAAGTCCCACTGTCTCCTCTCCCTGGCTTTGGACTTGTCTTACTCTCTTTCCCTAACAAAACTTCTCTTTACATTTATAATCCATTTTATTTTTTTAATTTTTTAAGTTTATTTATTTATTTTTGAGAGAGAGAGAGACAGAGACAGAGAGAGAGACAGAGAGAGAGAGAGAGAGAGAGAGAAAGAGCAAGCACAGGGGAGAGGGAGAGAGAGAAAATCCTAAGCAAGCTCTGCACCACCAGCACAGGGCCTAAAGTGGGGCTTGAACTCACGAACCGTGAGATCGTGACATGAGCCAAAATCAAGAGGAAGATGCTTAACCGACTGAGCCACCCAGACCTCTCTATAACCCATTTTCTTAGGCTCCCTTCTGGGTGAATGAAACACTAAATAATCAAATCCAAATTTGAGGTGGCAGATAGATATACAATGGCTCACTCCGCTACTTTTCTCAGGCAACTTATACATTTTAACAGTATCCTTCAATGCATTAGCTCAAGGTGTGGTATACTTTCTCTGCAAAAGGACCAAATAGTAAATATTATAAGCTTTGAGGGCCATACAGTTTTTGTTGTAACTATTCAACTCTGCCCTTGTGGCATGACCTTAGCAATAGGCAATTCATAAACAAATTAACTGGCTGTGTTCCAATAAATAAAGAAATTGAATTTCATGTAATTTTTACATGTCACAAAACATTATTCTTCATTTGATTTTTTTCAATTATGTAAAAAATATAAAAAGCATTCTCAGTTTAGACATACAAAAACAGATGGAAGGCCAGATTTGGCCAGGGGGCTGTAGTTTGCCAACTAATGCCTTGGCCCAAAGGGTTTGCTCAAATGGTGGTTTCACATGCTGTTATAAGCTGAATGAGATGGAGAGAGAAAAAAAGCTTTATAGAGTGAGATTGGGGATGACCTTATCATCATCGTCTTCAAATCACACAAGCTAAATAGAAATGCTTACTATTTCATTCAGCCCCTATTACTGAGTAACTATTCTGTGCCAGGGACTGTGTTAGGGACTGTGTAATACATCAAGAGAATAAAACAGATGCTGTCTATGCCTTTATAGAATTTAAAGATACCATAGAGGGGGTTAGATAATCAACAAGTAAATTAGCAATAAATAGATAATTTCAAACTGTGATAAATGTGTGAAGGAAACACAGGAGAACAGTTGCAGAGAATGAGGAGCAGGTCAGGGAGATTGCGGTCAGTGAAGATGGATTTGCATGTGGAGAGGTTTTTATTAAGGAATTGGGTTGGTGAAGAGTAACCAGGAGTAGGGGAAAGGAAGCACATTCCTGGCAAAAGGCCCAGCATGTGTTAGGGGCTTGAGGCAGGAAAGAGCTTGCCTTGTTCACAGCTCTAAAAGGAGACAGTATGACTAGTAGGATTGAAGGAATGTAGCCCGAGAGGGGGTGGGAAAAGTAGGCAAAGTCCGGATTACATAGAGCCTTGAAGCCCATTGAAAAAGTATGGACTTCATTTAAAGTGAAAGGAGAGTTGTTTTATGTTTGTTTGTTTTGTTTTGTTTAAAGTTTATTTATTTTGAGAGAGAGAGTGTATGCGGGAGGGGCAGAGAGAGAGAGAGAGAGAGAGAGAGTGAATCCCAAGCAGGTTCCTTACTGCCAGCGTGGAGCCCACTGCGTGGCTTGAACTCATGAATCAGGAGATTGTGACCTGAGCCTAAATCAAGCGCTGGACGCTTAATCAACTGAGCCAAACCTGTTTGTTTTTAATGTAAGCTCTATGCCATTTGTGGGGCTTGAACTCATAATGCTGAGATCAAGAATCCCATGCTCTACTGACCGAGTCAGCCAGGCACCCCAGGAAAGTGCTTTTAAAAGATTATTCTGGGGGCGCCTGGGTGGCTTAGTCGGTTAAGCGTCCGACTTTCGCTTAGGTCATGATCNTTGGAGCTAGAAAATGTAGAACTTACTGATTAGACATAAGAGGGGAGGGAGATAGTAGAATCAAGAATTATTAGCTGGTTTGTGGTTTCAATAACTTGACAGATGGTGGTTCCTTTCAATGGATGGAAAATTTTGACCGGGGAAGGAAAAGTTACATTGAGGTGTAGGGAAGAAGGCGCTGATTGAGTAAGATTTTCATTGCTATTCTTGTGTGTGTTTTTTTCAAGTAGGCTCTATGTCCAAAGTGGGGCTTGAACTCACTACCCCAGGATCAAAAGTTGCATGCTTTGCTGACTGAGCCAGCCAGGCACGCCTGATAGAGTTATTTATACTTTAGACAGCTTAAGTTTAATGTCTCTGAGATCTCCAAGTAGATCTCTAAGTAGTTGGTCATGTGAGTCTGGCATTAAGAAGAGTTTTGGAATGAGGACATAAACATGAAAGAAATCAACATATAGATGACATTTAATGCCATGGTAATAGGGAGAAGTCACTTAGGGAAAGAGTGCAGATAGAGAGAGGCCCTAGGAACTAGTGCCAGGGCACTCCAACATTTGGATATTGGATAGGGAGGAGACTGAAACAGACAGAAAGGGAGCAGTCAAAGACATGGGTTTATTTTTTTTTTTTTTGTGGATGTAAATTATTATTTCTGTTAAGGTGATAAATTCCTCCCGAAGGACTACTGTATTTATTTAAGTTATGTAGAATCATTAAAATCCTGACTTACAGAGCAGATATTGAGAGCTATGCTCACTTTCATATGATTGTCTGAGACTGACATAACCCCAACGAAGTACTTACTCCATGAAAGAATAATACAAGTACTTTCTCTTTAATTGAACCAGACAGTTCTTACTTCAATAGAGTAGTGTCTGTGAGATTTTNGCCCTCCTCCATGCCCATCTTCCCCCTCTCCCCCACACCCATCAGTCCTCAGTTTGTTCTCAGCATTCAAGAGTCTCTCATAGTTTGCTTCTCTCCCTCTCCCCCACTATTTACCCCCTTCTTCTCACAACATGGGTGAATTTTTTTAATGTATAGTGTCACAGATGCCAAGAGAAGAGTGTTGGAGGAGAGAGTAGTCAACTGTGTTGAACACTGCTGGTAGATCAAGCTGGATGAAGACAAAAAGGACACTACTGTTTTTGATAACATGGAGGTTTTTAGTGACTTTGGCAAGAGATTTTGGTGGGGGTGGAAGGGCTAGACTGACAATGGTTGTGATTAACAGAGAAGTAAAGGCTGATGGTATTACCCCCATAAGGTTAATTCCAGAGTTGTGGTCCAGAATGCATCACTTGGTGGTCTGGCAATTTCCAAGGCAGCTAGTCCCTCAGTCAGTGTTGAGTGCCACGGGCTGGATGGCCTGGTATGGCCCCTTCCACCCTTTCAACGTGGGTCTTAAAAGGAATAAAATGTTCATTCATTTTTTAATTCACCAAATATTTGTTGAGTAATTAATAAGTGCTGGGCACTCCAGATAGTACAGAAGAACCCAGAAAAATTCCTGCCCTGGTGGAGCTTATGTTTTAGCCACTAGGAAAGCCAAGTAAATAGGCGATTATGCGATCACAATCAGGGTTATTAGGTACTAGACATAAGGAAGATACATTAGTCAAGGTAACTAATTCTACATGTTGTAACAAATGATCCTTCCATCTAAGAGTTTCAACACAATAAAAATTTATGTCATTCATGTCATAGGCCAAAGCCGGTCAAGCAGCTTTCCTGGGCACCTGTCTTCCACGTAGTGACTCAGGATTCAGGCTCTTACTGCTGTATGGCTTCACCATCCCACAGACCTCCTCAGAGTCTAGCAGTGGATCCTCTGTATTCTGTAGGCAAATAAGCAAAGACAGCCCACAGACTATCACACAGCACGATTTATAGCCACACTTGAAAGTTACCAGAAGCCAATGTAATGACAAGATAAGCCGAGAAATGTGACCTTCCTCTGCCCAGTAAAAAATGGGGTTCATGAGAAACTAGCCAGTTTCTGACACCGAAGTGTAGGATGATATGAGGGTTCAGAGGAGGAGCTCTTCGTATTTATTTAATGTATCATGAAAAGTTCCTGGGTAAGGTGACATTCAAGCTAAAGCCCTGGAGGATGAGGAAGAATTTACCTGGTGAAGTGGGTGGGGTTAAGAATGTTCCAAGCAAATACTTCATGGCAATGAGAAAAAATGAAATCTGGCCATTTGTAGAGACGTGGATGGAACTTGAGGGCATTATGCTGAGTGAAATATGTCAGGCAGAGAAAGATACCATATGTTTTCATTCATATGTGGAACAGGAGAAACTTAACAGAGGACCATAGGGGAGGAGAAGGGGAGAAAAAATAGTTAAGGAGAGGGAGGGAGGCAAACCGTAAGAGATGGTTAAATACTGAGAATAAACTGAGGGTTGATGGGGGGTGGGAGAGAGGGGAAAGTGGAGGTGAGGGGCATGGAGGAGGGCACTTGTTGGGATGAGCACTGGGTGTTATATGGAAACCAACTTGACAATAAATTATATTTAAAAAATAAAATAAAAAAGTGAGAAATTCAAAGCCANGGGTGGCTCAGTCAGTTGATCGTCTGACTTTGGCTCAGGCCATGATCTCATGGTTTGTGGGTTCGACCCTCACATTGGGTTCTGTACTGGAGCCTGGAGCCTGTTTTGGATTCTGTATCTCTCTCTCTGCTCCTCCTCCACTCTTCTCTCTGTCTCTGTCTCTGTCTCTGTCTGTCTGTCTGTCTGTCTCTCTCAAACTAAATAGATAAACATTAAAAAATAAAAAGAATGTTCCAAGCAAAGGGAGCTAATGAGAGGAGGTGAGAGCATGATTTGCTTGAGGAACTGGATGGAGTCCAGGGTGGCCAGAACACAGAGAAAGAGATGAGAATGAGATAGAAGGCCAGAGCCAAGGGTGGGTAGACCATCAGTCTGATGCTTACAGATAGAAGAGTCAGGGTTCCTCCAGGGCAGGTAGTCCCTGATGAAGTCTCTGGGTAGAGGTACCAGGGCAGAAATTTCAAACTCAAAGGCTTTCAGAGGCTAAGCAGAGAAGTTGAGAGTTTAAGACAGTGGAGAACAGTGCTGCCTACAGTGAAGTGGAGTGCATATTCTTTGCCTAAATAGGTTAAATTCAAAAACAGAAATAAACAAGCAATAAACCACTGTGCAGGACAAAAAAGCCACATCTGCTGTGGCCCCTTGCTAGAAGGCTTCTAGAGAGTGCTTACAGTCACCAAGTTCAGGTCAAAAGTAGGAGAGGAAGCTTTCAGAAACAAAATTTTGTATCCAAGTTGATTGTTGACATGATGGTTCACAAAGGGTTTCATGCTTTTATTTTGTGCCGTGTTTGGTTAACTAGCTGGTAAGACTATAAATTTCTTAAAGACGGAATGGGATTGTCCTATTCATTTCAACAATGATGATGATGCTGATGATATCAGACATTCCTGGAAGTACTTTATTAACTCTTTAAGTGCTCACAATAACCTTTGTGGGAAGTACTAGTGTTATATTCATTAAATTTTTTCCTCTTAAAAATTTTTTAATTTTTATTTACTTTTGAGAGAGAAAGAGACACAGCATGAGCAGGGGAGGGACAGAGAGAGAGGGAGACACAGAATCTGAGGCAGGTTCTAGGCCTTGAGCTGTCAGCATGGAGCCCGATGTGGGGCTCAAACTCACAAACTGTGAAATCATAACCTGAGCCCAAGTCAGATGCTTAACAGACTGAGTCATCNTGAATGCTCTCCCTCCATGCTCTACTGACTGAGCCAGCCTACTCATTAAATTTTTTGAAAATTGTGGGGTGCCTGAGTGGCTCGGTCAGTTAAGCTTCCAACTTCGCCTCAGGTCATGATCTCATGGTTCATGGGCCCGAGCCCCATGTGAGGCTCCATACTGACAGCTCAGAGCCTGCAGCCTGTTTCAGCTTCTGTGTCTCCCTCTCTCTGCCCCTTCCCCGCACTTGCTCTGCCTCTCTCTCAAAATAAGCAAATACACTTCAAAAAATTTTTTTTGAAAATGGAACTATAGTTGACACACAATGTTATATTAGTTTCAAGTGTACAACACAGTGATCCAATTTCTCCATATGTTATGCCATGCTCACCACAAGTGTAGCTACCATCTGTCGCCATACGACATGGTTACAATGCCATTAACTAAGTTCCCTATACTCCAGTTTTTATTCCCTTTTACTTCACAAATGGAAATCTGTATCTATTATAACCATTGCATATGTTTGTTTGTTTGGTAGGCTCCATGCCTAACGTGGGGCTTGAACCCACTCACGACCCTGAGATCAAGAGTCGCGCTCTACCAACTGAGCCAGCCAGGCACCCCTGTATCCATTTTTGGATGAGGAAACTGAGAGTAACTTAACAGCAACTTGACTAATGTCACCCAGCTAGAAAGTGACAAAGCTGGAATTTAAATCAAAGCAAAGCCTATGCTCTAGAGTCTATCCTCTGGCTGAAGTCTGCCTCTCAGCAAATATTTACTGGGCCCTGACTATGGGCACTGGGTGAAATCCTGAAGAAATCAATGAAGAGGACTAACCTCTACCCTCCAGGAGTTACTGGTCTGTTGCAAGGGCCTAACTAGCCAAATCTAGCCTGCTGCCTGTTTCTTTATGGCCTGTGAGCAAAGAGTGGTCTTCACATGTTTAAANTAAAAAAAAAAAAATAGTATGATGACACATGAAAATTATACAAAAGTCAAATTTCAGTATACATAAATAAAGATTTCTCGGAACACAGCCACCCTCATTTGTCTATGTGTTTGCTTATGTATTTTCTATGACTACTTTCGTGATATGACCAGCAGAAACTATATGGCCTGCAAAGCCTCAAATATTTACTATCTGGCCCTTTATCTAAAAAGTGTGCTGATGCTTGGCCAATTAGATTATGTAGATAAATAAACATCATTTCAATACAAAATGAAGGAAAGTAGCATTGTTTGGTGGGAAAAGTATGGGCTTTCACTCAATGGAGACTAATATACTTGTATTGGAACCCCAGTTCCTTTAACACTAGCTGTGTGAACTTGACCAAGTTACTTAACTTCTCTGAGCCTGTTTCCCAGAGAAAAAGGCTAATAATGCCTTTTCCACACACCATTGTGAGAACTAGGGATAACATATGCAGTGTTTGCACAAAATTCTAAAAAAATAATACTAGTAATAATAACAATGCTAGTAATATGTTCTGATAGAGCAAGCAATGTGCAATATGAACATGGTACATGGACACCTAAAACCTTTTAAAGAGTTTATGGAAAGCTTCCTGGAGGAGGTGTCCTTTGAGTTGGCTTTTGGCGTCAGATGGACCTACTTTATTTTTTATTAAGTTTTTTACTTAAATTCCAGTACAGTTAACATACAGTGTTATATTACTTTCAGATGTACAATATGGTGATTCAAGAATTCCATACATCACCTGGTGGTCATCATAACAAAGGCAGTCCTTAATCCCCATCACCTATTTCGCCCGTCTCCCCACCCACCTCCCCTCCAGTATCAGTTTGTTCTCTATAGTTAAGAGTCTGTTTCATGGTTTGTCTCTCTTTTTTTCTTTGCTCGTTTGTTTTGTTTCTAAAATTCCACATATGAATGAAATCATATGGTGTTTATCTTTTTCTGACTGACTTATTTTACTTAGAATTATACTTTTTAGCTCCATTCATGATGTTGCAAATGGCAAGATTTCATTCCTTTTTATGGCTGAGTAATATTCCATTGTATATACATACAATATATATATACACTACATCTTTATCATTCATCAGTCAATGGACACTTGGGCTGTTTCCATAATTTGGCTACTGTAAATAATGCTGGTATAAACATTGGGGTCCATGTATCCCTTTGAATTTGTGTTTTTGTATTCTTTGGTTAAAAATGCAGTAGTGCAATTTCTGGGTCATCTATTTTTAACTTTTTGAGGAACCTCCATACTGTTTTCCACATTGGCTGCCCCAGTTTGCATTTCCAACAATGCACAAAGATTCCTTTTCCTCCACATTCTTGCCAACACCTGTTTCTCGTGTTGTTCATTTCCGCCATTCTGACAGATGTGAGGTGATATTTCATTGTAGTTTTGACTTGTATTTCCCTGATGATGAGTGATGTTGAGCATCTTTTCATGTGTCTGCGGGCCATCCGTATGTTCTCTTGGAGAAATATCTGTTCATGTCTTGTGCCCATTTTTAACTGCATTATTTGATTTTGGGGTGTTGAGTTGTATCAGTTTTTTTTTAATTGTTTAATGTTTATTTTTTTAATTAATTTTTTCATGTTCATTAGGTTTTGAGAGAGAGAGAGAAAGCGAGAGCATGAAAGGGGAGGGGAAGAGACAGAGGGAGATATAGAACTTGAAGCGGGCTCCACACCGTCAGCACAAAGCCCACTGTGGGGCTTGAACTCATGAACTGTTAGATCATGACCTCAGCCAAAGTTGGATGCTCAACTAACTGAGCCACCCAGGGGTCCCATAATGTTTATTTTTGAGAGAGAGAGAGAGAGGGAAAGAGGGAGAGAGAGAGGGAGAGAGAGAGAGAACAGAAGAGGGGCAGAGAGAGAGGGAAACACAGAATCTGAAGCAGGCTCTAGGCTCTGAGCTGTCAGCACAGAGCCCAGTGCAGAGCTCAAACCCACAGTCATGAGATCGTGACATGAGCCAAAGTCAGACCCTTAACTGACTGAGCCACCCAGGTGCCCTGAGTTGTATCAGTTCTTTATATATTTTGGATACTAATCCTTTATCAAATATATCATTGGCAAATATTTTCTCCCATTCTGTAGGTTGCCTTTTAGTTTCGTTGATGGTTTGGAGAATCCTGCTAGAAATCATAGTTCTTTCACTTATCAGCTCTGTGACTCTAGGCAGATTACCATTTGGAGCCTCATTTCCCTCATATGTAAAATAGGGCTAATGACAATGATAGCACTGAATTCAAGAGCCATTCTTCTGATAATTAAATGAGATGATGCATATGTAACACACAGTGCTATGTTTGGCATGTGGCAAGTAGTCAGCTAAAGTCAATCATTGTCATTGATGGTGTGGTGGTTGTTACCAACCATAGTTTAGGACTGCTGGCACTGAGCAAGTTACAGAACTAAGTCTTAGTTTGCTCATCTGTAAAACACAGAGGTGACAAAACTAACTGAATAAAGTGGTTATCAGGGTTAAATGAGATAATCTCCTTAGCCTAATGTCTAGCAGACGGTAAGTGCTTGATAAGTGGTAGTTATTGCTATTAGGCACAATGATGGCAACAGTGAATTGAATATCTAATAAATGTTATTGAATGACCAACTAAGTGGTAGGTCCAAAATACTTGTATTCAGGAGCTCAGAGGGGAAAAATCCACCAACTTTAGCTCGAACTTTATAAAGTGAACATGAAACTGTCTCTAGCTAAACAGTTTTGGTATCTTATATATACTGAAACCTTTTCAGAATTTCCTGTTATTTAGTAACTGCTATTCCTAAGCCGTTATATAAATATGACTTAGAGTGTGTGTAAAAGTTACTAAGCAATATGGGGAAATGGTCCTGCTAGCTACTTTTCTCCATCAATAAATAACCCATCATTTGATGAAGCAACAATTTCATTTCCTAAGAAAATACCAGACAGGACATCACTCAGAACTTTAAAAAGCCCTGTTTGGTAAGCCTTTGGTAAATATATATTTAGGTAATGATAAACCATGAACTTAGGCCAGATCCACAATCCCCTTCCCTGCTTCTGTGGCTATAGTTACACAAAGAATTAGGGGGAAAAAAGTTCAGAGACACCAGGGCCCCTAGTCCAGCACTGGGACCATTTCCTTCTGTGGCTCTTTCCCAGCCAGGCTAATGGCCTCCATATGAAACTGGCCTCATAAAAGTCATGCAGCAGGCCAGCGTTATCTTTGCTTCCTTTTCGCTTTTCTTTACACTCTGCTTTGGGTCCCTAGCGTCTTCATGTTCTCCTCCAGACACCACCCCCCAAGATCCCTCCCTGAAATGTCCTTTATGAAGTTGCTTTCCAGGGCAGAGAGATTCTATACCCTCCATCCCATCAAAAGCTGACCTGTCCAGTAGGTAACTCCTCTGGGGTTCTGTTACTGGTTAATAAGACATCAAGGGATATAACTATAATAGTCTAGCTACTTCCCAATGTCTCAACCTTGGCATTCTCACATGCTTAATTCATTGCCTCAGAGGACAGGTTCTGGAGCTTCTTTGTGACCCGCAGCTAGAGGTCCTAGGTTTCTAAGACTTGGGGTATTGTTGCTGCATGAAATCCATGGTAGCTACCAACTGGGCATTCTGCCCACAGCAGTGTGTTGGTTTGTGGGGTGTTTGTTAGGTCGAACCAAGATCCTGCTCCATGAAGTCAACTGAGACAAGACTGGGATGTGGGTGAAATGAAGTCAAGTGGGAATGACAAGACCAACCTCCCAGGAATATGTGTAAGCAATACATGTAAAGCTTTCAGGAAAATGCCTGGTACAGTGTGCGTGTCCAGTGAATGTTAGTTGTTGTTATTTCCAACCACTGAAGATAGGATGGTCAGCTGGCCAGGACTCAGATCCAACACATCTCTTGAGTACAAGTGGTGTCTCTTCTGGACCGTGCTCACCTTGTCATTCTTCAGCAGGAGGACTGTACTTAGGCCCCTGATTGCTCCCTTCTTTTCCCCAAACACATAGCCTCTCCTGCCTGCCTGCTGCTAACCCCATTTGCCATCCATGTTACAAACCCTGGTGTCTTTCTTCTCATTATAACCTAGAAGTCATATATGGGCAGCAAATATGTGCTGTGGACATATTTGGCTCACATGGCAATTTTTAAAAATTTAAATTCATGTTAGTTAACATACAGCGTAGTTTTGGCTTCAGGAGTGGAACCCAGTGATTCATCCCTTACATATTACATCCAGTGCTCATCCAAAAAAGTGCCCTCCTTAATGCCCATCACCCATTTAACCCATGAGTCAGTCAGAGAAAGATATCATATGATTTCACTCATACATGGAATTTGAGAAACTCAACAGATGAACATAGGCAAAGGGAAGGAAAAATAAGATAAAAACAGAGAGGTAGGCAAACCATAAGAGTCTCTTAAATACAGAGAACAAACTAAGGGCTGCTGGAGGGGATGTGGGTGGGGAGATGGGTTACACAGTAATGTTAAGATTACAGTTGGTTGACAGCATTTAAAAGTCAGGAGGTATTCTGTTAAAAGTTGGAATTTGAGGGGTTCCTGGGTTCCTCAGTCAGATGAGTGTCCAACTTCGTTCGGCTCAGGTCATGATCTCATGGTTTTTGAGTTCGAGTCTCACGTTGGGCTCTGTGCTGACAGCTCANTATCTGCCCTCTTAAAACCAGCCATGCACTCTGTGTCTTGCCACTATTCCAAGCAGACCCGCATCTCTCTAGAAAGAAAGCAGTGGCCTTTTAGGGCCCACCAGGAAGAGCCCCAATGGCTTGTTTTGTTGTTGTTTTTTTTTAAAGTTCAATTATACTTTAATTTAAAAAACTAAAACGCATCACAATACATGGCCGATACAAAATCAGGGCAAATTAGGAAAATTAGGCAACAGGGTTAGCCTCAATGGCTTGTTTAAACTGGGACCTGAATCAGTGGCAACAGAAAACAGGTTTATCTTCCTTGGAGTTCAGAGAAGGGGCTCAGTGTTCACAAAACTCAACCACCCAACTTTACTTCTTGGACATAAGAGACATACCTTTCATCCTGGGGAAAATTGCCCTTTTCTGACAATGGGCCAAATGAACCCTCCTGATGGAGAATGGGAATGTGTGTGTGTGTGCGTGCACACACACACACACACACACTGAATGTTTGCATCCTGCTATAAACTCATTTCTCCTTAAACTAGGAAGTCCACATATGTCTATTTCAACTAAGTGGTCTTTCTTGCCCAACAATTAAGGCTTTGTCTGTAGAGTTTATAGGGCCATGTGTTATTCAAATACTTTGGGCTGCTTTGTGGCTACACTCCTGGGCATTCTTCCGGAAAACCTTGTGGAAGCTCTCTAAGAGCCTGCAGGGTCGGATGGAGAGAATACTGAATGTTAATTCAGCCAATATTCTCCAGAGGGTTAGTCAGCATCTGGAGGGACCAGGGCAGTTGCCAATCTAGCCCAGTGACCAAGCATGGCAGGAATGCTTGTAAGAGTACCAAGTATCTGCGGCTGGATTGCTTTCAGTCTAAAGAAGAAAAATAGCAGATCAGGGGCATCTGGGCTGCTCAGTCAGTTAAGCAACCGACTCTTCACTTTGGTTCAGGTCATGATCTCAAGCTTCATGAGTTCAAGCCCCGCATCGGGCTATTTGCTGACAGTGTGGCACCTGCTTGGGATTCTCTCTCTCCGCCCGCCCCCCCCCACTTGTGCTTTCTGTTTCTCTCAAAAATTAATGAATTTTTAAAAAGAATAGAAGACCCACGGGACGCCTGGGTTGCTCAGTCAGTTAAGTGTCCGACATCAGCTCAGGTCATGATCTCATGGTTCGTGGGTTTGAGCCCCACGTCGGGCTCTGTGCTGACAGCTAGCTCAGAGCCTGGAGCCTGTCTTCGGGTTCTGTGTCTCCCTCTCTTTGACCCTCCCCCGCTCAGGCTGTCTCTATCTCTCTCTCAAAAATAAATAAAACATTAAAAATCAGCAGATCCAGGGCACCTGGGTTGCTCAGTTGGTTAAACAATCGATTTCGGCTCAGGTCATGATCTCACAGTTCACGAGTTCAAGCCCTGCATCAGACTCTGTGCTGACAGCTCAGAGCCTGGAGCCTTATTTGGATTCTGTGTCTCCATCTCTCTCTGCCCCTCCTGCTTTCATACTCTGTCTCTCCCTCTCTCTGTTAAAAACAAATAGGGAAGGGGTACCCGGGTGGCTCAGTCGGTTAAGCGTCCGACTTCAGCTCAGGTCATGATCTCACGGTTCATGGGTTCGAGCCCCGTGTCAGGCTCTGTGCTGACAGCTAGCTCAGAGCCTAGAGCCTGCTTCGGATTCTGTGTCTCCTTCTCTCTCTGACCCTCCCCTGCTCATGCTGTCTCTATCTCTCTCTCAAAAATAAATAAAACATTAAAAAAAAACAAATAGAACATTAAAAATTAAAAAAAAAAGCAGATCAGTTCTTATGAGGTAGGGGGTAATAAAAAACAGTTAGGCAGCTCATACAGGCCAGGCACTGTTCCATTATCTCACAACAATTTGATGGAAGAGGTTAACTTTTATTAATGAGAAAACAGAGGCATGAGAGGTTAACTAACTAGCTGAGGTTGTGAAACCAATTAGTATAAAAGCAAAGACCCTCTCCTCACCACTACACCATGGTTTTCAGCAAGGGCAAGGGGCCACCAACAAGAGCATCTCCTGGGAACTCCTTAGAAATGCAGGGGTGCCTGGGTGGCTCTGTCAGTTGAGTGTCTGTCTTTGGCTTAAGCCATGATCTCATGGTTCATGGGTTCAAGCCCCACATTGGGCTCTGGTGTTGACAGCCTAGAGCTGTCAGCTCTGATTCTGTGTCTCCCTCTCTCCCTGCCCCTCCCAGCTGGCTCTCTGTCTCTCAAAACTCAATAAACATTACAAAAAAAAAAAAGAAGAAGAAGAAGAAGAAATGCAGATTTAGAGCCCCACCCAGGCTGCCTGAACCAGAAACCTGTTTTTACAAGCCATCTAGGTGACTCAGATGCAAGCTCCTGTTTGAGAACCACAACCTGGGGGTGGGGGGGAGGTGAGGACTCCCAACAATTATAATATAGCACTACAGGCTGCATGCAGGAAAGAGCTGGCAGAATATGCAGTCAATTGAATTAAGAATTGAAAGGCATGGTGGGGGCAGGATTGAGGGGGTGATAGTTTTCCAACCAGCTTGTCCCAGTACCTGTGATTCCATTATTAGCCATAATTCCTTTGAATTGAGAAGGCTTTATGATTTAGAAGATAAATTTATTAAAATGCAAGTTCCATCTGGTCAAGTGACTGCCATAAGCCAATTAGCTATGGAATCTTAAGGAGAGTGACCAACCATTTCTGTTTGCCTGGGACAGATGGGTTTCTGGAGTTGCAGGACTTCTCTGTGATAAAATAGAGACAGTATTTCCAATGTTCAGATCTTCCCAGGACTGAGGTGGTTCCTGGGAGTCAGGACTTTGGGTGCTAAGAACAAAAAGTCCTTGGCAAGGGATACAGAAATGCTGAGGCACAGGAGCACACGTACCCCAATGTTCATAGCAGCACTCTCCACAATAGCTAAAACATGGAAAGAGCCTAAGTGTCCATCAATGGACGAATGGATCAAGAAGATGTGGTTT
>NW_027527804.1:989436-995082 GCF_008692635.1 Crocuta crocuta
ACACAGCAAAAGAAGTTCCAACATTATTTTTTTGTTTTATTTACATTTTAGTTGACATACAGTGCAATATTGTCTTCAGGAGTAAAATTCAGTGACTCATCACTTACATATACACCCAGTGCTCATCACTCCAAGTGTCCTTCTTAGTCCCCATCCCCTATCTAGCCCATCCCCCACCACCTCCCTCCATCAACCCTCAGTTTGTTCTCTATCATTAAGAGTCTCTTATGGTTTGTATCCTTGTCTTCTCCTCCCTCCACCTTTGCATATATTTGTTTCTTTCCTTTTTTTCTGTTTATTTATTTTTGAGAGACAGAGAGGCAGAGTGAGAGCAGAGGTGGTGCAGAGAGACAGGGGGAGACACAGAATCTGAAGCAGGCTCTAGGCTCTGAGTCGTTAGCAGAAAGCCTGATGTGGGGCTTGAGGTCATGAACCATGAGAACATGACCTGAGCCGAAGTCGGACGCTTAGCCAACTGAGCCACCCAGGTGCCCTACCAGTTCTGTTTCTTAAATTTCACACATGAGTGAAACCATATAGTATATGTCTTTCTCTGACTGACTTATTTCGCTTAGCATAATACGCTCTAGCTCCATCCACGTTGTTGCAGATGGCAAGATTTCATTTTTTTTGATGGCTGAGTAATATTCTGTGTGTGTGTGTGTGTGCGTGCGTGTGTGTGTGTGTCTGTGTGTATATACCACATCTTCTTTATCCATTCATCAGAGGATGGACATTTGGAAAAGATGCCCCGACTTCATTAAATTTTTTAAAATGTGTATTTATTTTTGAGAGAGAGAGAGTGGGGGAGGAGGCAGAGAGAGAGGGAGATACAGAATCTGAAGCAGGCTACAGGCTTTGAGCTGTCAGCACAGAGCCCAATGCGGGGTGCTGACTCACGGACCTCCAGATCATGACCTGAGCTGAACTCAGATGCTTAACCAACTGAGCCACCCAGGTAGTCCAAGATGCCTCCATTTTAAACATGCATTTGACATTTCTCAGGTTCACATTTTCCCAACTCCAGTACATGGATGGAGGTAAGCTTTTGTATCCAAAAAAGACCCAAGGGGTTATTAGGACACATAATTCCACAGGACCAGACACTTCAGTGAAATTTAGTGCTGAAAGATAAAGGGTTTAAGAATTATACTTCCAAAAGTTCTACAAATGGCAGTGCATATGTGAGGCAGAAGATGATGCCTCCATTTACAATTATGGTAACAAAGATTGTTCAAACTAAGGGGAAAGATGCTACGTAAGGGGGAAAAGCAGGCAATAAAATGGTAGCTATTGTTCTGAGGTGCAGTATCGCAACCATGTCAGGACAATGCAGCACAATGAAGGCTGGGGGAGAATATGCTCCTGTGTCAATATCCCCTACTGCTGGATGGTGGGATCCTGCACAGCTGATGTGTTCCTGCTTCCCAATTCTCTTGTGTAACGTCCAAATGTCTGCACCACCGTGGCATCAGCAAATAACCAACATTCGTTAAGGAGGGCAACAAGGACGAGGAGACTTCTCATCGGTGGACTTGTTGGAAGGCGTCATCCAATGGGGGAGGCGCTCAGGGGACGGGACCCTCCCCAGGGAGGACCCCCCCAGCCTGCAGCTGCCGAAAGAGCGGTCCAGGCACCTTTGGCTGGCGCTGAACAGGAAACACACAGCTCTGCCCACCGAGAAGGAAGGGAGGGACTTCCCTTGCCTGATTTTGCCCTGACTATGCTGTTGCTCTCACTTGCCATGTGTGTTGAAATCTTCCCTGGAAGCTCGGCTGGACAATGTGGCCGGACATATGCTGAGATTAAAAAGTAAACTTTTGTATCAGCCTTTCATATAGCCTGGCTTTGGGCGGGGGGCGCGATTTAGTTAAAAGATGTCCTGATGTGTCCCCTAGCAATGCTGAAGGGGTGGATATTCATGGGGGGCTTTGAGGGGGCACTTGTGCCCCCTTTTATGTGTCCTGGATGCTCTAGCAGGGCCTCTGGGAACTTTTGGAGGAGTATCTTCATGAAGATGCAGGAGGGACTTTTCTGATGTCCGCTCCTCTTCTTCCCCAGTGGGGTGCACACACCCCTGGCTCAGCACAGGGCTGGTATAGTAGCCCAGTGTGTTCACAGGAGGAGAACACAGGCTGGAAGCCAGGCAAATCACATAGTCAACTGCTAGGAGGTTCTCAAGAATTTCCCCTACTTTGAACAATCCTCTTTCTCACCCTGACCCCAATACAGTTTCAGAATGAAGAGTGATTTGGGGGTGGTGGTGTATAGTCTGGCTTTGGGGTAAATGTTCTGCTCTCCAGGAACACTGATTAGAGGTCAGGGTCAAGGATCCACCAGGATTCCCACCAGAATGGGAATAATGCAGTTTTTAAAACATTTTTAAAGTTCATTTATTTATTTTGAGAGAGACAGAGACAGTGTGAGTGGGGGAGGGGCAGAGAAAGAGGGGGAGACAAAGAATCTCAAGCATGTTCTGCACTGCCAGCACAGAGCCCAATGTGGGGCTCAAACCCATGAACCATGAGATCATGATGTGAGCTGAAACCAAGAGTCGGATGCTTAACCAACTGAGCCACCCAGGTGCCCCAATAATGCAATTTTGGAAGTGATGAAGGAAGACATTCAACTTTTGAGTCCCTTTGGCAAACTAATTCCGTCCTCTCCCTGGAGCCACCCAGGAGCACACGGAAGGATCAGAACTGAACTACCTACTCAGGTCAATGCAAATACCTGCCCAGGAAATCATGCAAATACCTTCAGAGCAGGCCTTGCAGGAAGCTAGTCTGAAGGGATATGCAAAGCCCAAAGTACACAACTTGTTCCCTGAAGTCCCAAACTAACCCTACTGTGTGGAAGCCCCAAACTGTGCTTCTGACCCCCAAGGCCAAAAAGGCAAAACACAAGCTGTCCGTTCACAGAGGGGAGCCTTAAAAGCCACAACAGGAAGCAAAGGGCCATCTCCTGTCTCCGTGTTATATCTTCTGCAAGATTAACAATCCCTTTGCTGTTTCTGTCTTACTCCTTAATGACCCAAGCCGTTCAGCTAGTAAGTGATAAATCCTCTGTGCATTCATGACCGGCTGGTTGAATTCCGCAGCCCAAACCGAAACAATCAAGATAATTGAGCTACCTCGGAAGGCTTAAGCAAGGCAGCTGCTGTGCAAGATAGAAAACAAATGCAAGTGGCAGCAGGAGCCCTGTCACCCAGAAACAATTGCTGACGCCACACACCGAATGTGATGCAGGGCATAGACTGCATAAAGGAGCAAGTGTAGGATGAAATGGGGAAAAGAGCTTCTAGTTCCTTCTGGTTATTTTCCCACTCCACTTTTGGTTTTTGTCCGGGCAACCAGCTGAAGCCAGCTGGTAGGATTTACTCCCAGTGGCTCCTCCAAGGTCTCAGTCAGCTGGGACGTGGAGCAGAGGGAGGATGGGCTAACTACCCATCTAGAGAAATGATCTAGAAGGATGCCCTCCAGCTCCCGTCTCTTCATCCCACTTCCCACCCCAACCAACATCTGCTTTCTGAAAAGAAATGGGGGGGGGCGCAGAGAAATCTCCCCTCCTTCCCTTCTAAGTTCTTTGGCTGGTCTAATAATGAAATTGGCTTAAGACGGATTAACTGGAGAAAACCAAATTTAATTGTGCTTATGGGAGCCCTATAACATCCTAAGCTGAGAAAGGGGTAGAAATCTGGGGATACTAACGGGAGGAAGACCACTTGCAGGAAGGCAAGAGGGGATGTTTCAAAACAGTTTGTCCTGGTGTGAGAAATAAGCCCGCTGATCCAATCAAAGGAGGGCTGCAGAGACTGGGAGCACAGTGAAGCAAGGCTTTAAATGGTGTCCTTGAAGAGCCAGTGCCTGACAGACAGGCAAACTCGGAGCCCTTACAGCAGGCAACTTAACTCCTAGCAAGCAAGTCCCTCCCCTGATTCCTCATTGGCTGAGTACTACAGAAGTTATAGCCTTCCCCGGTGGTTGCCTATGCTCATGTAAGGCAAAAAGTAGTTTGATTAGAACAAATGTATTCCCTGAGGTGATGCAGAGACTTTCAGTTCCTCCTCTCTTCTTTGGCACATGCTGCTTGCAAAGCTCGTGAAAATAAGCCCATGAAACGGAGAGGGGAAGAAGAGCCAGGAAGTGAGGTGTCCAAGGGTTTGGGACTCCATTATGGGGGAAGGGTTCTTACATATTTCCAGTAGGTTTAAACCTACGGTTAACTAGACAGCACAGCTTTTGCTTGGTATTTCTGACAAATGAATCATCTTCCTTACTTCTCACATCTGGCATACAGATAAGATTCTTAGGTAAAAAAAGTATCTCTGATAATTGCTCTCTCCTTGCTTTCCAACGAAAATATAGGCAATTGAACGGGAGGTAAAGAGCTTTGCCTGAATCCACAGGGTTTTGATTGCCATTAGCTCAAAACAATCCTCATCCCAAAGTGACATATCCTGAGGTGGTCAATTCTGCTTCCTCTTCAAATGCTGACTAGCTTTTTCTTTTTTGGATTTTGGATACCAAGTGGGTTTGGTTGGGCAAGCAGATAATGTTTGGCTGAAGGTGTTCTGAGTCACCATCACTCAACGGGCATGTTGTACAGCCAGATGCCCACTTACTTGCTGCAGAAGGGTATATGAAGCCCAGTACCTTCTCTGTGGGCTACAGGTGTTTAGAGGTATTGCCATTGTGTTTTCCTAGAGAACAAGCTCCGGTTTAGTGGTCAAACATCTGAATCATTCAGTCGTTTTTTTAAAGTCATGTCTACACCCAACATGAGGCTTGAACTTACAACCTTGAGATCAAGAGTCACATGCTCTACCAACTAAGCCAGCTGGGTGCCCCCATAGTCTTCTTATAAACAGATTACTGTTCACCATGTCACAGCCTGATTCACTTCTAGATAACTGACTAGAAAAATCACTCTTTTTAAATTTTTATTTGTTTTTTTGAGAGACAGAGAGAGAGCAGGGAAGGGACAGAGAGAGAGAGAGACACAGGATATGAAGCAGGCTCCAGGCTCTGAGCTGTCAGCACAGAGCCTGATGCAGGGTTCGAACCCAGAAACCAGGAGATCATGACCTGAGCCAACCTTGGATGCTTAAACAACTGAGCCACCTAGGAGCCCCAGAAAATCACATTAACTCCAAACTTCCAAAACCAAACATCCTCATCCAACAAAACATAGCATTTGGCTCTCAGATGCAATAAATTTAGATTTTTCTCCTTGACTGAACCACATGAATGAGAGCGTTGTTTACCCAGGGCCAACCTCTTTTCTGAGTGAACCACATTTAGGTGAAGAAATATCTGCACAGAACAACTTCTCATCCTGTCTCCATTTGGTCTCCTTTCAAACCATCACACACACACACACACACACACACACACACACACACACACACACGACAGATTGATCTTTAAGATATTCATTTTCTAAACTTTGGTTTTGAAATAATTACAGACTACCAGGACATTGCAGAAATAGGGTTAGGAGGTCCCTTGAACCCATCCTCCAGATTCCCCCCAATGGTGACATCTTACATAATTATAGTATATTACTGAAACCAGGGTCATTATAACTAACTAGATTACAGATGTTGCTCAGATTTCAGAGGTACAAAATGAAGTTGTATAACAG
>NW_027527804.1:995161-996288 GCF_008692635.1 Crocuta crocuta
AGCCTTGTTTCCCACTGCTTTCTCTCTTTTTTTCAATTAAAAAAATTTTTTTGAGAGACAGCAGGGGGCAGAGGGAGGGAGGGGCAGAAAGAGGGAGACAGAGGACCAGAAGTGGGCTCTGCACTGACAGCAGAGAGCCCGATATGGGGCTCGAATTCATGAGCCGTGAGATCATGACCTGAACTGAAGTTGGACACTTAACTGACTGAGCCATCCAGGCGCCCCCCTACCACCCCCTTAAGTACGTAGGCCTTTTTCTGTGGGGCAACTGTGTTCACTGTTAGGACTCCTCACTGTCTCTCGGTACCTCTGCTCCAGCAATTCTCTCTTCGTTGCTTTTCCAAATTGTACCCTTTCACCTAAGCCTTGGCCCTTCTGTAACGCTTTCTGGAGCTGCTCTACCCTTCCTTGAGCTTTATTTCTTCTGAATTCCTTATGACCAGAAATGAATTTCACACAGTTGTGGAAATTAGCATGCAAGGCTTTTTTTTTTTTTTTGCAGTCTTACTTTCTCTGTCATAAAATGTACCATATTAACCATTTTTAGGTGTAGAGATCTATAGCATTAAGTACATTCAGTTGTTGTACAACTGTTGCCACTGTGTAGTTCCAAAATTTTACATTATCCCAAATTTAAATTCTGTATCCATTAAACAATAATTCTCCATGCCCCCTTTCCCAGTGCCTGGTAGCCATGATTGTAACTTTCTATCTCTATAAAGTTGACTGTTCTAGGTGTCTCATATAAGTAGAGTAATATGATGTTTTGTCCTTTTGTTATATTAAAAAAAAGTTGTTTGAAGGGGTGCCTGGGTGGACCAGTCGGTTGAACATCCTACTCTTGATTTCAACTCAGGTCATGATCTCACAGTTGGTAGGTTTGAGCCCTGCCTCGGGAGCTGAGCTGACAACGTAGCACCTGATTCTCTCTCTTCCTTTCACTCTGCCCCTCTCCCACTCATGTGTGTGTGACTGTGCATGCACGTTCTCTCTCTCTCAAAATAAGTAAATAAAGAAATTTTTTAAAAATGTTTGAAGACTTTTGCTAGATGGGAAACTCTTCAAGGGCTCAGACCTCTGCTGAAATGAGAAATAGGTAGGCAGGTAGATAAATAGGTGAAGGGATA
>NW_027527804.1:996412-997719 GCF_008692635.1 Crocuta crocuta
TAAGGAACCAAATCCCTCATTTAAAAAGAAAACCAGAAATGTCTTCTATCTCCCTGACCTTTTACATGGCTTTCTTATCTCTGGGTTAAAAAGATGTTTTGGGCATGGGCCTGCCTATGCCTAGACCCAGGGGGTTTGGGCTGTGCTCACTGTGATAGGGCCAGCATGGTACTAAAAATTGCCTTCCTTTTGGCCCATTTCCCAAGGTAACTATTGAGCTCATTGAAGGAAGAGACAATATTTCTTTGATGTCTCTTTGCAGCANAACCTGAAGAGCAGAATACTTATGCTCTGGGTTTCTTCACTGGAAAAAAATGAGTAATAGTAGTAGTCAACATGAATACTTCAATACATGCCAGCCATTACTCCACACACTTGACACGTATTCTCTCTTTTAATCCTCACAACAATCTTACGAGACATGTATTATTATTAGTTTCATTTCACAGATGAAGAAATTGGGGCATAGAAGCATTAACTAATTTACCCAACTTGGTAAGAAGAGTCGGGGTTTGAACTCAGAGAGTCAAAATCCAGAGCCCATCCTAATGGAGTCATGTGAGGAAGAGAATCACTTAACAGCCCTGAGAGACTGAAGAACTTTTGGTCTGGTGAGCTGAGGTGGTTAAAGCTTGTGGACAGAGTAGGGCACTGTCAGTTAGCTTGACTCTCTTCCATGGCCCGACCCTGGCTGGAAAATGGCTGCCCTTAGTCACAAGGAAGAAGAGACTTCAAGATTGAGGGTAGCCTCATTTGAGGTGGCAAAACAACTTCAAAGTCCACCCTACTGCTAATGGGTCAATGATGTCTTGGTCATTTATTAAGGATAGCATGTTTTTTTTAAAAAGATTTTATTTCATTTTATTTTATTTAACTAATCTCTCCACCCAGCATGGGGCTCAATCTCACGACCCCGAGGTCAAGAGTCACATGCTCTACTGACTGAGCCAGCCAGGCCTGGTCCCAGGACGGCATGTTTTGATATCAAGGAGCACTGTGAACTTCTTGGGAGCTAAGGACTGTATAAACTGTGAGTACTTCAGGACTGTTAACTAAGGCAAATCCCATGAAAGAGTCATTGTGTTTTACAGGGCTCCTCCACCTCCACCCCCTGGGAACTGGTTTATTTTATGGGAAATGAATGATATCCAGCAATTTCATTACCTAGCTATGAGATTAAGGTATAATTCCTTGGGAACCCAGCCCACTTCATATATACAGGAAGTGACCCCCAAGTGGCTGCATGAGTTTTAGAACAATATATATCCTGTAGGAATACTTCCTACAACAAATATTCACTGAGCCCC
>NW_027527804.1:997802-1007736 GCF_008692635.1 Crocuta crocuta
AATCAGCTTTGGTTTAGGTGAAAAAATAAAGCCCTGGATGAAGCAGGAAAATGCATCACTGGGCTGAGAGAAGGCCTGGGGGGGCTGTGCAGTCAGAAATGGGGTGAGAATGGTGTCCCAGGAGAACAAGGCAGGCCAGGCATAGGGGGTGATTTGAGAAAAATGTGCAGGTGGGGATGTTCATAGAGTATTTGGGGGGCACTTAGATGAGCAGCTTTGTTACATGAGCAGCAACAGGATGGTTCCTGTTGGGCCCATGGGAGACAGCCACGGGAGACAGGGCTGGAAAAACAAAGCCTTTTAGGGAAGAAAGGCAGGCAGAAGTATCTGGTTTTGAAACAGGCAGAAATAAGTTGCTGTGCCTAGAAAGCTCAGCTTAAAAGGCTCAGCCCATGGAGCACCTGGGTGGCTCAGTTGGTTGAGTGTCAGACTTGGGCTAAGGTCATGATCTCACAGCCCGTGGGTTCAATCCCTGCATCAGGCTCTGTGCTAACCGCTCAGAGCCTGGAACCTGCTTCACATTCTGTGTCTCCCTCTCCCCTTCTGCCCCTCCTCCTCTCAAAGATATATAAATATTTTTTTAAAAAAAGGTTTATCCCATGGTGAGCAACTCCATCGTACTGCCTTTATAACAGGAGAACAGTTCACTGGGGTCTGGACAGGCCACCCCTCTTTCTCCCGGCTGCTACTTTCTATTAGGTGCCAGCCATGGTCATGGTAGCATAAAGGACAGCCACAAGACTAGCTGTGCTTCTCAGATGCTTGGGTTCTCTCCACAACACCATGCCAAGACTCTTGTTGGTTGCTTGCTCTCGTACTTGAAGTTAACCAAGAATAACGTGACACAGGAAATATGTCAGGCAAATGCAATCTTTATTCACAGTTAAAGGTGTTTCTACCTTACATCCATTTTTACTCTCGTACCCTGGTAAGCTGAGTTGGACAATGAAGGTAACTCAGACCCCCTTTACCCTCTTTTCTAGCTTTAAGCTTGGGCCAGCCCAAGAACTGGGCAACCAGCTTCTCCCTTATTCCCTTTCCCCTGCCTGTCCCCTTTCCCTGCTTAGCTCTCCTGCCCTGAATTTAGTAATGAGGGAGAAGTAGAGGAGAGGACTCACCTGGTAGAAAAGAATCATGGACTCCTTTGTTCCTGTTCTCCCAGAGCCCCACTCCACTGGTGTTCTTTCATCTCCCATGTTCTAACCTTCATTCATATCAGGGAGCCCCTCCCTGACGTTAGAGTGAGGGATAGTGAGGCTATTTTGGCCCCACCTGATACATATACCCAGTTCCTGTTCTGGTTAATGCTCTGGTTAATGGTTCAACAGCAAGGTATGTAGCCAACTGGGGGTACAGCTGTCCCCTTCAAGTGAGATCAGAGTGTAGCTGGACCCCTTGGGGCAGGAGGATGAGCGGACATCAGAAAAGTCCCTCCTGCATCTTCATGAAGATACTCCTCCAAAAGTTCCCAGAGGCCCTGCTAGAGCATCCAGGACACATAAAAGGGGGCACAAGTGCCCCCTCAAAGCCCCCCATGAATATCCACCCCTTCAGCATTGCTAGGGGACACATCAGGACATCTTTTAACTAAATCGCGCCCCCCGCCCAAAGCCAGGCTATATGAAAGGCTGATACAAAAGTTTACTTTTTAATCTCAGCATATGTCCGGCCACATTGTCCAGCCGAGCTTCCAGGGAAGATTTCAACACACATGGCAAGTGAGAGCAACAGCATAGTCAGGGCAAAATCAGGCAAGGGAAGTCCCTCCCTTCCTTCTCGGTGGGCAGAGCTGTGTGTTTCCTGTTCAGCGCCAGCCAAAGGTGCCTGGACCGCTCTTTCGGCAGCTGCAGGCTGGGGGGGTCCTCCCTGGGGAGGGTCCCGTCCCCTGAGCGCCTCCCCCATTGGATGACGCCTTCCAACAAGTCCACCGATGAGAAGTCTCCTCGTCCTTGTTGCCCTCCTTAACGAATGTTGGTTATTTGCTGATGCCACGGTGGTGCAGACATTTGGACGTTACACAAGAGAATTGGGAAGCAGGAACACATCAGCTGTGCAGGATCCCACCATCCAGCAGTAGGGGATATTGACACAGGAGCATATTCTCCCCCAGCCTTCATTGTGCTGCATTGTCCTGACATGGTTGCGATACTGCACCTCAGAACAATAGCTACCATTTTATTGCCTGCTTTTCCCCCTTACGTAGCATCTTTCCCCTTAGTTTGAACAATCTTTGTTACCATAATTGTAAATGGAGGCATCATCTTCTGCCTCACATATGCACTGCCATTTGTAGAACTTTCAACGTGCATAGTACCACAGTGCCAGACCCTTCCATAACATTTAGTGCTAAAAGTTAAAGCAATGATAGGTGATAGTGTCTGAGGGCTTATTATATGCCACGTACTAGTCTAGGTGCGCCACATGGATTAACTCATTTAATCACACAATATATGAGGCAGGTGTTATTATTACCCCCCGGTGATAGACTGGGGCCCAGAAGAGAAGAGTAACTTACGCAGAGGAACATAGGTAGTGAGTGGCAAAGCTGGGCTTTGATCTCAGGCACTGTGGCTCTAGAGCCTGTGCTGTTCACAACTGTAAACTGGCCAGTCTTAGAGCTAAATGCAATCATCACGCCGATTTACAGTCTAATATGCAATATAAAATAACACTTCCCAGTCCAGAGAGGTATGCTCAGGATCCAATGCACATTCTGTCACTGGTTTACACTCTAAAACTCTAATACTGCTTATCAGCCATACATAACACACCTTTCCCAACAACGCTAAAAATGTTAGGGGAAAGAAGATCAAGAAAAAAACATCTTTGCTTTTCTTCATTATTACGTGTATGCATCAATTCTCCATAAACCCAAAACTTAATTTCAGAGAGAAATCGCCCATGCAGAGAATACTTGCAATGTTACCATGTAACAGGGAAATTTGCCAAGTGGGTAGTGAGCCTTCCTTTCCTCAAAGTAGCATTTAAATGTTTATTTATTTATTTATTCACTCATTCATTTATGAGAGAGAGGGGGAGTGCAAGCGAGCAAAGGAGGGGCAGAGAGAGAGGGAATGCCAAGCAAAGCCCTACTCGGGGCCTTCCCATGAACTGAGAGATCAGGACTTGAACTGAAATCAAGAATTGGATGCTTAACAGACTGAGCCACCCAGGCGCCCCCTATTCAGAGTAGCATTTAAACACCTCCCTCCCAACAGATATAGACGGTGGCACTTCTAGAACCCAAAATACTCTTTAGGTCTCTTTCTTTTTCTCCTCTGCACCTCAGAAACCTCCCCATTTCCCCATCCAGACTGCCTGAGATTCAGCCCTGTCCGTCTCTGGTCCCATCACTGAAGTGCTGATGTGGGTGTGGGCTTTGGTCACGGTCACAGCCTCCATCCTCTGTTGTGAGCAGAGCTCCCCATAATAGCAACGGTCAACCTGACTAGCAAAATTCATCACTGTGCATTCCCAGAAGTCCCGTTCCCCCAAGTGTCTCTCGGCTCCTCTCCACTCCTGACAGGGTTCCAGAATTTGCTCTGGATTGCTCTGAACTGGCTCTCCCTCTATCCCCTGGGGTCTCCATTGGATTTGACTCACCTTGGAATGTACGTCTTGCAAAGGATGCCCCTGAAGTAAAGCCTGTCCTGGGGCTGTTGCTGAGAAGGGGGCACCAGCCTGGACCCTCTCAGGCCTAGGAAGAATGGCCTGTGCTTCCTCCTCACTATACTCCATTTGGGGCCAGTTCGTTGGCCCCACATCCACCCCCATACTTGCAGCAGAAAACCTACCCTGGGGGCAAGTCTGCCCCTGGTGTGCTGTTTCAAATGATGCCCAGGCTTGTACCGTCAGAGGCCAAGGACTGGTCGAGATGCTTTTCTCCTTTCTATTCCTTCTTTTATATGTGGTTCTCTTCTCCCCATATTCTGAGCTAGCAGGGGGCAAGGCCCCCTCCCACAAGGCCTGCCCCAGACCCTCAGCTGAGTATGGGGCACTGTCCTGTGTACTCTGGTACAAAGTACCAGCTGACGGTTTATTTGCCTCACCCTTCTGACCCTTGCTTTTAGGCCCCACATTGACTCCATCCCCAGTAAATGATGAAGCCCTTGCTGTAGCCGTCTGCACCTCTGGGCCTCTGAAGGATACCCAAGCCTGTACTGTCAGAGGCCAAGGACTGGCCATGACCTTTCTGTTCTTTTTATTTCTTCCTTTAGGGTTGCCTTCCTGCTCTCTTGCTATCTCCTCATTGGCTGCCCCCTCAAGAGAGGCCTGAACTGGACATTCTCCTGGCAACGGGGTGCCAGCAACTGACTTTTCAGGCTGAGTGACAATGGATGCTTTCTCTTTGTCATCACTCTCCCCTTCCTCCCTGTTTTCATACATGGCGCTGACTCCACTATCAGCAACTGGCAGAGCCCCTGTGACACAAGTCTGGCCCAGAACGGGGGCTGCAGAAGACGCCCGGGTCTGTAGCGTCAGAGGCCAGGGGAGATAAACAACCTTATTTTCCTTTCTATTCCTCCTTTTCCGGCTGTTTTTCTTCCCTGTGTTGCCTTGGCTACTAGGCCCGTGGAATGCAGCATGGGCTGGAACTTCATCTGGCCATGGGGCATCAGCCTCTGAGCTTGGACCCAAACTAAGAGCAGACATTTTTTCCACCTCATTGTTCTCTCCTGGCCCCATGCTTTTCTGCCCCACATGTACCCCACTACTTGCGGTGGGCACGGCATCTCTAAGCAGAGTCTGAACCACAGGCAGGGCTCTTCCATGTGCTGCTGCTGTAGCTCGGTCTCTGTTGCGTGCCTGGGTCATCGGAAGCTCCATGTGAGTTAGAATGTCTTCCATGTTTCTTCCTCCTCTGATTTTTCTGTGTTTCTGTTTCTGGATCAAGTGAAGTTTTTCCCTGGAGCAGAGAGAGCAGAAGTAACTCAAGAGGCAAAAGTGAGTTTACTCAAGGCTAGCAAAAAGCCCCTTCTTCTTTTGGTTAATGTTTATTTTTGAGATAGAAAGAGAGAGAGAGAGGGTCGAGTGCAGGGGAAGGACAGAGGAGAGAGAGAAAACCCCAATGCAGGGCTCAAACTCATGAACTGTGAGATCATGATCTGAGCTGAAATCAAGAGTCAGATGCTTAACGGGCTGAGACACCCAGGTGTCTCGCAACAAGCCTCTTCTTGAAGGAGGGTATCAAGCACATGTCTGAGGGCTGAAATCAACATTAGACACGAGGGATACCTGAAACAATTTAGGAACCCAGCAGGTTGAGGAGGCCGTGGACTAGGTGAAGGTGTCAGACAGCTGTTCTCATTGGCGGCTGGCTCATTGATGCAGGGCCAGATCTATGGCTCCTCGTGCAGTATATCTAATGGCAATTCTGGATGCCCTCAAAATACTGATGGATGACACGATTTTCAGCCTTCATCAGCCTTCGGCATCAGTACTGTCTTCTTTGAAAGCAGAGGACAACACTGGACAAACAACGACATGAAGATATTTGCATGAACATTCCCATTTGCACCTTAGGGGTATAGAGACATGGGTTAATGGTCAGATATAGACTTGAGCATTGTTACCTTTTGATGCCTCAGACATCAAACCTTAGGTTAGGGAGACCAAACCTTGGGTGAGAAAGCACTGGCTGAGCCTATAAATCAGAGAGGAAAAAAAAACATCAACCAAGTCAGCCTGCCCAGGTTCCCCCAGGGGGGGCCTGTCTGAGCAGACTCTTACCTGATTATCCTAGAAACACTTCATCAGAGGTTTTTCATAAGCTCTCTCTTGGTCCCATGTAGAAGAATTAGTGCACATGTCAGTGAACCCGGGCGTCTACACAACTTCGTAACACAGCCTCTTCTTCATAAATGGATGAAGAGATTCTGCTCAGCTCAGCATGGCGTTAGCATTTAGGCCTTCTTTACTGGTTTCTGATTCTTCGTACGTTGAAAATCCAGATCTGGGCTGGGGCCTCATTCCAACCTATTCTTCATGCATTCTCGATAAGCAGGACACCAGAGACAATTCCCGTTTCTCAGATTCATAAACTGTCCCGTTCTGCTGCAAATTCTCATCCTTTTCTTCGGCTCTCTACTGCACTATATATATGTGTTATCTAATCTTGGAATGGGCTAATTATTTACATAATATCCTTTCTCTCCAAGCAAACTTTTTTTGTGTGCCTTTTTANACAAATGAAGGAGGGATCAAACTCCCTTTCTGTAGTTATGACTGACACACAGAGCTCAATGGAGCCCCTGTGTTTTCCTTTGATAAGAAAGTGTAACCACACAAAACAGCAAAGCAAGGCCTGGCATTGACTGAGTAGGTTTACAAATGGAAAACTTGTTTTTGTTTGTTTTTATCTGGAACGTGTTTTTATCTAGAACAGGAGATGCAGTAGTGTCTCCGTGAACGTGGTGTGCCCAGTGGAGGTGGGAGAGGCCCCTCGGGACCTTCTCTTGGAGGCCACAAAGGGCCTAGAACTCTTTTCGCCTGGGCAATATTCTCACCTAATCGTCTTTCCAGGGCTCCCAATGTAAGATTGTAGGAAGAGGAATCACGGCAGGAAATCGCATGCACTGACTAGCTAGCACGGTTTCTGCCTTTTAAACATCTTCCCTGATGCAATGGTTAGCTTTTTCACCACTTGGTACATAGGTTAACGTAGCTGTGGTACTAAGGCTAGCTTAGCTCATAACAAATGCAGAGGTTATCACTAGATGAAAGCCAGCTGGCTGGCTGCCAAGAGGCCACAGTAGGTGAAATTTACCTTGTTCAATGCAGGAGAGTCCAAGGTCGGGTTCCCGCACTGTGAGTAGGTCTGTAGTCCAGTGGTGGATGTCTGTCTCTATCCCTATTGTCTCTAACCGTATCTATATGTATGTTCCTAATTATATGTCTCTCTTTGTAAGATACCCCGTCCCCTGGACTTCACGTGGATGACGACTGCCTATTTGAGATTCCTTAGATGTCCTCCTTGTGTGTGGACGCTTGTGTTCCTACAGATCCATTAATTTATTCAACACACATTTAAGGACACTGCTATGTGCCCAACAGGAGGCTGGGTGCAGCACAGTATATACTTGGGCTCCGGGTTACTTAGCTATAGTCACATTTCATTCTGGGTTTTCTGGGGTGACTACCTTAATTTGAGTTCTGTATGTTTCCAAGCCTTGATCCTCATGGGTACAGGTACTCTCCTGGTTGGCTCTCATAGAGAGGGAATGCAGTTCCTTGTGTGGGGATTCCACTAGTTTATCTGAAGCCAACCTAGTTATTTATTCTTTCTCCAGGTTTTTGAGACCTTCACGCTCTTTGCCCCCTTTGTTGGCAATAAATCTCTCTGGCTTTTGGATAGGAAAAGAGTTAACTCCTGATTTCCGTACCATCCTCCTGCATGGTACCACTTTCTTTCCAGCTTTTCAGATAAAAAGAAACAACTGTTGGATGCCTGTTTCACTTGTGTGTTTCATGGGAGTCCACATTTACATGTGTCGTGGTATTAGAAATGTCCTGTGTCCCTCCTTTCATAGGTAGACCAAGTAGGGTCCTGTGAGGGTGAAAATTTTGAAATCACATCCTGATAGGGTTGGGAGTATCAGAAAAGGATCCATATCATTTAGGATCCTTTCATTGCAAGTGACCAAAAATAAATAAAGAAAAAGATCCACATGGGTTTATGCACAACAAGCTGTTTGTAATTCACTAGAAGCTTAAATGTTAGAGGTAGAGCCAACTACATGCCTGGCTTATTGCTGAGTGTCAGTTTTATCGGGAGCCATTAGAGATAGATACTTCCTCAGGGTTGGCTTCCATTTTCAGACCCTTACTGAAACCCCTGGTACCTTCTGTCTCACAATGCCTAATCCAAAAGTGGCATCCCCTCCCTGCTAGAGCCCTGGGAATCCCTAAATTGGGTCTTGTTGGTACTAATTGGCCTGACACGGGTTATGTGTCCATTGATGAAACACTTGTGGGTGGAATGTCCAAATCCTGGGTCTCTTCAAATTCAACAGGGAAGCTGGAAAGTGAGACTGCAATTATATAATCGGAGATGGCTGCGAGGATAGGGGAGGTGAGTAGTAAGGCCTGGGGAAGTGAAAAAAGCCTAAAGCAATTTCTGAGTAGGAGCTTAGATGTTGTCTTTTTTTAAAAGCATAGCTTTATTGGGGCACCTGGGTGGCTCATTTGGTTAAACATCTGACTTAGGCTCAGGTCATAATCCTGCATGGTTTATGAGTTCAAGCCCTGCTTTGGGTGAGCAAGACCCCCACTTCAGGTAAGAACCGCTTCTCTCTCTCTCTCTCTCTCTCTCTCTGTCCCCTTCTCTCTGAGACTCACTCACTTGCACCTTCTTTTTCTGGAAAAAAATGGGCTTTGTTGAGGGACACTTGGGTGGCTCAATCACTTGGGTGTCTGACTCTTGACCTCAGCTCAGGTCTTGATCTCAGAGTCTTGAGTTCAGGCCCCATGCTCAGCATGGAGCCTACTTAAAAATCACTCTATTGATATATAATCCACATACCATAAAATCCACCCTTTCAGGTTGTTATTACTATACTGACAGAGTTGTGCATTTGCACCGCTTACCTAACACCAGAACATTTTCGTCACCCCCAAGAGAAATCCCGTGTCTCCTAGAAATCATTCCCTATCATGCCCACTCCTCTCCATCTCTGGCAACCACTAATCTCTTCCCTGTTTTTATAGACTTGCCTATCCTGGACAAGGATAAGATTGCCTATCCTGGATTCCTAAGTGGAATCATATAATCACATGCAATCATATAATGTGTGGCTTTTTATATCTGGCTTCCTTCACATAGCATATACTGTTTCTAAGGTTCATCCATGTTGTAGCATCCATCAGCACTCCATTCTCTTTTGTGGCCAATTAATACTCCATGATATGGACATATCAGATTTTGTGTATCCATTCATCAGTTGACAGATATTTGGGTTCTTTTGCCTCTTGGCTGTAATGAATAATGATGCTATAAACATTCAGGCTTGGGGGTGGGCTTATGTTTCCAGTTCTCTTGGGTATATACTTGGTAGTGGAATCGCTGGATTATGTAGTGACTTCATGCTTAACCATTTGATTAACTGCCAGACTGTTTTTTACAGGGGCTCCATCATTTTCCATTCCCACCAGTGGTGCGCAAGGATTCCACTTTCTCCATAGCTTTCCTCATAGTTGTTACTATCTTTCTGATTAATACCTTCATTGTGGGTATAAAGCGGTATCTCACTGTGGTTTTGATTTACATTTCCCTGATGACTAATGATATGTTAAGCCTCTTTTCGTGTATTTATAGGCCATTTCCACATCTTAGGAGAAATGTCTACTCAAATCAAATCTTCTCTCTCTCTCTCTCTTTTTCTCAAAAATAAACATTAAAAAAACAAAGATATAAAGCTTCTGAACAACAAAGGAAACAAGCAACAAAACTAAAAGGCAGCCTACAGAATGGGAGAAAATATTTGCAAACCACATCAGCTTTTATAAAAATTTTTTNAAGCAACGCTTGTTCTTGGAGCCACCTGTTCGTGGGTTTGAGCCCTGTGTCAGGCCGTGTGCTGATGGCTCAGAGCCTGAAGCCTTTTTCAGATTTTGTGTATCCTTCTCTCTTTGCCCCTCCCCTGCTCACACTCTGTCTCTCTCTGTCTCTCAAAAATAAATAAATGTAAAAAAANCCACATCAGCTTTTATAAAAATTTTTTTCTAATATTTATTTATTTTTGAGAGGAAGAGAGACAGGGTGCGAGCAGGGAAGGGACAGAGATACAGGGAGACACAGAATCTGAAGCAGGTTCCAGGCTCTGATGAGCTGTCAGCACAGAGCCCGATGCGTGGCTGGAACTCATGAATCATGAAAACATGACCTGAGCCAGAGTCGGACGTTTAACCGACTGAGCCACCCAGGCGCCCCCACATC
>NW_027527804.1:1007817-1011752 GCF_008692635.1 Crocuta crocuta
AAAAAATTTTTTTTAATTAAAAAAAAACATAAAGAAACTATTTTTCCTGATATATTAAAAGGGCTGGAAAAGATCAAATAAAGATATCTATAAAGTCATGTGACAACTTCAAAAGCATATAACATACTTCATGTACTCCCTTCAAAGTAGTCATTTGGAGAGTAACATTGAGATATGGGGAATATAGGTGAAAAATCAAGGTGAAGTCTAAAGTACATGACTAGCAAACTGATCTTAGATAGCATTTCCAAAGAGAGGACTCAAGGCAGCAAGAGCATCAGCTGAATGAGCAGATAGTTCTCCAAAATGACTGCTTTAAAGAAAGCACTGATTTAAACATATACGATCTATTCCCGAAACAGAACAAAATTGCTAATTTGGGACAATATACCCTATAGTTTTTTTATGTTTATTTTTATTTTTGAGAGAAAGAGATAGATGGAGTGTAAGCAGGGGAGGGGCAGAGAGAGAGGGAGACACAGAATCTGAAGAAGGCTCCAGATTTTGAACTGTCAGCACAGAGCCCAATGTGGGGATTGAACTCATGAACCACAAGATCATGACCTGAGCCGCAGTTGGACGCTTAACCAACTGAGCCACCCAGACACCCCCATCATACTTCAATAGTTAAGAACACGGACTTTGGAATCAACAACTCTGGGTTTAATCCAGATTCTAGCTCTTAGTAATTGTATAAATGATTTAGCTTTTTGATCTTCAATTTCTTCATCTGTAGTATAGGGTAATTATAGTTATCCATCTCATTTTTTGTAAATTTTGTTTTGCTATTAATTCAAACTTACAATTTTTTATAGTTTACACAATCTACTTTATTTATTTTATCTTTCTGTATGGGTGTGTGTGTGTGTGTGTGTGTGTGTGTGAATTTTTTTCCTGAACCATTTGGGAGCAAGATTGGAGATATTGTGCCCTTTTATCCCTAAATACTTCGATATATTTTCTAAGAACAAGGACATTGTCTTATATAATTGCAGTACATTTATCTAAATCAAGAAATTTAAAAGTGGTACAATACTATACTCTATAGTACGCATTCAAATTTGTCATTTTTATGAATATTGTACTTGGTAGCTATTTTTCCCAGTTAAGAACCCAAAACAAGATTATACATTGAATTTAGTAGTCATGCTTTGTTAAGCTCTAATCTGTAATAGTTCATAGTCTTGGGTTTTATGACATGGACATATTTGAAAAGTGCTGGTCATTTATTTCCAAAATGTTTGTCTGTTGTTTTATCCTGATTATATTATGATTATGCATTTTGGGTAAAGATACTGTTGAAATTATGTTGTGTCCCCAGTGCATTATTTCAGCAGGCATGTGATGTCAGATTTTTCCAATATTGTTACTTTTGATCATTTGATTAAGGTGATGTCCGTCAGGTTTCTCCACTGTAACACTGCTATCTTCCCTTTGTTAGTAACTTGTCGTTTATAGGGAACTATCAATTGGTTTTCCTAGGCCAAATGAGATGATAAACATCAAGTAATGGGCATAATGCCTGGTGTAGTGGAAGTGTACAAACAGTGTTAGGCACCGTATTTGTTATTATTTCACTATTATCATTGTGATTGTTAATCAAAAATATTTTAAGACCTTAGGGTGCCTGTGTGGCTCAGTTGGTTAAGCATCTGACTTCGGCTCAGGTCATGATCTCATAGTTAGTGAGTTCGAGCCCAACCTCTGACCTCTCTGCTGCCGGCACAAAGCCTGCTTCAGATCCTCTGTCCCCTTCTCTCTCTGCCCCTCTACACTCTCAAAAATAAACAAACATTAAAAAAAGGTTAAGACCTGGACCTGGTATTCTACACGTTATATGATCTTAAAGGAGAAGTCAGGAACATAGAACAATATAGTGAAAGAAATACTAGGTCCAAGTACCGGTAGTATGTTGAACAACACAACCTAGTCTCTGTGACCGTCCAGACTTGGGATCCTAGATTCTTTGTTTCCTGAAATACTGGCTGATTATAAGACCCTTGAGAAGGCTGTTGATGCAATTAAATTAATTTTATGCCTACACGTCAGGTCATCTTTACTTCTCACCATGTCGTATTCCTAGAAATCACATCATAGAAGGATCATTAGAAAGTAGGTTGATGGATTCCTCTAAGAGCAACACCATAATTAAATGATATATTCCTGATTAAGCTTGAACTTAATTGTAGTTAAAATGGGCAAAGCAAATATGGAACAACTAGAAATTTAATCCTGTTTTTAGGTAAAAAAATAAAAAAGCTATGACCATGTGATAACAGACCAAACAGTACAGAAGATGTCATGATGAGAAGCAAATCTCCCACTCGTCCCCTCCCCATCCTAAGCCCGGGCAACCTCCTAACAGGTTGATATCAGCTTTCCTGTTGGTACCACCTTAACTCTAGATCAGAGATTGCACAGTGAAGGCAGGNNNNAGTGGTTAACATTTTAAAATTGTAAGATCTCATGTAAGACCTGATTTCCAGACTTTCTTGAGAAATTAGAACCTCTGAACCTGTATCATGTAGCCTGAGCTCCAGAAGCAGCTGCCCACTTTATTTAGAGTATGAGCTCTGTAATTCACTATAGACCCCACCAAATCAGCTTCACAACCATGATACCTGCCTGGCCTTTTCAGGCAACTTAGCTTTATCTCTGTTACTCAAAATAAAAGTTTCCGATCAGCAGCTTGGGCTTCCATCAGGAGCTTCTTAGAAATGCAGAACTCGCATTTTTTCCCTTAAATAATGTATTGTTAAGTTGGTTTACATAGAACACCCAGTGCTCATCCCAACAAGTGCCCTCCTCCATGCCCATCCCCCCTTCCCCTCTCTTTATCACTACCCGCTTAGTATACGGTTAATCACTAGTTCACTGATCAGAAAGTATTTGCAATAAGAAAAATAATGTCTAATTGCACATATTGGCATCAAGTAATAAAAACTGTTAATATAGNCTCGCATTTTAACAAGACCCATGGGTGCTTTGTGTTCACATGGAAGCTTGAGAAGCCCCGGAATAGAGAAGATACTTATATCTAACCCAGTTTCGTGGTATATCACTTTGAGACCATCTCTCCCACACAGCATGAAAGATGAGGAAGTAGAATTGCAAGCTCTTGGTTGATGTAAATCTTCAACTTTACTAGGGATCACTAAACTATGCTTCAAAGTGAGTTTACAAAGTTTCACTGCCATCAGCAAAATATGAAGCTCTGTTTCCCCATATCTCTACTGACACTTAGCATTATGGGTTTTATTTTTTTTAATTTTCAGCCCATCCAATGGGTATTAAAGAGTATCTTGTTGCTTTAATTTATATTTCCTTGGTGACTAATGAAGATGAGCATTTTTTTCATATGCTTATTGTCTACATAGCTTTCCAGTTCAGTGAATCACCTGTTTTTGTGTCTTTCCTCTACCCCCCAACTTGGAGTTGTTTTTCTTTCTTATTTACTTAATTTTTTATACTTATTATATATTCTGGCTACTAACCCTTTCTCAGCATATGCATTGCAGTTATCTCCTTCCAGTTTGAGAATTGTCTTTTTGTATTCCAATGCATTTTGTTGTATATTAGTTTTAAAGTATAATTAATTAAAATGTATCAGAAATTTCTTTTTGTTTTGGGCTTTTTGTGTTTGGTTTAAGAAGAAAGCCTTCCTTATTGTGCAAGTTATGATTATTTCTGCCTCTTTTATTATCCCACATTGAGATTATTATTATAACTGCATCGAATTTGTTAACTCATTTTGGGGGAAACTGACATCTTTATAATACTAAAGCTTTTCTTCCATAAACACAGGTATATTTTTCCATTTATTTAGGTGTTCCTTTATTTACTTTGCTTGTTTTGTCATTTTCTCCATAAAGATCTTATGTATCTTTTCTTCGTATAATTTCTAATTTATTATTGTTTCATTTCTAATTTGGTAT
>NW_027527804.1:1011809-1012631 GCF_008692635.1 Crocuta crocuta
GTCTTAGATAGTCTATGTGGCCAATTATATTATCTCCTAATAAGAGGATATCAACCCTTCTAATTCATGTATTTTATTTCTTTGTCTTTTAAAACTTTTTAATTTTTAAATATATTTTAATGTTTTATTTCTTTTTTGAGAGAGAGAGAGCAAGCACAAGTGGGGGAGCAGCAGAGATAGGGGGACAGAGGATCTGAAGTGAGCTCTGCACTGACAAGGGGCTCAAACACACAAACTGTAAGATCACAATGTGAGCTGAAGTCGGACACTCAACTGACTGAGCCACCCAGGCACCCCTAAAAGATTTTATTCTTAAGTCATTGCTACACCTAAGGGCTGGCTTGAACTTAGAACCCTGAAATTAAGAGACATGTTCCACTGACTGAGCCAGCCAGGTGCCCTTGCTTGCCTTAATTTTAGTCATCAAAACTTTCAGCACCATGCAGAATAGAAGCAATCTAANCTTAGCGGGCATCCTTGTCTTATTCTTTATTTTTTTAAAGATTTTATTTTTAAGTAATCTTTATACCCAACATGGGGCTTGCACTTACAACCCCAAGATCAAGGGTTGTATGCTTCACCACAGAACCAGTCAGGCGCCCCTTGTTTTTTATTTCAATGAGAAGACTTCTAAAGTTTCACCATTAAGTATGATTATTTTCATTAGGTTTTGCATTAATATCCTGTATCAAGTAAAATGAAAGTTCATTTCTAGCTTGCCAAAAAAGGTGTTTTTTTAAAAAAAATCATGAATAGCCATTGAATTTTTAAAAATATTTTTCTGTATCTACTGAAATGATTATATATTTCTCCCCTTTATGC
>NW_027527804.1:1012656-1013051 GCF_008692635.1 Crocuta crocuta
CTGCTAAATTTCTTTAATGTTAAAACATCCTTTCATTCTTGGAACGAACTGTACTTGCTCATGATTTTTTTGTTACTAACTCTGCTGAAACAGAGTTGGCAAAATTCCATTTGGGATTTTTTTTAAAAATTTTATGTTTATTTAGTTTTTGAGAGAGAGAGACAGAGCAAGAGTGGTGGAGGGGCGGAGAGAGAGGGAGACACAGAATCCGAAGCAGGCTCCAGGCTCTGAGCTGTCAGCACAGAGGCTGATGCAGAGCTTGAACTCACAAACCTCAAGATCATGACCTGAGCTAAAGTTGGGTGTTTGACTGATCCACACAGATACCCCAACAACCTTTCCATCTTAAACAGTTATGATAAAATCCACACCTAAAATAACTGGAGGCTGTGAAA
>NW_027527804.1:1013225-1014348 GCF_008692635.1 Crocuta crocuta
CTTTTAATTGTGATTCAAATTTTTTGGTGGTTATTGGTTTATTTCAATGTCACTATTTACTCTTGGGTTTATTCTGATAATTTATGCTTCTCTATAAAAGAAACCATTCATCTGTCTTCATATTTATTTGCACAAACTTGTTTTCTTTAATGTTTATTTATTATTGAGACACGGAGAAACACAGCATGAGTGGGGGAGGAGCAGAGAGAGAGGGAGACACAGAATCTGAAGCAGGCTCCAGGCTCTGAGCTGTCAGCACAGAGCCTGACACGGGGCTCAAACCCACCAACCATGAGATCGTGACCTGAGCCAAAGTTGGATGCTCAACTGACTGAGCCACCCGGGCTCCCCTGCACAAACTTGTTTATGTTTATCTCTTTGTGCTTTTAAAATTGTACAGTTTAGGCCTATGTATCTATTACACACTTTTTTCATACAACGAACAGGGAACAGGGCAGCCTTGAACTCTTCCATCAATACTTGAAGCCTAGAGACACTGCAGCAGTCCTTTCAAATCCTTGAGAGGAAAATTATTTTCATCCTATAATTCTATACCCAGTGAGGTTAGATTCAAGTCTAAGTATGCAAGGATATGAAAGAACATACAAATTTTGCCTCCCATTCACTCTCTGATTTGAGGCTACTAAATAAATTTTTTTCCAGCAAAATGAGGTACTAAAACAAGAAGATGGGGGCCCAGTAAACAATGGCATCAACACTGTGAGGGATTGAAAGGAAGTCACAGAACAAACTGTGCAGCAGGACTCGGGATCAATCAGGGCACTTTAAAGCAGGCAAATGAAGAGAGAGGCAGCTCTAAGAAGGAAGTTTGTAATACATGAAATGGAATTGTTACATTATCTGATACACCTAAGAGATCAGGAAAAACGTTTTGGTAGACATTGGACTGACCCAATGGAGCATTTTGGTAGGTATATAGAGCCTAAAGAAATGTAAACATTAAAAACTCTAGAACTCTTAGAAAAATGAAAGGGTCAAGGAGGGAGACATAATCATAAAATCTATTTGTTTCAACAGTGAAAGATCTTTATGTCATCATCATAATAGAAATACTGATCACTGATTTAATGAAAATGAGTTGGGTGGGTGGGAGATGAGCTCA
>NW_027527804.1:1014395-1022632 GCF_008692635.1 Crocuta crocuta
ATACACACATGTATCAAAATAGGAAATAATAGAAGCACCTGGCTGGCTTAGTCAGAAGAGCACACGTCTCTCTCTCTCTCTCTCTTTTTTTTAATGTTTATTTGTTTATTTTGGCTTTTTAAATTTTTTTAATGTTTTTTATTTATTTTTGAGAGTCAGAGAGAGACAACACGAGAAGGGGAGGGTCAGAGAGAGAGAGAGAGAGAGAGACAGAATCTGAAACAGGCTCCAGGCTCTGAGCTAGCTGTCAACACAGAGCCTGACGCGGGGCTCGAACCCACAAACTGTGAGATCATGACCTGAGCCAAAGTCGGATGCTTAACCAACTGAGCCACCCAGGCGCCCCTTTATTTGTTTATTTTGAAAGAGAGAGAGTGTGATCAGGGGAGGGGCAGTGAGAGAGAGAGAGAGAGAGAGAGAGAGAATCCCAAGCAGGTTCTGCCCTGCCAGCACAGAGCCTGACACGGGGCTTGATCTTACAAAACTGTCAGATCATGAATGAACCGAAACCAAGAGTCAGATGCTTAACTGACTGAGCCACCCAGGTACCCTGAAGAGCACGCAACTCTTGATCTCAGGGTTGTGAGTTTCAGCCCCATATTGGGGGTAGTGATTACTTAAATAAATAAATTATTTTTTAAAAATGGAAACACTAGATAATGCAAATACCTGGTAAAGAAATGGCAGTATAAGCTTGCGAATTACACACAGAAATGTGTAGGTAAATATTAGAAGAGCCCAGTTAAAAGTATTGAGAGGGGCTGCCTCTGAGAACGGTGACTGGAGGANAGAGAGAGAGAGAGAGAGAGAGAGAGAGAATCTTAAGCAGGCTCCACACTAGCATGGAGCCAAACATGAGACTTGATCACATGACCCTAGAATCATGACCTGAGCTGAAATCAAGAGTCAGACACTCCACCAACTGAGCCATCCAGGTGACTCACTGAGTTTAAATTTACATGCAATTGTAAGAAATAATACAGAAAGATCTCTTGCAGCCTTTACCCCAGTCCCCCCAATGGTAACATCTTGCAAAATTATAGCACACTATCACAACAAAGATATTAACATTGACACAGTAAACATCAGAACATTTCTATTACCTTCATGTAGCCATTTTATAGCTATACTCATTTCCTTCTTGCATCTAATCTACTCTTAAACTTCTGGCAACCACTAATCTATTCTCCTGTTCTAAAGCTTTTACATTTCAAGAATGCTATAGAGGGGCACTTGGGTGGCTCAGTTGGTTAAGCGTCCAACTTCAGCTTGGGTCATGATCTCGCAGTTCATGGGTTCAAACCCTGCTTCTGGCTCTGTGCTGACAGCTCAGAGCCTGGAGCCTGCTTGGGATTCTGCGTCTCCCTCTCTCTCTGCCCCTCCCCTATTTGCGTGCTCTCTCTCTCAAAAATAAATAAACATTAAAAATTAAAAAAAAAAAAAGAATGTTAGAGAAGTGAAATCAAACAGTATATAACCTTTGGGATTAGTTCTTGTCATTCAGTGTAAGTCTCTAGAGACTCACCTGGGTTTTTGTATGTGTTGATAGTTTTTTCCTTGTTATTTCCAAGTAGAGTTCCATGATGTGCATGTACCACAAACAATTCTCCTGTTGAAGGGCAACTGTGTTGTTTCCAGTTCTGGCTTATTTATTATAAGCTGCCCTAAGCATTCATCTACACATTTTTGTATGAACATAAGTCTTTGTTTATCTGGAATAAATGCCCAGGAGTGTAATCACTGGGTCACGTGGTAGTTACATATTGAGTTTTATTAAAAAAGTGCCAAACTGTTTCCCAGAGTGATCTGAGAGTGAACTGTTTTTCAAGTTTTAGCACTTGACATTCTCACCAGCAATGTATGAGTGATCCAGTGTTTCTACTTCCTCACCAGCATTTGATGTTGTCATTATTTTTTTTTTTATTTTAACTATTCTGATAGGTGCGTAGTGGTATCACATTCTGATTTTAATTTGTATTTCTTTAATGGCTAATGATGTTAAACATCTTTTCATATGCTGATCTATCATTCATATATCCTCTTTGGTGACATGTCTGTTCATGACTTTTGCCCATTTTTGAATGGAATCATTTGTTTCCTACTGTTTAGTGTTGAGAGTTCTTTATATATCCTAGATACTAGATCTTTGTCAGATATGTGCTTTGTGTAAATCTTCTCCTACCGGTAACTGCTTTTTCATCCTCTCTTCACAGGGCCTTTTGCAGAGCAAAAGTTTTGTTTTGATGATGCCCAATTTAACAAGTTTTCTCTCTACGGATCATGCTTTTGGTGTCAAGTCCAAGAACTCTTTGTCTAGCCCTTGATTGCAAAGATTTTTTCCTACTCTTTTCCTAAGTTAATATTCTAAATATAAGTCTGTGATCCTTTTTTTCCTTGCATTTTCTTTGCAATCCTTTTTGAGTTAACCTTTGTATAAGGTGTGAGACTTAGGTGAAGGTTCATTTTTCTTTTCCTGTTTTTGGATGTCCAGTTGCTCCAGCATCATTTTTTAAAGTTGAATTTGTTTGTTTATTTTAAATTGTTTTTAACACTTATTTATTTTTGAGAGACAGAGAGAGGACATGAATGGAGGAGGAGCAGAGAGAGAGAGACAGGACCCGAAGTAGGCTCCAGGTTCCAAGCTGTCAGCACAGAGCCCGATGTGGGGCTTGAACTCACAAAGTGTGAGATCATGACGTGATCCAAAGTTGGACTCTTAACTGACTGAGCCACCTAGGTGCCCCAAAAGCTTATTTATTTTGAGAGAGAGAAAGAATAAGCAGGGGAGGGACAGAAAGAGAGAGAGAGAAGGAGACAGAATCCTAAGCAGCCTCCATGTTGTCAGTGCAGAGCCCAGCATGGGGTTCAATCTCACAAACTGTGAGATCATGACCTAAGCAGAAATTAAGAGTGGGATGCTTAACTGACTGAGCCACCCAGCGCCACTCTAGCACCATTTATTGTAAAGACCATCTTCCCTCCACTGAATTGCTTTTGCACCTTTGTCAAAAATCAATTGGGCATATTTTTGGTTCCTCTGTTCTGTCCCATTGATCTATGTGTCTATCCCTCTGCAAATGTCATATTTTCTTTATTACTATATGCTGGTAGGCTGAATAATGGCCCTTCACAGATGTCCACATCCAAACCTGTACTATGTTATCTTGCATGATAAGAGGACTTTTCAGGTGTGATTAAATTAAGGATTGAGGGGTTCCTGGGTGGCTCGGTCAGGTAAGCATCCAACTTCAGCTCAGGTTGTGGTCTTACAGTTCATGAGTTCGAGCCCCACATGGGGCTCTGTGCTAACAGCTCAGAGCCTGGAGCNGTCTTTCTGTGAGCATCTGACTCTTGATTGCAGCTCAGCTCATGGTCCCAGAGTCATGGATTTGAGTCATGAGTTGGGCTCCATGCTGAGTTGGAGCCTGCTTGGGATTCTTTCTCTCTGTCTCCCTCTACCCCCTCCCCAGCTTGCACATATGCTTTCTCTCTTAAAAAAATTAATTACTTAAGCCAAAGTAATACTGAAAAATAAAACCAAAACGGGAGGTATCATCATCCCAGANTTAGGTTAAAACATAAAAATAAAATAAAGCTTAATACTTTTTTAAAAATAAAAATAAAATCTTTTAATAATAATAATACATTTGTGTTGTTTAAAACCACTAAAGTATGGTAATTTGTTACAGTAGCAGTAGGGAACTAATACAACAATAATTCTTAAAATTTTAATTAATTGATTCCTCCCATTTTATTCTTGGCTTTCAAAATTGTTTTACCTATTCTAGTTTTTCCATATAAATTTTAGATTAATTTTTCGATTAATCTTGTCTGTATCTAAAAACCAATCTCTCTTGGGCTTTGATAAACATTTCATTAAACCTCTATATCAGTTTGAGGAGAAGTGGTATCATTACAATTTTGAGTCTTCCAATCTAGGAAGACAGTGTGTCTCTTCATTTATTTAGATTTAAAAAAAATTTTTTTATCAGCATTGTATATAGTTTTTGGCACACGTGTCCTGTATGTATTTTGTTAGATTCACACTTAAATTTTCTTTTCTTTGTGAGCAATTATAAATGGTACTGTACTTTTAATTTTGGTGTCCATGTGCTCATTGATAGTATATAGAAATGCAACTGAATGTTGGANCAATCTAGGAATACAGTATGTCTCTTCATTTATTTAGATTTAAAAAAAATTTTTTTATCAGCATTGTATATAGTTTTTGGCACACGTGTCCTGTATGTATTTTGTTAGATTCACACTTAAATTTTCTTTTCTTTGTGAGCAATTATAAATGGTACTGTACTTTTAATTTTGGTGTCCATGTGCTCATTGATAGTATATAGAAATGCAACTGAATGTTGGATGTTTATCTTGTTTGCTGTGACCTTGATGAACTCATTTATCACTTCTAGTTTTCTGTAGATTCCTTAGGGTTTTCTGCATAGATGTTCATGCCATCTACATATTAGCAGTTGTATTTCTTCATTTCTAATATGTAGGAGTATATATTTATTGAAAGATTAGTCATTTCATCTAAGTTGCCAAATTTATGTGTGTAGAATTGTTTGTAGTATTCCCTTATTATTCCTTGATGTCTGCAAGGTCTGTGGTGATACCCTGTTTCATTCCTGATATTGGTTATTTTTGTATTTTCTCTTTTTGCTTTGTCAGTTTTCCTAGAAGCTTGTCAATTTCATCGATCTTTTCAAAGAACCAGGTTTCATTGATTTTCTTGATTGTTTTTCTGTTTTTAATCTCACTGATTTTTGCTCTTACCTTTATCATTTCCTTCTTTTTGATTGCTTAGTGTTTATTTTGCTTTCATTTTTTTAGATTCTTTTTTTTTAAATTTTTAATGTTTATTTAATCTTGAGAGAGAGCAAGACAGAGACAGAGCATGAGAGGGGGAGGGGCAGAACAAGAAAAGGAAACACAGAAACCAAGTAGGCTCCAGGCTCTGAGGTGCCAGCACAGAGCCCAACTCAGGGCTCAAACTCATGAACTGTGAGATCGTGACCTGTGCCAAAGTTGGATGCTTAAACTACTGAGCCACCCAGCCCCATTTATTTTTCTGGATTCTTAAGTCGGGAGCTCAGATTATTGATTTGAAACTTTGCTCCTTTTCAAATTTGGTGCTATAAATAACGGTCTCAAGGCTGCTTAGCTTATGTTCTATAGATTTTGATTTATTGTATTTTCATTTTCATTCACCTTTATGTATTTTAAAATTTTCTTTGAGACTTCCTCTTTGATCAATAAATTGTTTAGAGGTGTGTTTTGTTTCCAAGTGCTTGAAAATTTTCCTATTATTGATTTCTATTTTGTTTCACTGTGATTAGAGAACATTTTATGTATGATTTCATTTTTTTAAAGTATAATTGACATACAGCATCGTATTAGTTTTGGGTGTACCACATAGTGATTTGACACTTCTATATACTATAAAATGCTTACCACGACAAATGTAGTTACCATCTGTCACCATACAAAGTTATTACAATATTATTACCTATATTTCATACACTGTAGTTTTAGATTTGTTGATGCTTATTTTATGGCTCAGGATATAGTGTATCTTGTTACGTGTTCTGTGGGTGCTTGAAAACGAATGTGTATCTGCTGTTGTTGTGTGCAGTGTTCTATAAATGTCAACTAGATCCTGATGGTTAATGGTGTTGAATTCTTCTATGTGCTTGCTGATTTTCTGTCTAGTTGTTCTATTAGTTGTTGAGATAGGGGTGTTGAAGTCTCCGACTATAATTATGCCTTTGTTTATTTCTCCTTTAAGTTATTTCAATTTTTGCCTCACATATTTTGGAGCTATATTTAGTGCATGAACATTTACAATTGTTATTCTTCTTGGTGTCTGACTCTATTATCATTACATACTGTCCCTCTATATCTCTGATCATTTTCATTGCTCCAAAGTCTACATTACTTGGCACACCTGGCTGGTTCAGTCAGTAGAACATGCAACTCTTGGTCTTGGGGTTGTAAGTTGGAGCCCCACATTGGGTATAGAGATTACTTACAAGTGAAATCTTTAAGTAGCACCTGGGTGACTCAGTTGGTTAAGTGCCCGACTTTGGCTCAGGTCATGATCTCATGGCTTGTGAGTTTGAGCCCTGTGTTGGGCTCTGCACTGTCAGTGTGGAGCCTGCTTGGGATTCTCTCTCCCTCCTCAACTCATGCTCTTTCTCTCTCTCTCAAAATAAATAAAGTTAGAAAATAAAATAAAATCTTTAAATAAATAAAGTATACTTCATCTAATATTAATATAGTAATCCTTACTTTCTATTGATTAATGTTTGCATGCTATAATTTTTCCATCCTTTTACTTTGAACCTACCCATATTATACTATTTGAAGTGTGTTTCTTTTAGATGACACACTGCCATACTTTTCTCTCACTCTGCCAATTTATGTCTTAATTTGTGTATTCAGACTCTACATTTAATTGTTGATGCATTAGGGCTTAAATATTATTTAAGGGCCATTAATTATTAGGGCCATTTTATTTTGTTTGTTTTTCTGTTTTTTTCTCTTTGTCATCTTTTTATTTTCTTTTCCTGTCTTCTTGTGGGTTACTTGGACATTTATTAGAATTCCATGTTGATTTTCTTTAGTGTTTTGTGGTGTATATCTTTGTATATACATTTTAGCAGCTGGCCTAGGTCTTATATTACATATACATAACTTATCATGGTCTACTAGGGTTATTATTTTACCAGTCTGAGGGTAGTATAGAAACTTTACTCCTTTTATGTCTCTTCATCATTCCCCATTTATAATATAATTGTCTTAAAGTCTTCCTCTATATACATTTAGAATTAAAAAAGNGGAGAAATAAAGCTTATTGTATTTAACCATATTATTTGTGCCAACTGTGTTCTTCCTTTCTGATATTCCAAAATTCCTTCTCTTATCATTACATTTCTATTTAGAGAACATCCATTATTCTTTTTTTTTTAAGATTTTATTTTTGGTGCACCTGGGTGGCTCAGTTGGTTAAGAGTCCAACTATTGATTTTGGCTCAGGTCATGATCTCTTGGTTGTGAGACCAAGCCCCACGTGGGGCTCTGCTCTGGGCATGGAGCCTGCTTGAGATTTTTCTCTCTTTCTCCCTCTGCCCTTCCCCCACCTTCTCTCTCTCTCTCAAAATAAATGATTTATTTTTTAAGTAATCTTTACATGGGGCTCGAACTTACAATCCCAAGATCAAGAGTTGCATGGTCTTCCAACTAAGCCAGTCAGGGCCCCTCCGCCCCCACCCTGCCCGTTAGCCGTTCTTCAGGGCAGATCTGCTAGCAACAAATTCTCTTAGGTTATCCACATGAGAAAATGTCTTGATTCTCCTCCATCCTTCAAAGATTTTTTGGCTGGACGTAGGATTCTGGGTTGACAATTCTTTTCTTCAAAACACGTAAAACATTGTGCTATTTCCTACTGGCCCCCTTGGTTTCTGATTAGAAATCAGCTGTTATTCAAATTGTTTTTTCCCCAAAGGCAAGGTTTTGTTTTTCTTTAGCTGCTTTCAAGATGTTTCCTTTCTTAAAACATGATGCATAAAGTAGAAGATTTAACTAAAAAAGAAAAAAGATGTTCCCTTTCTTTTTGTTTTTCGTCAATTTAACAATGATGTGCCTTTGTGTGGATTTCATTTCAGTTTGTTTTGTTTGGAGTTTGCTTTTTTTTTCTTTAATTTTTTTAATGTCTTACTTATTTCTAAGAGAGAGAGAGAGAGAGAAAGAGCGTGAGCAGGAGAGGGTCAGAGAGAGAGGGAGACACAGAATCTAAACAAACTGCAGGCTCTGAGCTAGCTGTCAGCACAGAGCCCTACACGGGGCTCAAACCCACAAACCGTGAGATCATGACCTAAGTCGAAGCCAGGCACTTAACCAACTGAGCCACCCAGGCGCCGCCCCCCCCCCCTTTTTAAATTTTTAAATGTTTTTTGTTTTGTTTGGAGTTTGAATCTGACTCTTGAATCTGATCTGCAGGTTTATGTCTTTGGCCAAATTTGGGACATTTTCAGCTTTTTTGGAGTACTTTTTTAGTTTTTCCCACTTTCTTTTTACTTTCTATGGCTTTGATGACAGGAATGTTACAGGTACATGGATCTTTAAGTGTCTGTTCTTTTTCATCTCAGTCTATTTTCTCTCTGTTGTCCAGATTGGATAATTTCTGTCCATGGATTCTTTTCTCTGTCCTTGCCATGCTGCTGTGG
>NW_027527804.1:1022724-1029402 GCF_008692635.1 Crocuta crocuta
GAGAGAGAGAGAGACAGAGAATGAGCACAAGCAGAACAGGAGCAGAGGGAGAGGAAGAGGGAGAATTCCAAGCAGGCTCTGTGCTGTCAGTGTGAAGCCTGACATGGGGCTCAATCTCATGAACGGTGAGATAATGACCTGAGATGAAATCAAGAGTGAGACACTCAACCGACTGAGCCACCCAGGCACCTCTTAATCTTAATTATTGTATGTTAAGTTCTAAAATTTCTTTTTGTTTATTAAATTATTTATGTCTCTCAGAGCCTGGAGCCTGTTTCAGTCTGTCACTCCCTCTCTCTCTGACCCTCCCTTGCTCACACTGTCTCTCTCTCTCTCCTAGAAATAAAAAAAAAAAAAATTATTTATGTCTCATTTTTTCTCAGATTTGCTCTTTCTTCATTTGTTTCATATGTGTTTGTAATTGCTTGCTGAAGCTGTATATCATAGGTGCTTTAAAAATCTAACATCTTTAAAAACAATTTTTAATGGTTATTTTTATTTTGAGAGAGAGAGAGAGTGCGAGTGCAGGATGGGCAGAGAGAGGTGGAGACACAGAATCAGAAACAGGCTCCAGGCTCTGAACTGTCAGCACAGAGCCCTACATGGGGCTTGAACTCACAATCTCATGGGGCTTGATCATGACCTGAGATGAAGTCAGACACTTAACCGACTGAGCCACCCAGGCGCCCCCTAACAACTTTGTAATCTCAGTGTTGCAATTATTGATTGTCTTTTCTCATTCAGTTTGAGATCATCCTGGTTGTTGTTGTTTTTGTTTTAAGTAGGCTTCATGCCCAGTGCAAAGCCCAATGCAGGGATTGAACTCATGACCCTGAGATCAAGCAATGGACACTCAACTGACTGAGCAACCCAGGTGCCCCATCCTGGTACTTGATATAAAGAGTGACTTTCAGTCAAAATCTGGACATTTTCATATTATTTTATGAGACACTACACTTCTTTAAAGATTTTTTAAGTTTATTTATTTATGCACTCTCTACACCCAACATGGTGCTCAAACTCCTGACCCTGAGATCAAGAGCGGCACACTCCACCGACTGAGCCAGCCACATGCCCATACACTTTCTTTAAACTTTCTGCTTTGCAGGCTTTCTCTGACACCTGTGTTGTAGAGCAAGTGGTATGGCTCCTTCATTACTTTCAGGTGGAAGTAGATGTCCAGGTTCTCCAATTGGCTTATGTTGACACCTGAGGTGGGAGTGCCTTGTTATTGCCACATGAGGGTGGAAGCTCTGGCTCCCCACACTAGTCTCCACAGACATAATGAAGATTGGAGGAGGGACCATCACTGGCCAGCTATGATGAAAGTCTGGACTTCCTATTTGGCCTTCTCTGACGCCACCTAGTTTGCAATGTTGAGGTACCTCGTTACAGTCTGGTGAGGAGGCAAGTCCAGATCTACTAGTCAACCTTTGCTGGTATGACTGGGGACGATGGTCACAGTTTTTTCCTGTGGTATTTGTCTGGAATAGAGTGGTATTTTCTATAAATTTCCTGACTTTCTAGGCTGCTCCTTGCCTGGTCTTTTGGCTAAAGAGAGCAGACTTCACTGCTTGGACATCTATGTTTCTGTGTCTGTTTTTGGTGGCTGTTTCTGAGTTGTCAACTTCTTCAGCTCCAAGGCTGAGATATATATGAGGCAAAAGGAACACCCAGGAATATCACCACTGTGCCATCCCTTGGGACCTGAAGACCCTAGCTGTTCTGTTTTCTTCTCCGGACTTTTCATTGTCTTTTGATGTTTGTTTGCTATATAATATCTAGGATGTTTACTTGTGTTGAGCAGGAGAAATTCCTCCAAGAAGAAGTCTCCTATTTTATTTTGGTAACCATGTCTGTGCTTATTTTTTTTTTATTTTTTTTATTTTTTTTTAATGTTGGCTTCTTTTTTTTAAAGTTTATTTATTTATTTTGAGAGAGAGAGAGAGACAGCAAGTAAGCAGGGGAGGGACAGAGAGAGAGGGAGAGAGAGAGAATCCCAAGCAGGCTCCACGCTGCCAGTGCAGAGCCTGATGGGGGGGCTCAAACTCACAAACTGTGAGATCATGACCTGAGCTGAAACCAAGAATAGGACACTTAACCAACTGAGCCATCCAGGTGCCCCTCTGCCTATTTTTTTAAAAAAGATATTATTTTTGAGTAATCTCTACACCTAACACAGGGCTTGAACTCACAACCCCAAGAGCAAGAGTCACATGCTTCACTGACTGAGCCAGGCCAGTACCCCAGTCTGTGCTTATTTTGATATCTATCTATGTATCTAACTATCTATCATCTATCTACCTATTATCTATTTATCTATCTATTATCTATCCATCATCATCATCATCATCTATCTATGTCCTAAAGAAAGCCATCTAATGAAGCTATAGCTGAGTCTTTTTTCCTCCCTTTAGGAAGTAAAGATATCACCCATCATTGTAGTTACTTCAAAGGTGTGCTCAAGTCATTAAAAGCAGGTGCTCAATTCATCTTTGCTGATGTTAATAGAGTTCCTATCATTAAACTTATTTTCTATGTGCAAGCTGAGTAATATTTCCCCTCTACATTCTCTCATAAGTTGTGGTTGGAAGAAGAATAACCTAGATAGGGTTGCCAGATGTTATCTGCAAAAATATTGAATACAGTGAATAAGACTCCAAGGCCCTAATTTTGAAAGACCATAGTGTATAACGTGCACCCATCACAATTTTTACCTTGTATTAGATTTCACTTATGGTATGTATACAAGTTCTGCTGTAACATAATGATACAATTTATTTAACTGGAAAATAAAGGGATAGTCCTATATCTGGTATTTTGTACAGGTCAACAAGCTCAAATGCAAGACTGTCTTTGTCAAATCCAGAAACCTGGCAACTCAGAACTTTATGAGGGAGGGCCAGACCCACTGGAGCAGGGCAGGTCATCTGGGAAGTTTCCAGGAAGTTAAATTCAATAAGCATTTATCGTGCAACAGGGGGACATCCGGACCAGTGCAAAAGCACACTGGCGAAGTCTAACAACAGGCACTAGGTAAACAGATCATTGGCATCAGAGGGATCTCACTAGGAGGGACTGTAGGTGTGTCCCCAGGTAGCCTAGAAGAGCTCACTGATAGCAGCATTTGGCTATAACCAAAACACTGGAATGAATATGAGTATCAGGAAACAGAAGAGACTGAAGTTCAACCAGAGATAACACAGAGACAGAGATGACAGGATCACAGATCTAGAGATGTCCGGATTCTGAGATGACTAAATCAGGTATGCACAAATAAGGGAACAAGATGAAGACCAAGTTAAAAGAAACAGGGTGATGGGGCACTTGGGTGTCTCAGTCGCATGAGTGACCAGCTCTTGAGTTTGGCTTAGGTCATGATCCCAGGGTTGTGGGATTGAGTCCCACTGAGTGTGGAGCCTGCTTAAGATTCTCTCTCTCCCTCCCCCTTCCTTCTGCCCCTCCCCAAATTGTGCTCATTCTTTCAAACAAACAAACAAACAAACAAATATTTTTTAAAAACTTAAAAGAAACAAGGCAAGAGTTTAATTATCAGAATCTGAGTATAAGGAAGTCAGATATTTCCTTTTACTTGAGCCACATTATGTAAAACTTATATACCAACCCACTTAAACCTGTGCTGCATTTGGGAGGCCTCTGCATTCACTTTGTCTTGAGGGCTTCTTTTCATGTTTGATTCAGTTTACTCAACTATCCTTTCCTTTTTAGTTTGTTGTTATTGTTTATTTGTATTTATCTTGTTTTGTTTTGCCTTTAGTCTGATTCCAGACTTGAGGGCTCATACTCTTTTGAACTTACCGGAATGTTGCCTTTGTAGCTATACACACTGCCCTGCCTATGGTTCATGGTACCCTCCAGGATGTCAGGAAAGCCTGGCCGTGCTCTCAGGCTTTTCATATCATACATGGGGCTGTGTTTGCAGTTGGAGTCTAAATGACCCAGTCAGGCAGGTCATCTCACTTACCTGCTACTACTTTTTTTTTTAAATTTCTTTAATGTGTATTTATTTTTGAGAAAGAGAGACAGAGTACAAGTTGGGGAGGGGCAGAGAGAGAAAGAGACACAGAATCCGAAGCAGCCNTGCCTCCTACTATCTTTAAAGCTCAATACAAAATGAAGGGGCGCCTGAGTGGCTCGGTCAGTTAAGCCTCGGGCTTAGACTCAGGTCATGATCTCACAGCTTGTGGGTTCGAGCCCAGAAACTCAAGCTGTCAGCACAGAGCCTGCTTTGGATCCTCTGACTCCCTCTCACCCTGACCCTCCCACACTCACATGCACTCTCTCTCTCTCAAAGATAAATAAACATTTAAAAATAAATAAATAACATTTAAATTTAAATAAATACTACTTGGAAGTAATAATCGTTAAATCACTCTTGCACATTTTTTAAATGTTTATTTATTTATTTCTGAGAAAGAGTGCATGTGCTGAGCAGTAGAGGGGCAGAGAAAGAGGGAGCGTGAGAATCCCAAGCAGGCTCTGCACCATCAGCACACAGCCTGATGCAGGGCTCCATCCCACAACACTGCAGGCTCTTGTCTTGGAATATCCAGACACTGGTGGGAAATGCTGAATGAATGGGGGAAAGACAGCAAAAATGGAGGGGTACTTGTTTACTAAGAGCACCCAGTGAACAACAGCTTGGTCTAAGAATCAGCGAAAGGTAAATCATTAAAAGCCTATGCTTTTAGAATCAGCTTCCTTTCCAAGTTCCTTCTGCACCAAAGGGCTAGAATCTTACTGCCAAAAAGAATGGAGACCCAAACAGCAACTCTCACCTATAGGGCCTTGTTGCATGGTTCTTGCCTTAACAGGAATGATATTAATTTCCACATCTCAGACAAACTAGATCAGCATCAAGGCCTCATTCATCCCTTTTATCTGTTGCCAGGGCTTCTTGCCTCTGTTCTAGCATTTGACACCCAAATTTTAATTTGATTTCTATCCATTGTAGCATATGTTTGCCTGAGTTCCAAGTCCATTCTGGACAGTGGTGTTCCAGAACTGCTGTCTAGTCTAATTGTATACTTTCCTAAACCTTAACTCTTCTCTGAGTATCTCATTTTGGCCACCACATCTGGCTCTTCAGACCTATGGTATCTTGACTTGGTTTTAGACTTTTAACTTTGCCATAACCATCTACTGCTGGGATTTCACTAGATATGGCCTGTTTGTGTGTCTAGCTTTTTTGAACACCTAGAATTGGCTTATGTTTTCCAGTCCAAGATCTTTGTCCTGGTCCTTGATATTGTCAACATCCATGTTCTTAGTCCTGATACAAGACCAACCTGGCTTTGGTTGTGCAGTAAGTAAATTGCATGGTGAGTGTGCTCCTGTGTTCTTTCAGTATTCATACTGATGATCTTGTCTCCTATTTCAGGGACTCCCACTTCACTCATCCTACCTGTGTCTGTACTCTTTGGTTATGTCATGTTTCCAAGTTTTCTAGATCCCTCTTCTCTCACAAATATTATCTAGTGTTCTGTGCTAATTTCTCATCTATGTATTTTTCATAAGCTAATTCATGTTAATAGTTATCTGACCATCCCTCTCCCCCCTGCAAATCTGTATGCACTTTACATGGTGATCTTATCTAGAAAATATTTTTACTTGAAAGAGGCACTGTAGTTGGGAGGTAGGTGGGTTGTTAAGTAAGAAAGTAGGCCATTAGGGAGGGGCTTCTGGTGTCTGAGACTATGGGGCTCCCTATTCAATCACATTACCCTATGTATTTGTTAAATTAATTATTTGTATTTTTAACTGTGGTAAAAGAACCCGTGACAAAATTTACCATCTTAACTATTTTTAAGTGTACGGTTTAATAGTGGTAGGTATATTAACATCGTTATACAATGGATCTCCACAACTTTTTCATCTTGCAAAACTGCAACCGTAGAGTCATTAAATAATAGCAAATCCCTTTTTCCTGCCTCCCTTCAGCCCCTGGCAACCACCATTAGTAATGTATCTGCTGTTTTAAAAAACCATTGATTTTTTTAACGTTTATTTACTTATTTTGAGAGAAAGAGATCTTGAGAGAGGCGCAGGCAGTGGGCGAGAGAGAGAATCTTAAGCGATCTCCCTACTGTCAGTGCAGAGCCTGACTCGGAACTCGAACCCACAGACTGTGATCATGACCCGAGCCAAAACCAAGAGTCAGATGCTTAACTGACTGAGCCACTGAGGCACCCCGAGCAATGTATCTGCTTTTCCACGTTGCTGGCCTCTGCTTATAACAGGCTTAAACTGGATTTATTTTATTTTATTTTTTAAGTTATTTATTTTGAGAGAGTGAGTGAGCATGAGCAGGGGAGGAGCAGAGAGAACCCCAAGTACTAACAGCCTGTAGCCAGAAGCAGGGCTTTATCCACGACCCTGAGATCATGACCTGAGCCGAAATGAAGAGTCAGATGCATATCTGACTGAGCCACCTAGGCACCACTCAAACTGCATAGTAAAGGAAAACTACATCCTGTTTTTCTTTTTAACCCGAAATGATGGATGGGAGTTATGGTAGATCCAGGGGACTAACTCTACGAATTCTACTCCAACAGGCAGGAACGACCCAAGTAACCTTCCCATTTGCCCCATTTGGAAATGACCAGTTTTGAAACTTGATTACTTCTAGAAGCAAAAACAAATGCTGTGGAGGTCCAC
>NW_027527804.1:1029623-1038375 GCF_008692635.1 Crocuta crocuta
TTATCAACCCTAGGTCTTTCCTCCTCTCTTTATGTCCTTCATATTTTCAGAATATAAATGCAACAAGTTTTATGGTGCTAAACACATTTCAACAATATAAAATGATACCATTAAGTCTATTCAGACATAGGTATGAACTAAGCCTTTTATAGGTATTTCACTGTTGAATTAAAATGAGAAGATAAATATCCATAAATTAGTACAGGAAGTACCTTTCACATTAAGGAAAGAAAAGAATCCCAAGCAAATTGAGGGAAAGTTTGCCTGTCTATAGGGTTTGACTTCTTTTTTTAATTTTTTTTTAATATTTATTTTTGAGAGAAAGTGAGACAGAGTGCAAGCAGGGAGGGGTAGAGAGAGAGGGAGACACAGAATCTGAAGCAGCTCCAGGCACCAAGCTGTCAGCACAGAGCCCAACATGGGGCTCAAACTCACAAACAGTGAGATCATGACCTGAGCTGAAGTCAGACACTTAACCAACTGAGCCACTGAGGAGGAGCCGATATAGGATTTGACTTCTGAGCCATTAATCCAGTGACAGAAACTCTGAATCACTTGTGCCTGTTACAGTCCCAGAGGAACATGGACAAATCCCTACAGCCAGGAAAATACTTTAAGATGAGAATGATATAAAGGTTTCATTTGCTAATAAACAGACCTTTGTCAGATGCGTTAGTTTTGTCTTATGTCATCTTAAATATATGGTTATGATTTGCCTACCATTCCAAGAAGATATCTAATAATAAACTCTCCCACACGTGAATACTACCTATATTAATTTTCTACTGGCTTACATGTTCTCCAAGAGGTTCATTTTGACTCATTTTTCTGAAGCTAAATCACACATGCTCTCCAATGCTTGTTGTGGCTTCACCCCAGAGTATTCAGAAATATGAAGGCTGCTTCCCATGGCCTACACTTTGGTACATGGGTGGCATCAGGGCAAGGGCCATTCAAGAGAATGGGATTCCAGAAGATGAGGAATCAGATATTAAAGCTCAATGCAGAGAATGGGCTTGAAGTCCAAGGAGTTAAGCAAGGTGTGACCTCACAGTTGTTTTTTTCTTACATAAGCTCTAGGTCCAACATGGGGCTTGAACTCACAACCCCAAGATCAAGAGTCACATGCTCTAGCGACTGAGCCAGCCAGGTACACCTTGATCCTGAAGTTCTTAAAGGAAAAGATTTAAGAAGTGTCCTCAATCCAGAAAGACATGGAATTTGAAGAGTAGTGGCCATGGGTACCTCACAGCTTTCTTATGCCTCAGTTTTATTATCTATAAAATAAAGGAATTAGATGAGTCAATGTTATGGTTTGTCTTGTTTGCCTCAAAAAGACAGGCTGAAATCCTAACTACCAGGAGCACAGAATGTGGCCTTATATAGAAATAAGATCATTGCAGATGTAATTGGTTAATCCGAGGTAATACTGAAATAGAGTGGACCTTGAATTCAATATGACTGATGTCTTTATAAAAAGAAAAGGAAGACACACTAGGAGAACTCCTCTGTGTAGGCGGAGATTACAGTTATGAACCTGCAAGCCAAGGAATCCCTGAGGCTATCCGAAGCTGGAAAAGACCAGAAGAATCCTCTCCTATCAGCTTTGGATTATGAAAGAATAAATTCCCATTGTTTTCAGCCATCTAGTTTATGCTACTTTTACAGCACTATATCAGAGTGCTCTTTCCCTACTAACACTTCTTAAATTCTGATTTAGAAAAGCATTTCTGGTGGATATTGTAGGCATGTTTAATATCTACTGAAATGCAGATGGCTGTTCCAGGTAGCTCAATGAACTAGACATTGATCATCACTTTCCAAAGCTCATTTTGGAGAAAGCCACATCTTGCCTAGGAAGTGATGCTTTGTTCAGATCCTTGTGGAGAAAACAGTGTTTCCAGACTGAGATATTATGATGGAACATAACATGCCTGTTCTAGAGGCACAAAATCGGTGCTTTTTCAGAATGCCTTAAGCGGGTGTTGGTAGTATAGTGATGAGCATAGCTGCCTTCCAAAATGCCTTAATGCAGGGGAAGGAAGGAAAGTAAATGTCTCACATGAAGTAAACTAGCAAGCAAGAGTGGTAGAGTCTAAGTCTGCAGTCATGGAAAGGAAATTGGAAGTGCTAAGAGAAGAACAGACTCCTTTTAATTTGAGTCATTATGCAATCCATCAAAAGACCCAATTCAGGGTTTAGAGTGAGAAGGTATAATATGGAATGCGTGCAGATATAAACAGGGAAAAAAATACAAAAGTTATCTTCCTTCACCCTGATTCATAACAGAAATTAATGATGACAAGGAACAAAAAGATGCACTGTAGCTGGTTGGGAATGTGTGTTTTAACCTTTACAAAAAGTAGCCTCAAGTATTTCAGCATTTAATTATGTATTCATCAACAAAGTTCAGTGGGCAAGAATCTTTGGGAAAGTCTTCACAAATGAAAAGATATTGTTAGAAGTGTTATCAAACTAAGAGTAATGCCTTGATGGAGAAATTATTTTATAAACTAACAAAGCATTTTTGGCAACAAAAAATGATGATAAGGAATAAAATGATGGTGGTGATTATTGCAAGAAGCAACCTGCCATATAAGAAAGAACAAAATCCTGCCATTTGCAGCAACATGGATGGAACTGGAGGATATTATGCTGAGTGAAATAAGTCAGAGAAGGACAGATACCATATATTTTCACTCATATGTGGAACTTGAGAAACTTTACAGCAGACCATGGGGAAAGGGAGGGGGAAAATAGTTACGAACAGAGAGGGAGGGAGGCAAACTATAAGAGACTCTTAAATACAGANAAAAAGAAGAATAAGAAGCAGCAACCTGTCATAGTCCCTGAGCACTCCTGCATGCTCTCGCTAGATAGGCCGATACTGCAAAGGCCTCAGTGCTCTTACCTGGGCCATTTCTCAGTGTTGTGTTTTGAGCACACAACGCTGAGAGATGAGGCACCATCTCCTCTTGGACAAAGAGCGGGATGCTTACTGCTTACTATAAAATTTGTCAATTCCCAAAGCTCAGTGTTCCTCAACAAGGATGCAGTCCAGCCAAGTGCTCTGCATCTACCTGGGCTCCCACATGTCACCCCTGTGAGGGTCAAGAGCAAAGGGGACCGATGCAAACATGCAGATGCTCACGTTGCTAGCTGTGTGTGTGTGTGTGTGTGTGTGTGTGAGTGTGCGTAAAAGCTCTTTATCCCTGAATCTGTAGTCTCATGTCTTCTGCCAGCACCCATGAGCCTGAACAAAGCTCATTTGTTAACTTAGAAGTAGCCTAAATTCCCAGACCTGACAATTATAAGATAAGCTGTCTCTACCTACTGTGGTTACTAATAGTAACAGATAATATTAATTAGAAACTAATAACAATACCGCTTATTGAGGGCTTACGATGTGCCAGGCACTGCTCTATGTGCTTGATATAAATTATCTCACGTTGTACCCACAATAATCTTACTAAGAAGTTAAATGACTTGCCCAACCAAGGTCGCATACTCTCAAGCTGTCCTGACAATGATCACTACTGTCATTTCTTCTTTATGAACGTCCTCCTTTATTCCTTATTTCTGCTTTCTTGTTGTAAGTCCTTGGTCTGGCAATCAAGGCTAATAACGCAAAAATAAAACTCATTCCCCCAGAAAGCTCTTTTGTATTTCACTTTTCTCCTTCTTGGCATAGTAGTGAATAGCCTAGACTCTGGAGCCAGTCTTTACTCACAAGCTGGGTGAATGTGGGCAAGTTATTTAATATCTCTCTTTAAAATTTTTTTTAATGTTTATTTAGTTTTTGAGAGAGAGAGAGAGAGGCAGGACACAAGTGAGGGAAGGACAGGGAGAGAGGGAGACACAGAATCGGAAGCAGGCTCCAGGCTCTGAGCTGGCAGCACAGAGCCTGACGCGGGGCTCGAACCCACGAAATACGAGATCATGACCTGAGCTGAAGTCAGACACTTAACCAACTGAGCCACCCAGGTGGCCCTTAATCTCCTTTTGTGTTCATTTACTCATTTGCAAAATGAGGGATAATATTAGTACCTATCTAATAGGGTTGTAGTAAGTCTCAAGTGGGTCAATATATGTATAGGGTTTGCAGTAAATGCCAAGCACATAGTAGTGGTTCAACTAAAATTCACTATTCTTGGGGCTTCTGGGTGGTTCAGTTCATTGAGTATCTGACTTTGGCTCAGGTCATGATCTCACAGCTAGTGATTTCCATCCCCACACCAGGCTATCTGCTGTCAGCGTGGAGCCTGCTCCAAATCCTCTGTCCCACTCCCTCTCTCAAAAATAAAATAAACATTTAAAAAAACAAATAAAATTCACTATTCTCATTCTGTATTTTTTCCTGAAAACAGAATATTCCTGAATTATCTTTTCTGCCATATAAATTTTTGATTGATGGTAATTGTACCAATCATCTTCAACCTCATCACTACCTCCACTGGAGTGCATACCATTCGCAAGTAGGTACTATGTATACATCAGAGTAATATTCCATTGCAATCAAAGAATCTATCCTATCAGTGACCTAACAGTGCTAGACGCAATAAGGAATACAAAGCAAATTGAAGACACTGAACATTGCCCTGGCCCTAAAGAAACTTTCAAACTACCTAAGGAGATGAAATGAATACACATGAAATCATGGAGGGGGATAAATAATGATTGGTATGATATTGCCCATATGACCACAGTATGAATTTAGAGAAGGCTAACAGTGTGGCTAAAGTAGGCAAAGAAGCTTTCATATGGTCGAGGTAGGAATCATGCTATGGGGTGTCTGTGTAGTTCAGTCAGGTAAGCACCCTACTTCGGCTCAGGTCATGATCTCATGGTTCCTGAGTTTGAGCCCCGCATCGGGCTCTGTGCTGACAGTGTGGAACCTGCTTTGGATTCTCTCTCTCCCTCTGTCTCTGCCCCTCCCTTGCACATGCTCTCTATCTCAAAGTAAATACATAAACATTTTAAAAAGATGAGAAACTGGCTTTTTCCATGGAGACAGGTAAAGGGAAGTAAATTGAACTTCCATCAGACAAAATTTATTTTCATGTCTATAGATAAGAGTTATTTTTCATGGGTACCAGTTATTTATGACTTGCAAAGGTTTTAAATAGCTCAAAGAAAATGAAAGACCAAAAGCAGATAACTCAAAGAGAACTCTAAACGATGTTTAACCTCCATTGGAGATACCTAGTACTCTCCTTTGCTCATTACCAGTTTTCCTATTCCCTATGAGTATAGACATAAAGACACTACAAAGGAAGTAATAGCAAATGTTACAAGGCCACATGATTGGAAATATGTGTTGGGGACACCTGGCACTATAGCTTGAGCTCTTGAGCTGGTCTCAGGACTAGGAACCTCATCATGGATGAGGGAAGCCATTTTGTGTTAAGAGGAGTCATTGGGAGAGGTCCATTCAAAAACTAACCGGTTTTGAGTTCAAGGGAGCCTTGAAGGTGAAGTTTCCAAGCTGCTAAGTGGCAGATGGTGGTGCGTGCTTTCCAGGCTAGTCAATTTTATAGCACCCAGATTCGGAGATTCAGATCATCACTTAATTAAGTTTGTATCTAACAGGTTTTCTTTAAATGAAAGTAGTAATTAATTTTATGAGTTCAACATAGATACACTTTCCTTACTGTCAGAAATTAGAGGTACCAGGTGAGCAAGAAGATGTTTTATTGATGTCCTAATGAAGGGGTTGCACAAACATGCACTTATGAAACTTGCATTCATATTCACGTTTGTGAGTATATAGCTCATCTCTTAAAATGTAATTATGTACTTATACAAGGTGATACACACATTAATATATAGTCCTGGCCTTACATGTGGGCAGCCATCTACATGGTGTGATCAGATGGGTAATTAAAAGCCTCCCTGTTCCCAGACGTTCCCCTAGTGATCTGCCTTCATTTATAACACTCCTACCATTAGTGTTATTTCTTTGGAGAAGGAGCTCCAGAAAGCACATGTTCAAATGCAACAGGATCTTGTAAAGAGGACTAACAAAAAAGTGGGATGGAAAGGTCTAGAATGCTGGCAGAGAGGGCAGCCCTGAGAGGGGTGTCATGAGGGCAGCTCTAGAACGTGCCACAGGAGTTGCTCAGGCACCTAGAAGGAGAATCAGTAACAAGGAGGGCAGGAAAGACTGGAAGTGAGACAAGACTGACCACACCACAAAGTAAAAAAGTACTCCTTAGAAGAATGTAATTTCAAAAGGTCTAGTCACATACTGTAGGAGAGGCATCTAATTTTCCTAACGTGAGTATGTTGTTGTAAATTATTTGGCTGAGAAGTGATGTTCTGGGAGAAAAGTTGTAGATCAGGTATAACCAGAAAATGAGAGTTGAAGTGGGAAAACTGGTTTCTCATCCAAGATTAAGAACTTAAATGCAAATAGCCAAGAGAGGCATTTACCCCCATCTGCATCCTCATCATCCTTGAGATCAAAGCAGTCATTAAATGCCTATTTGTTACACAGAGCTGTAGGAAATGAGTAAGGACATGCATGATCCCCTGCCCTCGTAGGATTTATAATGGTGTAGACAATTCCATGGAGACAGTACAGTCAACAAATTTGGAGCTTGAACAGTCAACAAAATACAATAATTTAATAAATAATATATTTTCACTGAGTGCAGGTAAGAAGGGAAGTGCATTTACCAGAATGCTGAGCAAAGGACCTTCAATAAGGGATTACTACCACTTTCTCCAGACTTGTCTGGTGGACATAGACTTTCAGGAGCTGATCCAGTTGTGGGGAAAATTAGCTCATAGAATGGGATCGGGTGAATTTTAGTAGAATGTTCAGGGGTAGAAATTAAATGAGTAGAGAAATGACACATTAGAGGAGCCTCCCTTCTCTTAACCTTACATTTCCTTGAGGGAACACGCACTCAGGGGACAACCATGATCTCTCTCCTTGACCCTCCCTTGTGCCCAATCAAGCCAAGAAAAATTTACATGAGACTGAGTTTTTGAGAAGAAATTGAGAATGCTCTGTTCTGCCATTTCCAGGTCTTCTGTCTAAGGATTTTGTTGTGATCTGCTCTTAACTTGTGGGATAGGGTCTGTGGTTGCCTTTGAGCCAGGAGCTAGGTGGGTGAGGTTCCCTAATTCAGGGGTGGGAAAGGAATTCAAAAGACAGTTGAAGTCCCACATCTCGGCTATGTCCTCCAGTTTAGTTTTATAAGTGGTGTTTTGATCTCCTATCTGACTCTGTTGTCTGTGGTCTCAGTTGCTTTCAAACTAGGAAGAGGAAAAGTGGTGTTATAGATTGTTCTGCTAAAACCCAACAGAGCAATGGGTAGATGTATCAGGGAGAAGTGGGGAGGGCTGATAAGAGAGACAAAACCCTCCCACAAGCCTCATAAAGAAGCTCAAATTTCACTGTCTCTTATTTTCCTCTCTACAAAGGTCATCAGGAGCATATACTATTTAGTCCGGTGAAAGACTAGTTTTTCTTTGTTTCCGTTCTTTAGATTCCAAACCATCTCGGGCTGATGCTTTAAAAAAAAAATACAATAGAAGTGAATTCTATCAAATAATAGTAAGTAAAAACCAAAGACAAGGCCCCACTTAAAAAATAATTAGATGAGGCAGACATAACAGAACACTGTGTCATGTAGCTATATATGTTTGTAAAGGCTAACTCTCAATTTCTGGCTTATCTCATTGTAGATCAGTGACAAATGATTCACAGACCAGCACTGGTCTGCAGCCCACACTTTTTAGTAGTATCGATCTAGTCTACTTTGGTTCACAGAATCCTCTTCATCCTCCTATAAAAATGGGGCACAGGATAGTAAAATGGTTAAGACTGCAGGATCTGGTAACAGAGTTCCAATTCCCAATGAATGAGTGGTGGAGTCAGTATCCGTATGTCCTTCCCACACTTGTTATGAAGGATAAACAGGAATGTGCATTAAGCACTTGACTAGGTCAAGCCTCTTGTGTCATTGAATGTTATTATTATTCTGGACCTAGACCCATGCTGGGTGGTAGGCTTCTGCTTAATATTTTGGAAGACTCCTAAATGGGTATAAATAAATATCCCCACAATTCATTCTTAGAAGGAATGAGTCAGATTCTATTACCTTCTAATAATCGGGGTAGTCGGCTCTTCATGTGTTCTTTTGCCCAGAGGCTGAAAGAATCTGCGCAGTGAGTCAAGGGGCATGAAGAATGGCTCTCAAGGCTGCATTCGTTCATCCTTGAGATGCAAACATGACTCTCTTGGGTAAGTTCCAGATAAAGAGACTAATCAAGATCATAGTCATAATTAGCCATAAATAGTCAAAGTCAAAGGTCTAGCCTCAGCGGATCACTGTGTGTGTCTCTGGGAATATTTGTAACGTTTGTTAGTGTTGCCTAATATCGTCGCCTAAAATATTTGGTTAATTTCCTATATGAAAAGCAGGACTGGAAGGCATTCAAGAAACTAGAAAAACTTGGAGTCGGAAAGGGTGAGTTGAGGTGCCCCGGAGCCTATAATGTACCTAACTGACTTGGGTCAGGAAGCAAAGCATGCCAAATGGCCTTGTAACAGGGTCACATGGAGATTTATACTTGTCAGAGAAGTGGCTGACTGTTCCAACCAACCGTCCCTTCCCCTCAGCATTTCCTAGCCTGCAGTTTTGCCTTACCGGCTAAATCTACTTCATCCTGAAAAAGTAACAATAGAGCCGCACCTGAAATGGCATGGAACATGAATTGACTGTTTCCTCCTCATCAAATC
>NW_027527804.1:1038388-1039201 GCF_008692635.1 Crocuta crocuta
GCTTTTCAGAAAAGGCAGAGCTAACGTCAACCAGATCTGCTCTCACTGTGCCCATCTGTTTGGTCTGTAGGGCCACAACTTGCGGTGGTTTGGGTCACCAGGGACTGTTATGCCTCTGGCTTCTGTAGGCCACTGACTTTTCTGCTCTGTGGTGACCTGAACCAACTTAATTCTTTCCCACGTTGGTCTGGTAAAGCTACAGGTTTCATGTTCGAAATTCACTTCAAGGCATTGCAAAGTCAATTCCCGTGTGGTTATCAAGGGAATACTATCTTACTGAGACAGGCAAACCCAAATTACTGAGACAGGCAAACTCAAATTCTCAAAGCTGAAATTCGTTTTTTTAACTTTTAAAAAATGTTTATTTATTTGTGAGAAACAGAGAGAGAGAGAGACAGAGAGAGACAGATTGTGAGTGGGGGAGGGGCAGAGAGAGAGGAAGACATAGAATTGGAAGCAGGGTCCAGGCTCTGAGCTGTCAACACAGAGCTCGACACAGGGCTCAAACTCACAGACTGCAGATGACGACCTGAGCCAAGCTGGGACACTTAACCGACTGAGCCACCCAGCTGCCCCAATGAAATTGATTTTTAACAGTGGAAATAGGCCAGTAGCCTTTTGGGGGCTGGGTGACGGTGGTAGTGGTGTTGGTGGCGTCAATGCAGGCTTCAATAGCTGGTATGTTACGATGTTCTCCTATGAATTTCACAATTAGGAAGCCCCATGATTTCTCACTGTTAACAGGGAAGAGGGCCTAAGGACTATCAGAAAGGAAAGAGATTTTTTAAACTGTTATATGAAAAAGAAAAGCTG
>NW_027527804.1:1039307-1050204 GCF_008692635.1 Crocuta crocuta
TCATTCTCTGGCTGCCCTCATCCTCTTGGTGGGTGGGGTGTCAGGCAATGGCATTGAAATGATCCATGTCCTGGTGGGAAGCCTCACCTGGGAAATCTTGCTGTATGTAGCCACATATTCAAATTCAGTTAAGAAGATGGTGAGAAATATTAGAAGCGTCATTTAAGAGGAAGTCAGTCTTTTGATAAGACAGAACCAAGGAGTATCCCCAAGGAGGCCTCACGGTTCCTTGTGTCTTTTTCTTTCTTTTCCTTTAAGATTTTTTTAATGTTTATTTATTTTGAGAGAGAGAGAACACAAGCGAGAGAGGAACGGAGAGACAGGGAGAAAGCCAATTCCAANNAAGAGCCTGACTCGGGGCTCGAACTCATGAACCATGAGATCATGCCCTGAGCCGAAAACAAGAGTCGGACTTTTAACCTACTGAGCCACCCAGGCGCCCCCTTCTGTCTTTTTCTAAAAAGGCACAGTATAGAGCAGCCACTAGTAAATGAGAACAGCTTGGTTCAGATCCAATGGAGTCCTTGGATATCATGGGCCACAGTGAGAGAAAACACTTTTTAAAAAAAAAAAAAAAATGTAACGTTATTTGTTTTTAAGAGACAGTGAGAGGCAGAGCATGAGCGGGAGAAGGGCAGAGAGAGAGGGAGACAAAGAATCCAAAGCAGGCTCCAGGCTCCAAGCTGTCAGCACAGTGCCCAGCACAGGGCTCCAACTCACAAACCGTGAGACCTGAGCCGAAGTCGGATACTTAACCAACTGAGCCACCCAGGTTCTTCTTCGCTAAAATATTTCTTAACCTTGAGATTCCAGGCACAGTGTAGAACCAGGAATGTTCCCATGGCATTTAGCCCCCACCTACAGCCGAAATTCCNTTCCTCCCACCATTTGTGCTATTTTTTTTTTGGTTGTCATTCATTTATGCTTCATATTAATTGGCATTTAGTTGTGTGGGAGTCCTCTTTGGTTAACATGTGACAGTCCTCTGAAGACTTTCTAGTCTTTATTTATTTTTGGCTGAGTGAACCTTTTCAGCAAGAATGAGTCAATAGTTTTAATATTCTTCTCTTGTACCTCCACACTGCTTTTTAAAAATTTTTATTTATTTATTTTGAGAGAGAGGGAAAGTGCTAGCAGGGGAGGGTCAGAGAGAGAATCTTCACTGGGCTTGAACTCACAAAGCATTAGATCATGACCTGAGCCAAAATCAAGAGTCGGATGCTTAATTCACTGAGTCACCAGGCACCCCTCTCTCTTGCCTCTTTTTGGTCTGGACCTACTGAAGTGCTCTGAGACCTGATCCATACCTCTGTTAGGGAGGAAGAATTTCTTCCACCTTTCAAGTTCCTTCTAATTGGGCTAAGAATCAAATTGAAATGAGATAGAGTAACAGGAGAAAATCAAATTACAAATATTTTCTTTTACAAATAGTTTATTGTCAAGTTGGTTTCCATATAACACCCAGTGCTCATCCCCACAAGTGCTCTCCTCCATGCCTATCTCCCCCCTAAATTAAAAATATTTTAAATGTTTACTTATTTTTGAAAGAGAGAGCGAGACGGAGTACCAGTTGGGGAAGGGCAGAGAGAGAGAGGGGGACAGAATCTGAAGCAGGCTTCAGACTCTGAGTTGTCAGCACACAGCCTGATGCAGGACTCGAACCCATGAACCGTGAGATCATGAATGACCTATGCCAAAGTGGGATGCTTAACCGACTGGGCCACCCAGGCACCCCAGAAATCACATTTAATAATGTACATATGGGAAATCCACACAGGCCTGGAAATTCCAAAGACAGTGAGGCAACATGATGCTTATATGAGCCAAGGAGAGCGATAGGGGTCTGAGGATACAAAGGGGAGAAAGACCATTAGCAGGAGGGTGAAAGGAGATGTGTGGAAAACTAAGGTTGCCTTATTATGTAGATACATTTCTTAGGTAAAGAGAAATCTCTGTCAATAGCCTTCTTCCTGGTATAAGCAGGCAGTTGAGGGGGTGGGGCAGTCAAGATCTTTCCCTGAATCTGCTGGGTTTTGAATGCTTTCATTTTTGTTAATTTTTATTTTTTAATTTTTTCGCCAATATTTAATATTTTTCTCCATGTTTTTATTTAAATTCCAACTAGTTAACATATAGTGAAATATTAGTTTCAGGTGTAGAATTTAGTGATTCATCCTTTCCGTACNTCATCACAAGTGCCCTCCTTGGTGCCCATTACCTATTTCACCCATTTCCCTCACCCCTGCCTCCCTGACCACCTCCCTCGAGTAATTATCAGTTTTTTCCTCTATAGTTCAGAGTCTATTTCTTGGTTTGACTCTCTTTACCCCCCTCCATGTTCATTTGTTTGTTTCTTAAATTCCACATATGAGTGAAAGCATGTGATATTTATCTTCCTCTGACTAATTTCACTTAGCATTATACTCTCTAGCTTCATCCACGACATTGCAAGTGGCAAGATTTCATTCTTTTTTATGGCTGAGTAATATTCATATATATATATATAACTTTTTTATCCAGTCATCAGTCAATGGACATTTGGTTCTTTCCATAATTTGGCTATTGTTGATAGTGCATGTATCCCTTTGAATCAGTATCTTTGTATCCTTTGGGTAAATACCAATAGTGTAATTGCTGGATTGTGAGATAGTTCTATTTTTACCTTTTTGAGGAATCTACACACTGTTCTCCCCGGTGGCTGCACCAGTTTGCATTTTCACCAACATTGTGGAAAAGAGGGTTCCCCTTTCTCTGCATCCTCACCAAACCTGTTGTTTCCTGTGTTCTTAATTTTAGCCATTCTGGCAGGTGTGAGGTGGTATCTCATTGTAGTTCTGATTTGTATTTCCCTGATGATGAGTGATATTGAGCACCTTTTGATGTGTCTGTTGGCCATCTGGGTGTCTTCTTTGAATATAAAAGTCTATTCATGTCTTCTGCCCATTTTTAACTAGATTATATGTTTTGGGTGTTTTGAGTTTGATAAGTTCTTTATATATTTTGGATACTATCCTTTTATCAGATATGTCATTTCCAAATATCTTCTCCCCTTCTGTAGGTTGCCTTTTAATTTTGTGGATTGTTTCTTTGCTGTGCAGAAGCTTATTTAGATTGCTTTTAATTCAAAATAATGTTCATATCAAAGTATCCCATCCTGGGGCTGTCCTTGGCCCTTACACCTCCACTCGGATTCTTGAACAGTCACTCTTTCCCTGGTGTCCTGATGATTCTTGAAGTGGCTTAAGTGCAGGGTAAAACCTCTTAATATAAAACTGCAGTAAAAAAGAGTTTGTAGGCCTTATTTGACTTCCAGAGAAAATTCAAGGCCCCTTATGCCATTTTTAGACCCAAGGATTTGATATGAGTATACTTAGTGTTCTAAAAATAGTTTGGGGGCAGCAAGGCTACTCACTTGCTACTGGGGTACAGAGGGAAAACATTATACAGAACACTTGTATAATGCTTTATAGTTTTCAACATTTTTTAACTGTCTCATTAAATCCTTCAATCTGTGGGACGTCTGGTGGCTCAGTTGGTTAAATGCCCAACTCTTGGTTTTGGCTCAGGTCATGATTTCATGGTTCATGGGTTCGAGCCGGGCATCAGAGTCAGCACTAGCAGTGCAAAACCTGCTTGGGATTCTCTCTCTCTCCCTCTCTCTGCCCCACCCCAGCTCACACACACACACACACACACACACACACACACACACACACGCTCTCTCTCTCTCTCTCTCTCTCTCTCTCAAAATAAATAAATAAACTTCAAAAAAAAGCCTTCAATCTGTGAAGTGAGGGAGTAGATATTCCCAAAAGGAAACTAAAGTCAGAAGGTTAAGTAATGTCCTCAAAAGCACCATTCCAAATTATTTTGACTAGAATGGTTACTTTAGCACGAAAAGGGATTTATTTGTTCACATAACCTAGAAGATGAAGGGAGGGGGGTGCCTGGGTGGCTCAGTCAATTGAGCATCTGACTCCGGCTCAGGTCATGATCTCACAGTTTGTGGGTTCGAGCCCCACATCGGGCTCTGTGCTGACAGCTGAGAGCCTGGAGCCTGCTTCAGATTCTGTCTCTCTCTCTCTCTCTCTCTCTCTCTGTCTGCACCTCCCCCACTTGTGCTCTCTCTGTGTCTCTCAAAAATAAATAAAGGTTAAAAATTTTTTAAAAAAATGAAGGGAGCAAAAGCTGCCAGGAGGCAGGGCCAGGGCCTCAGAGATTGCAATAAGGATTCAACACTGACAGAATTTACTCTCTAACTCATCTTTCTTTCTTCTTGTCTCTGCTTGGATTTACTCCGTAGGCAGGCTCTTTTCGTAGGTTGGGAAAGATGCTGGGTAGTAGCCCAGATCATACGCCCTTACAATTCATGATCAAAGTAAGGATTACCTTTACTTCAGACAATTTTAGGTAAGGTTTCCAATTCACTTAGCTCTCCCTCAGACCAGTCACTGTTTCCCAGGAGATGCAGTGCTATGGTGGGGCCAACCCCAGGCCCTGTGCTCACTCTTGTAGTCTGCAGGGTCAGTGTGAGGGCCGGACCACTGTGACTGATAGTTTTATCAGAAAGACAAGGAATCGGGCGGGTGTTCTTTCGTGGGAAGTGGATGATGTTAATACAGAGAAGAACAGGAAATTGTGTGGGGTAAACAGAAACCACAACTGCTGCTGCTGCTGCCTAGTATACCAAAATTCTGGAAAATTCAGGTCAGTCCTTCAAAAACACCACATTAGAAGAGAATGAGAGGACAGATACCAGTTGAACACACAAGAGAGTGCTTAAGGAATACTAGAAGTTTATTTTAGAGCCCTTAGTCATTATTCTTGAGAAGTCATGAAGAAGAGATTGATCCAGATATATGAAAAGTCTGCATGTGACCTATAATTAAAAAGAGGAAACTTGTCTTGATAAGAGTGATGTTTGGAAGGTTAAGAGAGCAGCAGTTCGCAAATATTTTTGCCTAAAGAGTGCCTTATACTCTTAAAAGTCATTGAAGCCCCCAAATATCTTTTGTTTATGTGAGGTATACTTACCTATATTTATTAAATTAGATAAGAAAGCCAAGAAATTTAAAATAATTTCTTAGTTTATTTTAGTTTTTATTAATTTTAAAGTAAAAAAGCAATAAAGAACATGTTAACTAAAATGGCATTTTAATGAAAAATGATTTTTAGGGGTGCCTGGGTGGCTCTGTTGGTTAAGCACCTGACTCTTCACTTTGGCCCAGGTCATGATCTCATGGTTTGTGAGTTCGAAGCCTACATCGGGCTCTGTACTGACAGCATGGAGCCTGCTTGGGATTCTCTCTCCCTCTCTCTGCCCCTCACCTGCTCGCTCGCTCGCTCTCTCTCAAAATAAATAAATCTATTAAAAAACTAATTTTTATAACTTCNACAGTGGTAAAGAATACAATGATGGGTAGTATAGTTTCATGCCTCTGCCTTGATCCAGGCTAAGACACCAGCACTTTTACCCACCACTGCCATTGACTGTCAGCACAAATTCCAGCACTCTGCAAAAGCAAACAAATAATATTTTAGTATTATTATAAAACTAATATTTTCCTCTCCACACACACCCCCCCACACAAAAAGTCATAAGAACTCTAAGCATTTGTGGTCTACACTTTGAGAACCAGAACTACTGCAGTAGAGGAGATAATGAAATAATCCATTCACCCATCTGGTCTAGCATCAATTACTGGATAGCAATCAGCCCAGCTTTATATAAAGCAAGTCATTCCGTGATGTTTTAATTTCCTTCTTTGATAGAAAAATAGGCCATAGAGTTAATAAANTTTGAAACTGTTAAAAAGTCTCCTTAGGTTTTCATAGCCACCAACATCAAAAAGCACTTGGTAGGCTCGCAATTCCTTAGAACAGATCCCTGTTTCTTCTAAGGGTTTAAAATGTAAGCTAGAATACGTTGACAGTGTTTACCACAGGAATCAATATGTAAAGGAAGAAGGCAGCCAAAAANATTAAAAAAAAAAAAGAAAAACAAAAAAAGCTCAGACTGAAACAATTGAATTCATGGGTCAAATACTCAGACGTAGTGTATTTGTCAGTCTTACCCATAGCAAGTCATAAAGACTTGTCCATGTGAACATCACACGTGGGCCAAATCTGTCTGGAAGCTCACACCCAAAGGAAGAGGTCATAAGTGGCTCCTTGTTAACCTGCAAGTCATGTGAAGCATGGTGTTTCATGGGCTTAGCACTGGGGATGATACATCAAATTCACCTATGACTCCAAAAAGAACAAGGTGGAATGAGTAATATATTTGCATGTAACCCTAAACAACGCTTCTTGGTTAAATTGGGACTGCATCCTGGGAACAGCCCAGGTAATTTTTAAAACTATATCAGGCCACTAAACAGGGTTTCAGAGCATAGTGCTTCCAGAGGCAGAGCTTTGTAATTATAGGTTTATATGCATGTTGGTTTAATGTCTGCCTTTCTCATTTGCTACAGTATCCATGGAGTCTAACGTAGAGTAGTATCAAGTAAATATTTGCTGAATAAATGAATAACTGATTGATACTACATGATCCCGCATAGTCTGACCTCTACTTGCCTTTCCAGCTCCATGTCCTAACATGCTCCATTGGGCTCTTTGAACTCAAATCATAGTGACCTTATTCTCATCCCTTGATGCCCCATACTTTCTACCATCACAGAGCTTATGTTGGTCTCTTTGCTTGGAAGGGTCTTCTGCCCTATTCCCAAATGGCTACTTGTTTGTAAGATATCAGCCTGAGTTTTAGACTTAGGTTCCTCAGGAAAGCCTACCTTGAGCTCTATAACTAGAGCAATGCTTTCCTTACAAGCTTTGGCAGGACTTAGCTGAGATGTGGGTTTCCATTTTGTGTGTGTGTGTGTGTGTGTGTGTGTGTGTGTGTGTGTGTGTGTTTATTTGATGTTGCTCCCTATCCCTACCTGACTAGATTTTAAGTTATATGCAGGCAGGGACGAGGTCTGTTTTCACTCAACATGATACATCACAGCACAGTGCCTGGGGCATGGTAAATGCTTCACTATTAAGTGTTAAATGAAGGAGAGAATAAATGGAGCGTGCTGTTCCCTGGTCATGCAATGTGTCTAAGACCACTTAGGATGGAGGAGGGACTTTGGGGAAGCCATTGTTTGTCTTCCATTTCTTTAATTCTTCTCACTCCCTTTATTCTCCTTCCAGTTTATTTGATTTCTGTGGTCATTCAGCTGAAGTGGCCATTAGAGCTTGATAAACTAGGATAATTCTTCAGGGCAGGGTGGGCAATTTATGACCCATGAACCAAATCTGGCCCACAGATTGTATTTGTAAATAAATTTTATTGGAACACAGGTATGCCCATTCATTTACATATTCTTGTAAATATGTAAATGTCTCACAGTAGCAGAATTGAGTAGTTGCAACAGAAACTGTCCTGTGAAGCCTAAAATATTTCCCATCCGTCTCTTTACATAGAAAATTTGCCAACCCCTTTTTTTATAGCAATGTATGGGCTTTATTTTTTTTAAAGCCCTGTAACTGAGNCATCCATGTTGTTACACATGGCCAGATTTCATTCTTTCTCATCAGGCAACTGATAGTTTTAACAGTCTTCACAACAGAAGATATTCTTGAATTTGTAGCCAGAGTTTCCTTTTATAGAGTCTGCAAATTTTGAGGTTTTGGCATAATAATAGCTCACATTTTATTGAGTGCTTTCCATGCATCAGGCTNACCTTGCATGGGATTATTTCATTTATTCCTCTCAACAACTCAATGGTGCACAGATTATTATTATTCCTGCTTTACAGGTGAGGACAGTAAGGCCCAGAGAGGTTATACATCATGTCAATGTCACACAGCTTGTGGGAGTACCTGAGCAAGAATTGGATCTCAAGGACTCTGATTCCAGACAAGATCTGTGCTTTTAAATACTCTGCAATCCTGCTTGTCTGAATCCTTTATTCCAAAAGAGTTACCCAGTTTCTGATTTCTAAATATGAAGACAGTTTATGTGCTGTTGTTCTCAAGTGGTACCACTTAGAATTTTGAGGTTTGAAGGCAAGATGTAGAAAGCTTTTTAAAAAAGTGTTTATTTATTTATTTTTGAGAGAGAGAGAGAGAGAAAGAGAGAGAGAGAGAGACCATAGAAGGGGGGAGGAGCAGAGAGAGAGGAGACACAGAATCTGATTCAGATTTCAGATTCTGAGCTATCAGTGCAGAGCCTGATGTGGGGCTCGAGCCCATGAACTGAGAGATCAGGACTTGAGCTGAATTTGGATGCTTAACCCACTGAACCACCTAGGTGCCCTTATAAAGCTTTTAAAATCCCAGTGCTTGATAAGAGTACCAGACACATAAAATTCAGTCAATAACTGTATTATCATTGGGCATGAGATGACATTGAAGAGGAAGAAGATGAAGACAAAGAATTTTCTACTAGGAGTTGCACCCCATCTTAGGTCATTGTCAATGTATGAGTATGTAGTTTGAGGTATTGGAGTCACTGACTGCTTAGGGATCTGGCTACCTCTGAGCATGTGAGAGGAATTAGAACTATGTCAATACTTTGTTAGCTCTTTATTGTAAACAAAATGGAAAACAGAAGCAAGCAGTAACTACAGTGCTGAATCAGTAAGTCATACTGTACAAAGTTTAAAAATAGAGAGACCATAGATACAGAGAACAGATTGGTGGCTGCCAGAAGGATTGGAAGGGCAGGAGAAATGGCTGAAGGGGGTCAAAAGTTACAAACTTTTAGTTAAAAAATAAGTAAGTTATGGTAATGTAATATACAGCATGATAACTATGGTAAATAATACTATATTGCATATTTGAAAGTTGCTAAGAGAGTAAACGTTACAAGTTCTCATCAAAAGAAAAAACTTTTCAGCTGTGTATGGTAATGGATGTTAACTAGACTTATTATGGTGATACTTTTGCAGTATATTCACACATTGAATCATTCTGTTGTATACGTGAAACTAATATAATACTATATGTTAGTTACACCTCAATTAAAAGCACAGAACACATTTGACTAAATGAAATGTGACTGTGAATTCTAACCTATTTCATTCAGTTTTCTGACATGATTTAACAGACTTCCTCAAAACATTTCTGTCATAGCTATCTGCACAATGCATGGCTGTTTTTTTCTTTCTAAATCTTGTTCATTGTTCTTATGAGTGCTGGTTAGTTATGTGATGTACTCTGGAAGACCATCCCCTCCTCCTGTGAAGTGGTCATATGATCCCAGACATAGGATCACTTAAACAACAGATGCCCAAGTCGCAACAAAATTGAGATTCACCCCACCAACAGATAGGCCGTATAGTGCACAAAATTTGCTTCGGCCTTCTGTGATGACTGAACCTTTGGGGTCAGCATTGGCAGCCACACATTTCTGTGTCCTCTATTCTCTGGTTTGTGTTATAATGACCTAAGACTGTTGCTCAGTGCCAGTAGTCTGATTGCATTCTAGGGCTTGGTTATTGATGAATCTATTCAGTAAGGTAATAAATTTCAGGGACATCTAGAGGAGATGTTCGTCTCTAGCGATTCTGAACCCACAGGAATTTTCAAGGCAACTGGATTTATTCAAAAGTTGCCATGTCCCGGTTCTGTTGGTGGCATTAAGGGCTTCTGTTAGATCCAAATAACAACACCTGTGATATCTCTGCAAAATCAACCAAGTGATCATGCTCACAGAAGTATCTTGCTCCTTAATTCCTGCATTCTAATTCCTCGAGTGCATGAGCACAAGGTGCTGCATTATGACGTATTTTGACAGCCAGGGGAGCAGTAAGAACATGTTTTTTCATTCTTTCATTCAACAGCTTTTTATTGCATGCCTACTATGTGTCAGGCTATGTTCCAAGCACTAAGGATACAGCAGTGGAACAAACCAGGAAAGAATCCCCTATTAGCACTGAGCTTATATTTTTGTTGGAAAGAAAACAGAAAAACAAATATAGGATGTCAGGTGGTTGTAAGTTCTGTGAGGAATAATAAAGCAAGTTAAGAAGATAGAGGAGAAACAAAGCTGATAAGTGATGGGGTATGTGCAACTTTAGGTAGGGTGTTCTGGCTAGTTATATAGGGTGACTGGGAAGGCCTCCACATCCACTGAGACCTGAATGAGATGAGGGATGTCAGAGGGAATTGCATTCTGAGTGAAAGCAACTCAAAGGCCTTAGGGCAAGACAGTTCTTGGGTTACTCAAGGAATGGCAAAGAAGCCTTTGCTAAAGGGCTGAAAGAGAGTGAGAGAAGGGGGATGTGGCACAAGAGGCGATCAAAGAGATAGATAGGAACTAGACAATGTAAGATCTAGTGGGCTAAGTCTAGGGCTTTGAACTCATGATCAAAATGAGCCTTGGTTTTTACATTTTATTTTGTTTTCTTTTAGAGTTTTCATTTGCAACCTGGAATATTGTTTAACATAATAGTGTCTTATTTAGGTATTTTGATATTTAGTCATGGTGGTACAAGCAGCAAGCATATATCTCAATAGCTCAGAAGTCCTATTTTCAAAAGAAATATGATTTACACATAAGACAGTTAGAACAGGAATTGATACATGTGTGGTGTAACAAAATTGTATCTTACTCAAGGCCTAGCTCTGGGGGTTGATGACTTGCTTTTTGGTGTGATAATATCTGACATTTTCAAAATGCTTTCAGATCTGTGATTTCATCAGACACTAATAACCGCCCCAAGAGATAGGAGGAACAGGCGGTATAACTGATATGGAAACGGAGGGAATTGATATGGTTTACCCCATGATCACCCAGCATATGAGTCAGTAGCACAGCCACAGACTCCTGACTGTGAACGCACCACCTCCTCATCGGCCACTGTAAGGATTATTGAGTAACTTTTTGACTCAGAGGTCGTAATGTTAA
>NW_027527804.1:1050285-1051853 GCF_008692635.1 Crocuta crocuta
TTGCTCCCATTTAGTTCCCAAGGGCATAAAAATATGTTCTACAGAATTTAGTAAGGTCTTGGGGGGCAGGCCTTGCTTTCTCTCTCTTTCAGTTTCTCAAAGCAGAGTCATTTTCTAGAAGCCTGTAAACTTTTAAAAATCTTTTTTAAGATTATTTATTTAGAGAGCACGAGTGGGGAGAGGGTCAGAGAAAGAGGAGAGAGACAATCCCAAACAGGCCCCGCACTGTCAGCCCAGAGTCAGACATAGGGATCGAACTCACAAACTGTGAGATCATGACCTGAGCCGAAATCAAGAGTCAGATGCTTACCGGCTGAGCCACCCAGGTGCCCCAGTTTAAAAGAAATTTTTAAAGTAATTTCTATCCCCAACGTGAGGCTTGAGCGTCCAACCTCAGGCAGGATCGAGAGTTGCATGCTCTATCAACTGAGCCAGCCGGGTACCCGGAACAGGACAGCAGGTTGGTTCAATCCTATGTACCTACAAATAAGGCTCAATACTTTAACAAGTTAAACTTCTTTTTCTTTTTAATGTTTATTTATTCTTGAGAGAAACAGACAGAGCACAAGCAGGGGAGGGGCAGAGAGAGGGAGAAACAGAATCCAAAGCAGGTTCCACACTCCGAGTGTCAGCACAGAGCCCTGCTCGGGGCTCGAACTCATGAACCGTGAAATCATGACCTGAGCGGAAGTCGGACACTTAACCGACTGAGCCACCCACGCGCCCCACTCTGGGTCCCTTCTAATTCGTTCTTTTGATTTCAGAGAATGGTTTTGGCATGAGGAATGCCATATTATCCTCATGCTTAAAAGCTTTATGGCTTCCTATCACTCTTATGATAAACACAAAGCTTCTAACGGTAGCCTACAAGGCCGCATGACCAGGCACACACTTATTTCTCCAGGCTCATCTCGAACCCCCTCACTCTCTGCACTATTGCTACATCTGTCTTTACATTCTCCCTGTCACCCTTCCTGCTTCTTCGTGCTGTGGAGCCTTTGCAAACTTTGATTTGTTTATTTGATTTCTTTGTTATTCCTTTCTTTCTCACCTCTTATTCATCCTTCAGATTTCATTTTGAGTAAGTCCTTCGGGGTAGCCTTCCCTCATTACCCTGACTAGGTCAATTCCAGATGTGAAAAGGTGTCACAGCAGGGTACTTGGGTGGCTCAGTAGGTTAAGCATCTGGTTTCAGCTCAGGTCTTGATCTCACAGGTTGGTGAATTGAACCTTGCATCTGTGGTGTGGAGCCTGCTTGGGATTCTCTCTCTCTCTCTCTCTCTCTCTCTCTGCCCCCTTCCCCACTTGCACACACACTCTCTCTCAAAATAAATAAACATAATAAGAATAAATAAAAGGTGTCACATCATTGTGTACTGGCCTTTGTTGTACTTCTCAGAGTTCCTTTCGAGGTAGTATGGTTACCTGATTCTTGTCTGTGTCACCACTAGATGGTCAGTTCCCTGAGAGCAAGAACTTACCATAGGATCCTTAGCACCTAGCACATACTCTGTGTCTGATACAAAGCAAGTGCTTAATAAATCCATGTTGAACGAATTACTAGGTAG
>NW_027527804.1:1051858-1065564 GCF_008692635.1 Crocuta crocuta
AATTATTAGGTAGATTTAAGTACATTGGACCAGTACTTCCTTACCCTGGAGAAAACATACTGGACCTTTTCAGTTTTTTACATGCCTCAAGCAATTGACTAGATTCCAGAGCTACGCCCAGTTGCAAATAGTCGCTTCCGTTTTGACAAAACATTCAAGGGTGGCAAAAAATAGACCAAGTTCTGGTCCCCATAAATATAAATGCCGGCGAAATGAAAGGGAGGGAGTTTTGCGACTGAAATTTCTGATGTTAAACCATTGAAAAGAATGCCACCTTGTTTGTGTTATTAGAATAATTTAATTTTAATACTGGGTCCATTGTGGTTTTCTCCCCTTTTAAATAGACTATTTTTTTAGAGCAATTTTCTTTTTTTTTTTTAATGTTTTATTTATTTCTAGGAGAGAGAGACAGACAGACAGCGTGATCAGGGGAGGGTCAGAGAGAGAGGGAGTCACAGACTCTGAAACAGGGAGTCACAGACTCTGGCAGTCAGCACAGAGCCCGATGCGGGGCTCGAACCCACGAACTGCGAGATCATGACCCAAGCGAAAGCCGGACGCTTAACCGACTAAGCCACCCAGGCGCTCCGCAATTTTCAGTTCATAGCAAAATTGAGTTCCCATGTACTCCCTGCCCCCTTCCATGTGCTGCCTCTACCCCCCACCTCCCCACCACTATTAGCATTCTGAACCAGAGTGGGACACTTTTTACAATTGATGAACCTACACTGTCACACTATAATCATCCTAAGTCCATAGTTTACACTGAGGTTCACACTTGGCATTATACATTCTATGGGTTTTCACAAATGTATGGTGACATGCATCCACCATTGTGGTCCCATACAGGGTATTTTCACTGTCCTAAAAAGCCTCTGTGTTCTGCCTATTCATCCCTCCACCCTCTGCTACCCCTGCAATCACTGGCATTTTACTATGTCTACAGTTATGCCTTTTCTGCAATATGATAGAGTTTGAAATCATACACTATGTAGTCTTTTCAGATGGGCTTCTTGCACTTCGTAATATGCATTTAAATTTCCTCCATATCTTCTCATGGCTTGATAGCGCTTTTCTTTTTAGTTTTGAACAATATTCATTATCTGGATGTATCACAGTTTATCCATTCACCTACTGACGAATATCTTGATTGTTTTCAGGTTTTGGGAGTCACGAATACAGCTGCTATAAGCATTCATGTGTGGATGCAGGTTTTCAACTCATCTGGATATATACCAAGGAGTGCAAATGCTTGGTCATATGTTAAGACTAAGTTTGGTTTTGTAAGAAGCTACCAAACTGCTTTCCAAAGTGGCTAAATCATTTTGCATTTTCACCAGAAAAAATGAGAATTCTTGTTGCTACACATGCTCACCTGCATTTGGTATTAACAGGGTTCTGATTTTTAGTCATTTTTAACAGGTGTGTGTGATAACTCATTGTTGTTTTAATTTTCATTTCCTTAATGATAAATGACATGGAGTATCTTTTATTTTTTATTAAAAATTGTTTTTAAGTTTATTTATTTATTTTGAGAGAGACAAAGATAGTGTGAGTGGGGGACGGCAGAGACAGAGGGAGAAGGAGAGAATCCCAAGCAGGTTCCATGCTACCAGTGCAGAGCCCAACACAGGGCTTGAACTCACAAAATCATGAGATCATGACCTGAGCCAAAACCAAGAGTTGCCTGCTTAACTGACTGAGGCACCCAGATGTCCCACATCTTTTCATTAAAAAAAAAATGTATTTATTTGGTTTTAGTTATCTCTACACCCAATGTGGGTCTTAAATTCATGACCCCAAGATCAAGAGTTGCATTCTCAGGGCACCTGGGTGGCTCAGTTGGTTAAACATCTGACTCTTGATCTGGGCTCAGATCATGATCTCGTGATTCTGACAGTACAGAGCCAGCTTGGGGTTCTTTCTCTCTCTATCTCTCTCCCCCTCCTTCACTGTCTGTCTCCCTCTCAAAATAAATAAATAAACATTAAAAAATAATAATGCTTGTAGTTTTAAAGTAAGTCTTGAAGTTTGGTAGTGTCAGTTCTCAGCTTTGTTTTTCCTTAATATTGTGTTGGCTATTCTGGGTCTTTCGCCTTTCCTTATAAAACTTTAGAATCAGTTTGTTGATAGCCACAAAATAGTTTGCTGGGATTTTATTGGTATTGTGTTGAATCTATAGATCAAGCTGTNTGCCTATCCAGTACGATGTTTAGAGTCAGTTTGTCTATATCCATGAGGTAATTGCTGGGACTTGGGTTTGCACTGAATCTATAGATCAAGTTGGGAAAAACTGACTTTTTTTTTTTTTTTTTAATAACTGACATTTTGACAGTATTGAGTCTTCCTGTCCAGGAGCATGGAATAGCTCCATTGATTTAGTTCTTCCTTGATTTCTTCATCAGTTTTCTCAGAGACTTTGTACATATTTGATTAGATTTAAACTTAATTATCTTGCATGTGTTAATGTAGATGATATTACGTTTTTAATTTCAACTTCCACTTATTCATTTTTGGTATATAGGAAAGTGATTGAGTTTTTTATATTAATCTAGTATCCTGCAGCTAATAAGGCTGCAGGATAATTGCTTATAATTACTTATTAGTTCCAGAAGTTTTCTTGTTGACTCAGATTTTCTACATAGACAATCATGTCATCTTCAAACAAAGGCAGTTTTATTTCCTATTTCCAATCTGTACACATTTTATTTACTTTTCTTATTGCATCCGTTAGGATTCCAATGTGATGTTGAAAAGGAGTGGTGAGAGAAGACATCCTTGCTTTGCCCCTAATCTTAGTGAGAAAGTTTTTAGTTTCTTGCTATTATGATGCTAGTTGTAGGGTTTTTGCTGATGTTCTTTATCAACTTGAGGAAGTTCCTCTCTATTCCTAATTTGCTGAGAGCATTTGCCATGAATGGATATTGGATTTTGTCATATGCTTTATTTGCATCTATTGATATGATCACGTTATTTTCCTTCCTTAGTCTGTTGATATGATAGATTACACTAATTTTTATTGCGAAATGTTGAGCCAGCCTTCCATATCTGGGATAAATACCACTTGGTCATGGTGTAGAATTCTTTTTGTATATTGTTGGATTCAATTTGCCAATATTTTGTTGAGGATTTTTGCTTATACGTTCCTGAGAGATATTGATCCATAGTTCTCTTTTCTAATAATATATATGCCTGGTTTTTGGTATTAGGGTAATGCTGGCATAATACAATGAGTTAGGAAATATTCTATTTCTATCTTCTGAAAGAGACTGTAGAGAATTAGTATAATTTCTTCATTAAATATTTGGTAGAATTGAACAGTGAACCTACTTAGCCCTGATGCACTCTGTTTTAGAAGGTTATTAATTATCGGTTCAATTTTTTATCCGGATTATCAGTTTTTCTTGTGTCGGTTTTCTTTGTGTCAGATTGTATCTTTCAAGGAACTGGTCCATTTCATCTAGGTTATGAAATTTATGGGCATAGCATTGTTCATACTATTCCTTTGTTATCCTTTTAATGTCCATTGGATCTTTAATGATATCCTTTATTTCATTTCTAACATTAGCATTAGTAATTTGTATCATCTCTTTTTTCCTTAGCTTAGCAAGGGGTTTACTGATTTTATTGGTCTTTTAAAAGAACCAACTTAAGATTTTATTGATTTTATTTATTAGTTTCCTGTTTTTAAGTTCATTAGTTTCTACTCTAATGTTTATTGTTTTCTTCCTTATGCTTGCTTTGGGTTTATTTTGCTTTTTAGTTTTGGAGGTTTCTATTGTCATGTCCTCAAGTTCAGAGATTCTTTCCTCAGCCATGTCCAGTCTACTAATGAGCCCATCAATGGCATTCTTCATTTCTGTTACAGTGTTCTTGATGTCTAGTATTTCTTTTTAATTGTTTTTTTTGAAATTCCATCTTTCTGCTGCACATTTTCTGTTTGTTCTTGCATGTTGTTGACTTTTTAATTGGAGTCTTTAGCATATTTTTTAAAAAAATTTTAAATTTTTAAAATTTATTTCTGAGAGAGAGATAGAAAGCATGAGCAGGGGAGGGACAGAGAGAGAGGGAGACACAGAATCCGAAGACAAGCTCCAGGCTCTGAGCTAGCTGTCAGCACAGAGCCTGATGCAAGGCTCGAACCCATGAACGTGAGATCATGACCTGAGCCGAAGTCAGACGCTTAACCAACTGAGCCACCCAGGCGCCCCTAGAGCCTTTAGCATATTAATCCCAGTTGTTTTTATTTTAAAAAATTTTAATGTTTATTTATTTTTGAGAGAAAGAGAGAGAGACACAGAATTCGAAGCAGGCTCCAGGCTCCCAGCCATCAGCACAGAGCTGGACACATGACTCAAAACCACGAACCGTGAGATTGTGACCTGTGCTGAAGTTGAACACTTAATCAACTGAGCCACTCAGGCGCCCCCCCCCAGTTGTTTTTAATTAATAGTCTGATAATTCCACCATCCCTCCCATATCTGATTCTGATGCTTACTTTGTGCCTTCAAACAGTATTTTTGCCATTTAGTATGTCTCATAATTTTTTGTTGAAACCCAAACATGATGTACTAAATGAAAAAAATTCCAGTAAAAAGGTCTGTAGTGTTGTGCTGGTAAAGTGTGGGGGCAGGGGAAGTGTTTATTGTCCAATGATCAGGTTTCAGTCTTTTAATAAGCCTGTGCCAGTGGACCATAAACTTTACCAGTGTTTCTTGGTCCTCCTCCCTTGTCTTAGCTAAGACAGGATGGCTGGAAGAGGCTGGAGTTGGATACTTCCCTTCCCCTTTGTGGAAGGCTAGAGCAAACTGAAATGGAATTATTTCCTTTCTCCCAGGTCAGTTAGACTCTGCTAAAACCCCAATAGGTTAGGCTCTGGTAAAATAGATTCTCTAGAGGTCATGTCTTGTTAAGAAGAACAATGCTCTGGGGGCGCTTGGGTGGCTCCGTTGATTAAGTGTCCAACTTCGGCTCAGGTCATGATCTCACGGTTCTTGGGTTTGAGCCCCACGTCGGGCTCAGTGCTGACAGCTCAGAGCCTGGGGCCTGTTTCAGATTCTGTATCTCCCTCTCTCTCTCTGACCTTCCCCTACTCATGTTCTCTCTCTCTCTCTCTCTCTCAGAAATAAAACATTAAAAACTTTTAGAAAAAAAAAAAAGAAGAACAATTCTCTGGCCTGTTTAGAAATAGTTCCTTTTCTCATCCTTCTGCCAGAAGCTTGAGGGGATTTTCCTCTTTTCTTCACTTAAGAATCTGGTGGAGCTCCAGGAGGTAAAACTCACAAAAGTGTAGGGATCCCCCTTCCTGAAAATTTTAACTCTCAGACTTGTCCACACTAAGCCTCCCATAATTCATTAATTATAATTCAGGCCTTTCTACCCCAATACTGGTTCCTGTGGAGGTGTCTGCCCTAAATTTCTGCTTAGGTAAGTTGTGATTCTCTGTACCTGCCTATCTGTTTCTCCACTTTCGAGGACAGCATTTTGCCTTATAATCTCACTTCTTTTGTGGATCTAAGAGTTGTGGGCTTTTCAGTTTGCCCAGCTTTTTTACTTTTTGTTAGGATGGAGGGGTGGCTTCCAAACTCCTTGCATGCTGGACAGGAAACCAGAACTGCCTGCTGCATTTCCAATGCCATCTTTCAATGTAGATGTTATCTCTGCAATGTTTAGATGAAAAACTTCAAAACGGAGGCACCTGGGTAGTGCAGTCAGTTGAGCGTCCAACTTCAGCTCAGGTCATGATCTCACGGTCCATGGGTTTGAGCCCCACATCTGGCTTTGTGCTGACAGCTTGGAGCCTGGAGCCTGCTTTAGATTTTGTGTCTCCCTCTCTCTCTGCCCTTCCCCACTTGCACTCTCTCTCAAAAATAAATAAACATTAAACAAAATTTTTAAAAATAAAAGTAATCTGATTTGTGTTTTTAAAATTTTTTGAATGTTAATTTTGAGAGAGAGAGAGGGAGAGGGAGGGAGGGGCAGAGAGAGGGAGACACAGAATGTGAAGCAGGCTCCAGGCCCTGAGCTTGTCAGCACAGAGCCCGTTGCAGGGTTTCAAACTCATGAACCATGAGATCGTGACCTGAGCCGAAGTCAGACACTTAAATGGCTGAGCCACCCAGATGCCCCATAATGTGATTTGTATTAAAGAGCAAATTGTTTACTGAAATACCAGCAGGCTAGAAAAATAGGCACTGCATTTTGTATTCACTGTACAATTGATCAAATAGCTACTATTCTCCCCAGGCAAAAGTTAAGTTTTCTGTAAGAAAATGATTTCAACTTCAATGAGTGGAGCAATAACAGCTCACTTTCAGAAGACAGGAACTACACCCCCCAGCCATTCCTTTTTATGTTTACTTTGCTCCATATCTGCATCATTATCACATCCTTTTGTACTGTTAAAAGATGCCATGGCTGGCAGAATCCTCTATGCACGGAAGAGTGAAGAGTCTCAGAAGTGGTACACTCACGTGTGCAAAGAAGTCCAGCTGCCATTTCCGTGGCCATTCACACTTCATACCTCTCAAGGTATGTCCCACGTTGCAATCTGTCTCTCCCAAACTACCTTCCAACTCTTCCCCAACATGAATCTCTGGCTCCCATCAAATCAGGCCAGTCTCCAGACTCTCCTTGATGTGCCATGTTCATTTTTAGTTTATGCTCTCACTCAGATTGACCCCTCTTCCAAGAAAGCACTCTGCTATCCTTCCTGCCCTCCTTTCTTGTCTGCCTAGATCAAATCCACACTTCTCGTTGAGACTGTCCACTACCTTGGCCTTTTCGGACTTGTTCTGAGACTTCAAAAACATTTTTTAATATTTATTTTTGAGAGAGAGAGAGACAGCATGAGCAGGGGAGGGGCAGAGAGAAAGGAAGGCAGAGGATCTGGAGCAGGCTCTGTGCTGACAGCAGAGCCCCACACAAGGCTCGAATCCACAAACTGTGAGATCATGACCTGAGCTGAAGTCAGATGCTTAACCAACTGAGCTCCCCAAGGCTCCCCAGGATTTGTTCTGATATGTTTAGTCAGCACCACTGTACTTAGCCCATCTGTTTTGTTTTATAACTTCCTCTGATTTATGTATTCAAGTCTTGCTTCCACAATTAGAAATCATGTATTAGGTCTCTTTCACATACCTGGCACCCTTAACAACACCTAGCAGTGTAGAAGGCACACAGCAGCTCTGCTCATTGATGACTTACTTGATTGTCATTTTCTTTTTTCTTAATTATTTTTTAATTTCTGAAAGTTTTCATTTATTTTGAGAGAGAGAGAGAGAGAGAGAAAGAGAGAGAGACAGAATAAGCAGGGGAGGTCCAGAGAGAAGGAGAGACAGAATCCCAAGCAGGCTCTGCACTATCAGCACAGATCCTGATGTGGGCTCATACTGAAAAACTGTGAGATCATGACCTGAGCTGAGATCAAGAGTTGGGTGCTTAACTGACTACACCACCCAGGCGCTCCTTGATTGTCATTTTCCACGTCGGTGTNTTCTCTTAAAAAATTATTTTAATGTTTATTATTTATTTGTGAGAGAGACAGGCAGAGCGCGAGTAGGGGAGGGTTAGAGAGACAGCAAAACAGAATCCGAAGCAGGCTCCAGGCTCCGAGCTGTCAGCACAGAGCCTGACACAAGGCTCAAACCCATGAACCATGAGATCGTGACCTGAGCTGAAATCTGACACTTAACCCACTGAGCCACTCAAACGCCCCACTTTATGGCATTTTCTTGGGGAGATGGGCTGCCTGTTTGTACTTTACCCAACTTGCTCTTGTTACGTGGAAACTGTTGGAATGTGCATCACGTGAGATTTAGTATAATTCCACTTAGCTCCATTTGAAGACCTCTTTTTTGGTCATCTTGGTTTCTCATCTGACTTAAAGACAATGGTGCTATAGTTATTAAAAAACCCTAGACCAAACTCTGAAGATCTTTGGATTGATCTAAAGACTGATGTTGTTGCTTTACCACTATTTCTGTTTATTTAATCTCCCAAGCCATCTATTTTATAATTTTGGTTTTCTTCTTTGTCTAGATAGCATATTTGTCATTAGGTTTTGCTTGTCTATTTCCACGAATATCTCAAAATGTTTTGTAATACCTCCATGACAAAGTCTTGTATAATAACCTCAGTAGTATTCATATTTATTTTCTTGATCTTTTTTTTAAAAAGTTAGTATTTATTTATTTTTGAGGGAGAGAGAGAGGGGGAGAGACAGAGCATCAGCAGGGGAGGGGCAGAGAGAGAGGGAGACACAGAACATGAAGCAGGCTCCAGGCTCTGCACTGTCAGCGCAGAGTCTAATGCAGGGCTCAAACTCACTAACTGTCAGATCATGACCTGAGCTGAAGTCAGACGCTTAGCTGACTGGGCCACCCAGGTGCCCCATATTTTTTTGATCTTTTGCATATCATCTTGTGAATATTTTCCAGTTTATACACAGACTGCAGGAGCACTTGGGTCTTGGATGAATTACATGTTAATTGAGAAGTAGATTAGAAACTTACTCCAAAGACTAGTGTCCAAATTCCTTGTTGGGTTGTCAGTCCTGACTGCCAAAAATAAAAATGAACCTATTACATGACCTTCTTTCATATCCTTTCGTATCCTTAGAGAGGAATGGTCAGGACACCAATATCTACAGTACAACCAACCATATTATTATGAAATCTTACATTGATCTCATATGAATCAGCAACACGACATGTTCCTAGGGTCCAAGAAATGTGTGACAAATCATTTGTCAGTTGATAATATACTCAAGAAGTCTTGATGTTCACTTAATTGTTTTCTGTATCTGCCACAATGCAAAGAGTGTGAATACCTGCTTTCCGTGTCCCATAAACAGTTACAAAAAATGAGACAAAGAGCAAAATAATGTTATATTTCCCCCAGCATTACAGAAGTCTAGATTTTCAGTAAAGTAATGATGGGAAGAGATTCACTTTCATGACAAGAATCATTGGCCAGGGGCACCGGGGTGGCTCAGTAGGTTAAGTGTCAGACTCCTGATCTCAGCTCAGGTCTTGTTCTCAGCATCGTGAGTTCAAGCCCTATGCTGGGCTCCATGTTGGGTGTGGAGTCTACTTAAAAAAAAAAAAAAAAAGAAGAATTGGTCATTGAAAAAAGCAAGTGGCTCCCTGTGGGAAGTGTTTACAGAAGGATATTTAGAGCTTACCAAGGTGGATAAAGCTAAATGACTCTTCTGGAGAAGGATTGTCCTTGTTGACTTAAGAGACTATCTCAGGAAGACTAACTCTAGGGAATTTACAGAAGATGAGAGCTGTAGCCAGTTACTCTGATGTTAGATAAGACAGCTCAAAGGAGTTTTCCTCCCTGGCTGCTTGAGGCTCTGCCGCCATCATGAACGACACAGTAACTATCCGGACCAGGAAGTTCATGACCAACCGACTACTTCAGCGGAAACAGATGGTCATTGANCCAGTTCTTATTAGGCAGCGAGCCCTAGAAAATAAGAATTATGTAACAAAATTATCCCAGACTTTTCCAGCTGGTGAAATGAGATCACATGAGCACTACTATCCAAATTTCATCAGCTGCAAGGCCCCACCTGCTCACAGAGGAATTTAACCCCATTCCAAAGACTCTCCAGTTATTTCTGATCACTCTCAGTTGGGGAGGGGGGAGCTGTTACCACATGTGCCCGTAAATATCTCACTCACATTCTTATAGTCTAGACTACTGGTCAAGGCACCTCATCACTGCTTCCATTGCTAATGCCCTTTGTGCAAATAGCACAGAACACTCAGTCTTCAAGGTATTAAGGTCTGGGCCTGTCACCCAAGTTTATATAGATTTTGTCACTTTGGCTCTAAACAGCATAATTGGAGCCCAGAATCACAGAAGGGCCTTCAGGAAAATGGTGCCTTCAGCTTTTGGCTCTGTCTTCCCCACTGGGCCTTGAACCCAAAGGGCTAGCCAAAGCATCAACACTCTACTTTCCCTGTATTCTTTCCAGATCTTTCTCTCTTCTGTGTGCCCCAGAAAAAAAAAAAAGCACCAACGTATCCTTCTTCCTTCAGCCCCAATTCCAAAGTCCCCATGCATATAGACTTATGCCAATAAGTAAAGGAATGGGTATGGGAAACTATCACCTGATCTCTTTCCAATGAAGTTCTAGCACTAGGTTGAGCTCAGCCAAGACACTCTGTTATGTGTATGATAAAAACATAGGCTATGTTTCTATCAGGGCCTGAATGGGAAGAGGAAGAGCATATCAGAGGAAGGAAACAGTGATACGAAGGGAACTGCCTTCTCAGAAAGAGAATTAAACATTGAAAGAGTCCCTGACTCCCTTTGTCATTCCTTCTCACTGCTCATTTTCATTTTCTCAGGCTTGATTTCAGTATTGAGTGAAAGTCTTTTGTTCCTTCATCTTTAGATCCAGAAAAGGACAGACATTAATTAGCATTCATAGCCAAAACAACCAGTAATTAAGATGGGGTTTCACCATGAAATGCTATGGAAAGTGATTGATGACATTGAGTTTGGCCCACCCCTTTGCCTTAAGTTAATTCTATTTCATGTCCAAAGCTGAAGCCTTTTGTTTCATAAATCAGTGGAATATCTCTCCAGGCAAAGCAACCTCAATATGAACACGTTATCACTTTCAAACTACAGTTACTGCAGCAGTGCAATTCAAGTAGCCCTTTTTAGTTAGTCATTTCACCATGAAGATTTTCAAACCCTGAAAACCATACAAAAGAAACAAATAGGCAAACTATGGAAGTAGAAGAATTATAGACCCGATTTAGTAGATACTGTTACCCATGAGGGAGATGACAATGAACCCCCACTTCTATTGGCATGTTGTGAATTGCCAGACAAAACTGGAGAAGAGGAAATTTAAGGAAGCTGTGGGTGACGACTCAGGAGATCTTTAAGTCACAAGAAAAATTCTTGACCATCAAGCGTTGCTGCCAACATGGAGAAAAACTGGGAAGCTGGTAAAATATAAGGGCTGAAAAATGCTATAAAGAAGCGAATGGTTACATGGATCTAGAGCAGTAGCTCTCAACTGGGAGAGATTTTGCCTCCTAGGGGACATTTGGCTGTTCAGTTTCTCAGACTTTCCTTGCTTTTGATGACCTTGACAGTCTGTAGGAATATAGGTCAGAACTTTTATAGAATGTCCATTTTTCTGATGTTATTCTCATGGTTAGACTGTGGTTATGGGTTTTTAAGGGGAAGGACAATGAAGGTCAAGTGCTATTCTCATCACATCATATCTAGGGCTATCAGCATGACTTATCACTGATGGTGTTAAGCTTGACCACCTGTCCAAGATAGCGTTTATGAGATTTGTCTGCTCTAATGTTATTCCCTCCCCCTTAATACTCTACTCTTTGGAAGCAAGTGTGCAGCCTCGACTTGCTGTGTGAGTAGTTATGCTTCATGTCATTGAGGGGGGAATATCTACATAAATTATTTGGAATCCTATGTGGGAGATTTGTCTCTTCTCCCATATTGATTTATTCATCATTCATTTGCACCAGTATGGATGCCTGGATATATATTTCAGACATTTTAATTCTTTTTTTTTTTAAGATTTTATTTTTAAGTGAGCTTTATACCCTATGTGGGGCTTGAACTCAGAACCCTGAGATCAAGATTCGCATGCTCCATTGAATGAGCCAACCAGGCTCATTGAAGTCAGTGAATAAAAGTTGTGTTTTCAAAGAACTTTGTTAGAATGCATAAAATGAGTAATTCTTTTCATGTCATGTGAACATAAAGTAAGAGATTTAGTCTCTTTAAGGTTCTGTATAAACAGAATGAGCTGCAAAGTTGAGGCAGCTGCCCAGACTATTCAAATGTAGTAGTATCCTGTACCCACCACCCGGCTGTCAAAGAAAAAGTTTGGCTCAATGTGTACAGGTTGGTAGTCTGCATTGAATGAACGTACTGAATATTTACTTAACATCACTGCATGAGTTCTGGGACTCAAGAGGGACTTTGGAATGAGTCTGGAGGTAGGAAAGGTGAAATTAAAAAGAAAATGCCACTTTTTTCAAAGTCTGCTTTCTCTACATGGCACCTTTTCACTCTCTTTCCCCATACTAGAGCAATGGTACTCAACCAAGGTCAATATTGCACCACCCACCACAAGACATATATCAATATATGAAGATATTTAGGAGGGATGACAACTTTGGGGGAGCAGAGTACTGGCATCTAATGGGTAAATACCAGTGATGCTGATAAACATGCTCCTGTACACAAGACAGCTCCCCAGATAAGGAATTCTTGGGGGCATCTGGGTGGCTCAATCAGTTAAGTGTCTGACTTTGGCTCAGGTCATGATCTTACGGTTCATGAGTTCAAGTCCTGCATCAGGCTCTGTGCTGACAGCTCAGAGCCTGGAGCCTGCTTTGGATTCTATGTGTGTCTCTATCTCTGCCCTGTCTCACTCATGTTCTATGTATGTCTGTCTCTCTCAAAAAATAAATAAACATTTAAAAATTAAGAAAAAAATTATGTACACCAAATGCCAATAGTGCCAAGGTTGAGAAACCCTGGACTAGCGGGGAAGNGTGTGTGTGTGTTTCACCACTAGCTACTGCATTGGCCAGGTTACCATTGGTATTGAAAGATATTTCAGAGCACAGGTAAAACCCAAGTAAAACCAAACTTTTATCCCTAACCTATACAACTCTGAAAAACCAGGCCTTCCCTACCTTTATGTCTTCTTCCCATGACCTGCTGCCCTCAATTCACTTGACCTATCCAGCTATACAAGGCCCAAGGCGACACTTGGCATTATGACATTTGCAAATGATGNAACATGCTCTTGATCTCATAGTTTCATGTGCCCGTCGCAGTTACCACTTTCTGGAATTATCTTGTTCATCTTCTACATTACCATGTAAGCTTTCTAGGAGCAGTGACTTTGTCTTTTCAGCTCAGCTTGAATCTGTGTGCCCTAACCAGTCTGGCACAGAGTCCAAGTTAAATAAATATTTGTTGAATGACTAAATGGATGAATGAAGGACTTTGTAGTAAATATTTTAAATTTCTGGAAATTCTGAATTCATAAGGAATGTGTTTCANGGCTCAGTCAGTTAAGCATCTGACTCTTGATTTCGGCTCAGGTCACCATCTCACAGTTTTGTGAGTTCCAGCCCCACATTGGGCTCTGCACTGACTCTGTAGGGCCTGCTTGGGATTCTGTCTCTCTCTCTCTTTCTCTCTCTTCTCTGTCTGCCCCTCCACAGCTTGCGCTTCATCTCTCTCAAAATACTTTAAAAATTATTAAAAAGAAGAAAGAAAAAAATGGGACTTGGGGACTGAAATTTCAAACTGTGGGNATGATCTTGCGGTTTGTGAGTTTGAGCGCCACGTCTGGCTCTCTGTTGCAGCACAGAGCCCATATCAGATCCTCTGTCTCCTCTCTTTGCCCCTCCCCAGCTTAATGTTCCCTGTCTCTTTAAAAAATAAACACTAAAAATTATTTTTAAATAATTAACATTTTATCCCTAGATCTCTTTCCCCATTTAAGAGAAGCACAAAAACCCCTGAAAACAGATGAAACCCTTAGTGCTGAAGCTGTTAGTTTTCAGGACTTAGAGCCTCATGCAGATAGAGAAAATATTAAGTCTTAGAAAACCAGCCAAGACAAGTGAGCAAGAAAAACACCCCACAACTCACTGAACAGAAATTTTACCCTCAGGGAACTTTGT
>NW_027527804.1:1065585-1069973 GCF_008692635.1 Crocuta crocuta
ATTTTCTGAGATATTACTATTAGCAGCGTCTCCTCTGTTTGAAAACAGAAAGTTTGTAATCTTTCACATTGTTCTTTCAATGCAGATTTTAAATAGTTTATTGAGGTGAAATTCACACACCATAAGATTGACTGTTTTAAAGTATACAGCCCAGTCACATTTAGCACATTCACAGTATTGTGCAACCATTGCCCCTGTCTGGTTTCAAAACACCTCCATGACTTCAAAGTAAAACCCTGTACCCATTAAGCAGTGTCTTCTCCCTCAGCCTCTGACATCCAGTATTGTGCATTCTGTCCCTACGGGCTTATCTATTCTGGATATTTTGTACAAATGGAATCCTACAATATGTGGCCTTTTGTGTCTTGCCCTTTTCCTTTGGCAGGCTTTTTTTTTTTTTTTTCCAAAAAAAATTTAAGTTTATTTATTTTTGAGAGAGAGTCAGAGAGAGTGAGAGGGGGAAGGGCAGAGGGAGGGAGAGAATCCCAAGCAGGCTCCTCACTGTCGGCATGAAGCCCGATGTGGGGCTTGAACTCACAAACCATGAGATCATGACCTGAGCTGAAACAAAGGGTCAGATGCTTAACCGACTGAGCCACCCAGGTGCCCCTGGCAGGCTATTTTTAAGATTCATCCATGTTGCAACATGTATCAGTGTCTATTCATTTTTTATGGACAGATAATATTCCATTGTATGGATATACCACATTTGTTTCATCTGTTCATAAATTGATGGGCATTTGGGTTTTTTCCACATTTTATATTATAAATAATGATGCTATGAGCATGGGTGTACATGCGTTTGTTTCAGTACCTGTCTTCAATTATTTTAAATGTATACTTAGGAGGAGAATTGCTGGATTAAATGATAACTCCGTTTTTCACTTTTTGAGGAACTGCTGAACTCGTTTCCATAGTACCTGTACCATTTTGCATCCCTGCTAGTAATATAAGAGGTTTCCATTTTCTCCATATCCTTGTCAACGCTTGTTATATTCCTAAAAGTTTTTTGAAAAATGTTTATTTATTTATTTATTTATTTATTTATTTATTTATTTATTTATGTTGAGAGAGACAGAGAGCAAGCTGGGTGTGGGGCAGAGAGAGAGGGAGAGAGAGAGAATCTTGAGGAGAGAATCCTCACTGTCAGCACAGAGCCTGATGTGGGTCCCAAACCCATGACCATGAGATCATGACCTGATCTGAAATCAAGAGTCAGGCGCTAAACTGACTGAGCCACCCAGGCGCCCCTTTCGTTTTTTGTAAAACCAGTGGATGGCAAGTGGTACTTCATTGTGGTTTTGATTTACATTACACAGAAGACTAATGATGCTGAGCATCTTTCCATGTATTTATTGGTCTTTTTTAATGTAGACTACTGCTGACTTTAGAATATTTCTGAAAGTTTATAGTTTCATAAAATATATATATGTGTATATATATATATGTATTACAGGAGATAGAGCTGAAGNATTTGGCAGATGCCCCAAATGTCTTCCTGGCCCCATCCCCTGAAAATGTCACATTTTCCACAACAATGGAAAGTTCCTTTCTGATATCAAGTCGTAGAGACCTTGAATATTTGCTGATACAGTTAAACGAAATAGCAGAAATGTCATAAAAGTGGCAGACAGGAAATAAGGAAAGCAATGGTAGACAGGACAAGTTGGAGACTGACTTCCTACCCATGGGGTAAGGAGGAGGCTGCAACCTGGAATGGGTCTTTTGCAGAGTCTACTGGGCACACGCAAATAATTGAGAAATGTATTGGAAAACATCTGTGGGCTTGTTTCCTTAACAAGATCGGAAATTGAGAAAAAAAACAACAACACATCTTTCCCGTCAAAACTTCTGCTTGCTTTCTGAGACACAGTCTATGTAAATTGAACGAACCCTATGTTCCTGTTTTCCTTAGCTATTCCTGATTTTTTTTTCAATCCAAGCAACTCAGAGCGCTAAGTGTGATTATGGTAACTGTGCTCATGGGTAGGTCATTGAACCTCTGGGAAATGGAGGTGAGGTAGACAATGTGGCAAAGTAGGGTGAGATCTGAGCTGATGGTCAGGAGATCTGTGTCCCAGCCCTCAGTTCTAAAATAACAGGTTTGTAACCTTGAATAAATGACTTAACCTCTTAGAGCCCCAGTTTCCTCATTTGTAAATAAATGAATGATAGGACTCTTGATTATCTTTAAAGGTCCTTTGCAGCTCTGAGATTCTATTTGAGAAGTTCATGTGTTACGGAATTTAAAGTTCAAAGACAAATGTATATTCTTGCTTTGCTTGTATGTATAGAAATTAAAACTGTCATTTGGTTCAAACCTGCATCAACAGAATAAGTTTAAAAAGGAAAAGACAAGGCCCAGGGTCACAGACTTCCAAGTTCTGAAGCTAGGCTCCTATGTGTGTGTTGGCTCGGTGCCTCGGTACACTTGCATGTGTGATGGTCTGCCCTCTGCCCTAAGGTTTCTTAATCTTCGTTTTGCAATGTGTGTCCTAGATGTTTGTTTATCAAACAGTGTAACTGACTCAGACAGGACATTGCACTATTTCCTAGTCAGTGGCTAAAATATTTCTCATCTGAACTTTTCCATCTTTCATTCTATAACTTTTGTGACCTCAAACAAAGGTACCTTGACTTTCACTTCATCTGATGATGCATTTTATTTTCCACAGGGAGACACTGGGTTTTGAAATATTCCTCCCCCTTCATTTGTAGGGAAAGTTAAAATAAATGATAAGGGGATTCTGCCCTGCCACCAGAGGGGCCTCCCTCCAGCCAGTCTTTTTTTTTTTAACTTTTAATGTTTATTTATCTCTGAAAGAGAGAGAAAGAGAGTGAGAGAGAGAGAGTGTGTGGTGTATGTGAGCAGGGGAGGGACAAAGAGAGAGGGAGACACAGAATCCGAAGCAGACTACAGGCTCTGTGCCTGACATGGGACTTGAACCCATGGACCGTGACATCGTGACCTGAGCCAAAGTCGGATGCCCNTGATGAGGAGTCAAGAATTTAAGATCTATCTGGGAAGGTTCTGTTCCATTTCAGCTCCAACACAGCACAAGCTGGTTCATAACCTTAGAATTAAAATACAGAGCTAATGGAAGTGCACTTGTGATGAGCACTGGGGATTTATGCCTGAGACTTATATTACACTGTCTGTTAGGTGGAATTCAAACTAAAAGAAAGCTTAAAAATAAATAAAATNCCGTGAGATCGTGACCTGAAGCGAAGTCGGACGCTTAACCGATTGAGCCATCCAGACGCCCCTATTTATTTATTTTGAGAGCGAGTGCACATGCATGCGTGAACACACATGAGTGGAGAAGGGACAGAAAGAGAGGGAGAGAGAATCCCAAGCAGGCTCCTCACTATCGGTGCTGGGTTATCAGTGCCAGGGCTCAATCCCACAACCCTGAGATGATGACCTGAGCCGAAATCAAGAATCAGACACTTAACTGACTGAGCCACATAGGTGTCCCTGGATTGGCAAGATTTTTAAGGATTGATACTATTCAAAGCTTTGAAGAATATGAGGAAAATGGCATTCATACTCTAAGTAGGAGTGTAAGTTTCGTCTTCTAAAAATTTTTTTGTAATGTTTATTTTTGAGAGAGAGCACAAGCAGGGTAGCGGCAGAGAGAAAGGGAGACACAGAATCCAAGACAAGCTCCAGGTTCTGAGCTGTCAGCACAAAGCGCAATGCAGGGCTTGAACACAAACTGTGAGATCATGACCTGAGCCGAAGCTGCACGCTTAACAGACTGAGCCACCCAGGTGCTCCAGGTTTGTCCTTTTAAAAGACAACTTGACAGTATCTTTTAAAATTTAAAATGCATGTATCTGGGGCACTTGGGTGACTCAGTCCTTTAAGCAACTGACTCTTGATTTCTGCTTAGGTTGTGATCTCAAGGTTCCTGAGTTCAAGCCCTGCTGCAGACTCCGAGCTGACAGTGCTGAGTCTGCTTGGGATTCCCTGTCTCCCTCTCTCTCTGCCTCTCCCCTGCTTTATCTCTCTCTTTTTCAAAATAAATAAATAAATAAATAAAGTTAAACAAAATAAAATAAAAAGCACATACTCTTTGACTCAACATCACTACCACTTACAGGGCTCAACTATATAGAAGTGCTTGGACAAATACGCAAAGATACATGCACAGGGGTATTAATTGGAGTATTGTGAAGAATTAGGGAAAAATCCTGAATGTTCATCAATAGGGATATGGCTAATACATTACGGTATACCCATACTATGGAATACTGGGTAGCAGTAAAAACAAAAAATGAGGCTTAATGATTTAGATATCCACATACAAATATAATAACATGGAATGATGTTTGTGATATATTACTAAGTGGATGAAAGCAATTTGTATAACAATGAGTATAAT
>NW_027527804.1:1070056-1074267 GCF_008692635.1 Crocuta crocuta
ATGAAATTTGTAGAGCAATGAGTATAATATATTCTCATTTTGAAAAAATAGGTATCTGTGACCATATATGTGCATGGCAAACATTTGGGAAGATAGGTATCAGATTGCTCACAGCTGTCATTATCTCCGTTGAGCAGGATCAGAGATTCTTTTACTTTATAAACTTCTATTTGAACAAAAGAAGCAAACATGTACTTCCTTTATAAGCAAAATAATAGACAATCAGTGGGGCTTACTATGTGAAACTTTGCTTTGATGTTTTGTTTATTTTTGAGAGAGAAAGAAAAGAATCTTTCAGAGATGCCTGGGTGGCTCAGTCAGTTAAATGTATGACTCTCGATTTTGGCTCAGGTCATAATCTCAAGGTTCGTGAGTTTGAGCCCCATATCAGGCTCTTCACTGACATTGTGGAACCTGTTTGGGATTGTTTCTCTCCCTCTCTCTCTGCCCCTCTCCTGCTGGTGCACGCGTGTTTTTTCTCTCTCTCTCAAAACAAATAAATAAACTTAAAAAAATAAAATAGTCTTTCAGGAATGTATTAGTCTGTGGACAGCGATATAGAGCTACAAAGAATTTGGACAATTTTACATAAGGTTTAATTTGCATCATGGTTTAATAAAGAAAGAGAACTGATTCATAAGCTGATCTAGATTGCCATATCTAATATTTTGCCCAGTGGCAACAAAATCAGATTTGTTGAATTCTTTTATAAATACTATTGAAACGGGCTTGCAGAAAGTTGAGGTTAGACCCTGATTCTCAAAGCTGTCTGTATAGATGGTCTGGATTAGATACATAACCTAGCTAAAAGTGACCCTCAAAATCTATGAGTTCACCTTCAAGGTTTTTGCTTTAAGTGTCTTTTTATAGGAAGGATTCCCCCTGTGTCTAATACAGAAGTAGAATGCTCCCAAATGAGAACTTGATTCTCTTTCAGACAGGTTTATGTGATAATGAGCTGGGTGTGTGAAATATTCCTTATTCACCGATATGCATATGTCCCCCTGAAATAATAATATATCTACCTCATAAGCTTATTGTGAGGGTAAAATGAAATAATACATGTAAAGTGTTTGTGGCAGTATCTGGCACATATTTAATATCTGATGGCCAATGTTGTTTATACATGTTGCTAAAGATGTTCTATTTGAATAACAATAACTTGGCCTTTACCAGGTGCCATGTATGGTCCAAGTGAAGGAGACAGGGTTTGTGTGTGTGTGTGTGTGTGTGTGTGAGTGTGTGTTTTGTTTGTTTGTTTAAGAAATTTTTTTCCTTAATGTGGTTTATTTTTGAGAGAGAGAGAGAGAGTGAGACAGCGTGAGCAGGGGAGGGGCAGAGAGGGAAGGAGACACAGAATCCAAAGCACACTCCAGGCTCTGAGCTCTCGGCACAGAGCCCAATTCAGGGCTTGAACCCACAAACTGCAAGATCATGGCCTGAGCTGAAGTCACACACTTAACCAACTGAGGCACCCAGGAACCCCAGAGGAGACAGTTTTATTATAGCATTTTAGTTTGGAGAAGGATTGCTTTGAATAAGTGTTCAAGATTTAAGCAGAATGAATATCTAGGTATAATGAAGGGATTTGTCCATTTTATAGCAAGCACTAGCAAAGGGCATATTTAGAGGATTAAAGCATGGAGGTCAAAGAGTGATTTAGTAAATGAAAGTGAAGGTGGTGGTTGTATACCACTTAAGGAATCTTACTCCCGGCTTTAAAGAAAGTCAGTCAGTAAATTGGAGAATCTGGAGAAACACTGGTGTGTTCTAATGGAGAGATGTGAGCTTTGGTACCAGCCTCCTTTTTTCTCATGTGTAAAATGAGGAGGTCAAACTTGGTAATTAGTAGCCACCATTTTCGCCACACTTGCCATAAACCAGGCTTTTATGGGCATGATTTCATTTAACCTCCCTTAGAAGAGCCCTATGAACGAGGGACCATTATTATCCCCAATTTACAGACCAGGAGGCTGAGGCTCTTAAGAGCTTATGTAACTTGGTCTAATGTGGTCCATGTCCAAAGCCCATATAGTTTCATCCTGTGGGTCTGTCTTTAAGTGGCCTCCTGGCTCTAGTAGTCAATGATTCTGAATGAGGGACATTCGAAAATGTTGTGATTTGACTTGTCTTTTAAGAATGGGAGATGAAATCTAATCTTCTTGTGTCTGAAAGGAAAAGGAAAATGGAGACAGAGTGGATGTGAGTTATGATACTGATGACCTGTCTTTCCCCCTAACCGTACTGGGCTAGAATCACTATAGAAAGTGGGCAAAAATATACTAAAGGTAATTTCCATGCAGATCTGATGACAACCACAGCCAATTTCATTTGTCTCTGACCTTTGGATAATCTGAATATTTTGTTCTCCACCCCTCCCCCTACTTCGGGAAGGCTGCTAAAGCAATTTGCAAGGATACTGTGGAGGCTTTTATTTAGAGGGGATAGGAATCCGCTTCAAATTTTTTTAGTGTTTAGTTTTTTGAGAGAGAAACAGAGTGTGAGCAGGAAAGAGGTAGAGAGAGAGGGCGACAGAATCCGAAGCAGGTTCTAGGCTCTGAGCGGTCAGCACGGAGCCCAACATGAGGCATGAACCCACAAACCACAAGATCATGACCTGAGCCAAAGTCTGACACTTAACCAATTGAGCCACCCAGGTGCCCTGAGAGTTCTTTTTATATGAGTAGAGAAAAACACACGAAAGCCTTCATTTTTGGTGGTATAGGCAGAAAGAAATGGTGGCCTCTGCCATGCTTCTGACAATCAAATAGAGAATTTTGGAGGTGTCGACACCCATGCTTGAAGCTGTAGATGACCCCAGGCAGATATTTTACATTTAAGAAATTAAGCTAAGTTAGACATAATCTAGCACTACAGGAAATTAATAATTGAGTTAAATATGTGGGAAAAAACAGTGTAAAACATCCATAGGTTGTGGGGGGAGAGGAATGTTTTTTGTTTGTTTTAAAGGTTATCTATTTATTAATGTTTATTTATTTTTGAGAGGGAGAGGGGCACCGAGAGAGAGAGACACAGAATTCAAAGCAGGCTCCAGGCTCCAAGCCTGACGCAGGGCTCGAACCCATGAACTGTGAAATCATAACCTGACCTGAAGGCAGATGCTTAATCGATTGCACCACCCAGGTGCCCCACCAGGAGTTCACTTTTAAAAGGACAAAGAAGGAATTAGTAAGAGACACTGAAGTCAGGTTCCATTAAAACCCTGCTGGGATTTCGATTTGGACTGTATCGACTTTGTAGATTAATTTGGGAAGAATCAAGTCTTCACAAGACTACCTGTTTCCATTCAGATGCATGGGAGATCTTTCTGCTTGTTTCGTTTTTTCAGTTCATATAAAAGCCTGTACAATATGCCGGGATGAAAAGAAATCGTTATTTGAAAAAGATAAAAGAATCCTTTCTTGAAAGATAACATTTAGATCTAGCTACTACGCTGCTGACCATAACCAAGAGTAGCTTGGGATATTCTTTATGTTCACCGTAAGATCATCTCCTGTCTAGGTTTCTTGATTTTACCAGTTGTTAGAGACACACCACTGAAGACAGTATTTGGCCTGGTTACGGGGCCTGAAAAAAATAAGGCCTTGCTAATGACAAAACATAACATAACTTGTCTATGCAAATATTATGATAAAGTCCTGCTGCGTGTAGTTGGACCACAGGAGGAAGTTATTATTTTACAAACCTGTGAAGTATGTTTGACACGCAAAGGCTTGTTACACAGTCCCTGAAGAACAGTTGTTTTCGGCCGTTCCATAAATAACTAATGCCAGGAGCAGCTTGGCTATCTCTTTCAGCTTCTTGTTACAGGAGAGTAAAATGAGTAAGGTCTAGACATCGGTACCTGCTAAGAGAGCTGCCGCATTCAATTCCATTTGGCTTCAAACGGTCTAATTTTCATGCTTTTAGTGCTTTTGATGTTGTATTTTGAATCTGTCAGTCTCACTGTGTTTTCCATTTCCGTATGTTTATGTCTTCTGTTTCTAATTGGATTGGTAGTACTGGGGAGTACTTACTACCCAGGAAACCTCATGTAGTCGCAAAGGCAGTAGCCCAGGAGACATGAGAACCATGGTTAGGAAATCCAGGCTCTATTACTAGTTACTTGTGTGACTGGACAAGTCATTTAACCTGCATCTATTTCTCTACCTGTAAAATAGGGGTAATAATCCCCCGTCTTCCCAGCCAGT
>NW_027527804.1:1074283-1079661 GCF_008692635.1 Crocuta crocuta
ATGCTTGAGTGTTTCCGATGACAAGAAATTAAACAAGGTTTGTTTAGACCTTGAAGAAGTGAGAAAGGAAAGCTAGAAATAGTATGGACACACTTGATTTCCTTTTTGGAGATGTAGCTCTTTTTCCGGCCTCATCCCGGGTGTGGTTAACTGCAGAAGGGGAAATCTGGTTGGTATGTGATCAAGGTAGTCAGGACTGTCTGCATTAATGAATCGCTTAAGTGATAAAGGTCTTGAAACATTCAAGTAGTTTCTTGGTATGATAAATATATTTATATCCATACTATACACATATGCATATGCATAGGTATGTATGTATACAAATTCATATATACCAATAAAACCTGATAGCTTCAGGCTCTTTCCTTGTTACCTTGTAAAGTTGGAGGAACTTCAGTAAACTGAGGACACACTGTTCAGAGATTACCTAGTTGAAGAGGGCTGAGCTAAGTGATTGATAGTGAAGGAAATGGACCAAGTACTCTTTTTTTTTTAATGTTTTATTTATTTTTAGGAGAGAGAGAGAGAGACAGCGTGAGCAGGGGAGGGTCAGAGAGAGAGAGGGAGACACAGACTCTGAAATGGGCTCCAGGCTCTGAGCTGGCAGTCAGCACAGAGCCCGACGCGGGGCTCGAACCCACGAACCGCGAGATCATGACCCAAGCGAAAGTCGGACACTCAACCGACTAAGCCACCCAGGCGCCCCCCAAGTACTCTTTAATTATAAGTTCTTTTTCTTCTTGGTCCAACAGATTGATTTATGTGCTATACTGGGTCTGTCCTGTCTCTGTGTTTCAATTTCATGACTAGACACTAAATTTGTTGATGGCAGGGATTATCATTCCTTATATTTCATTTGTGTTAATGCTGCTATGGATGACAGTGCTCCTTACACTGCAGGCACCCAGTGAATTATATAGCTGACAAATTATGACTTATTTCTGGTATTACAACAAGATCTCATAAAATAAACACGAGAAACTCGTTTGAAGTCCAGAACTTTCGAGGTCAGTCTCGAAAAAGGAAGTTCATGACTGCCACAGTAATATTTGTAGGCATATTATATGTAAGTGGGTGTGCCTGTTGGAAATTGGATGAGTAATCCCACTTCAGAATAAGTATGTGGACCCCCAACCACCATGGTGTGACCTGGGATGTTTATTTAAAAATGAAATTTTTCAGCCCCACTCAGATCCTGAACGGATTATCAGGAGGTTGTAGCTCCAGGCGTCCATACTTTAACAAGCACTCAAGATGATCTGGATGCATGGTAAAGTTCAAGAATGAGTCTCTGTAGGGTGACACACACGCGTAGTTCTACGGGAAGATGGGAAATAGCAAGTGAAATGAAATGTCCATTGCTGGCAGGAAGAGGAAGTTAGTCCTCCATTATGCATCAGGGAGATGCATATGGAAGAATATTGGTGCTTTTTACTTCTGGTGATATATTCTTGGCAGTTTGTCATGGCCCCTTTACAGTTATGGTCTGTCCCTTTTGCAGTCCTGAGACAGTGCATCAGAATTCTATTTTTAACAGCAATTTCTTGAATCTCTAGGGAACGGTCTTTGTAGGACTGGCTCATGAACTGCGATCATGGCCGGTGACTTTTCCTTATCAGTTGTGGGCTCTTTTGCCATCACACCACGGTGGAAAGGAAAGGCAAGAAAGTGAACCCCCCTCCCCCGCATGCTTGTGGTATTTCATAAGTGGGAGGGAGCGGGGGTCTTAACGCAGTGAGAAGCGAGGGGAAAGGAACCAGGGGCATTGGCTCAGGCTTGGAGGAGCAGGACGCCTTTAATCAAAGAATAGGATCTCTCTCTGAAGAAAGCGAAGCTAGGTCCAAAGATGAGTATCTTTAAAGGGCACCTGGAAGATGACCCGAGGGGAACTTTCATCCTGGGTCTGAGTCCTAGGAAGCGAGCACAGGTGCGGGCGTGGGCGCGTCCCAGAGCTCGCTGAAATCAGATAGGCTCCAGGGCCTTCCGAAAACACACTTGATAAAGCGGCCAGCCGGCTCGCCCGGNAGCCCGGCCGATCTACCCGCCCGCCTCTCTCCTGGTGCTGGGAAGATCCCCCGGGGTCTCAGTGTCTTCTCTCCCGCAGAAGTCCAGGGTCCTCGAGAGCCCGGCCTCCCTCTCTTCCTTGCTGCCCACCGCCCTCCATCCCCCGAGGGCCAGAAGCATCTTCCGGACCGGGCTACTGTGCGTTGCCGTTACCCTTTCCGAAAGAGTACATCAAGTGGTTGCCAGACCTCCAAACGACCTTTAGGGCACCCCTAGACCTCAACTCCATCTTGTCCCCTCGAGGTCGCTCTGTCTCCGAGTGCTCTGGGGTCCCTCTGGCCCTAGCAGCATCCGCCCTTCGTATTTGAGGGATGCCCTGGCTTCCGATCTCTTCTTAGCTTCCGTATTTTTAGGTGCGTTAGAAAACGGCCGAATTCTAGCAGAAGCGTGCTCTTATTTTTTCCCTATTCCGTCTACATCCCTGTCCTCACGAATGCCTTATATTTAGCATCAGCTTCATTCACTTCCTCTTCCTCTCATTTGAGGACCCTACAGAAAGAATTGCGGCTGATGTCTATAGCACATAGAAAAATCGAGGAGAAGATGATTCATTGCCTAACCCCCATCAAGGGGTTACATATTTTAAACAGGACGTCATATCTTCTCGCACTCCAGCATCTCCTCCTTCAGAGCCATTTCCCCACCCTCTTGAAATGAATTTTGCTCTAGTCTCTCACCTTAAAAAAAAAATCAGCCATGGCTCCAAGAAACGACGGTGAGATGGAGAATAAGGGGAAAATGGCATTTAAAAAATGAATCCCTTTGAAAAAGTAAGCAGGGTGCTTTACTGGTCAAGTCCTTAATCAATCCCTCAGTTTCTGCATCTACAAAAATGAGGATGTTGGACTAGAGCACAAATAAGGTTCCTCTAGTGTTTTGATTCTAGGACCTCTAAATTCATGCTTAGTTACATGTTCCTGTGTAACAGAGATTTAACCTAATTAAAGTCCCATTTCCTGGTAGTTGCTCATCACTTTAGTTTTTCTTTTATTCTGCCTTTAATACTTTTAACTGTTCTTGATACCTAAGGCTGCATGCAGTGGGAGATTCAGTTACAGGACCATCAATGAGGAAATCAATCAAGCTTTTTATAGCATAAGGCTTCTTGAATTGTAAAATAGCTCTCTTTTTTGATTGAAGCTACTAAAGTGTAAGACATGTAAGATCCTCTCCACCATTTAGGTGGAGGATGGAACATTAAGCCATTAGCATCCTCGCACCATAGAATAAAGTACCATATTGTTCTGATAAGTAATTTGACACTTAAAAATCCATGAGAAGGTATACTGCAACAATTAAAAGCTTTTCCCCTAAAATCCCTGTTAAAAATTCGTGATTCAGATTAACATTTTTGTTTGTGTTTTGGGTACGGATGGGATGGGTGGAGAAATGAGAGTCTTGCCCAATTCAATTTAAGAGGAGAAATGAATTGGGACTCTGGAGAGGCTCTGGATCCAGCCCTAGCTACTTGTGTAACCTTGAATAAGTCACTTAACCTCTCTTGGATTTTGCATCTGTAAAAGCCGCTTGATGGTTGGCAGAGTGAGCCATAGATCCCCCGATTTGAATTCTTTGTTCTTATACTGATAGACGTATGATTATATGATGTAAGTAGCACTAACATTGTGCCCTAAGTCCTTAGTTTATAACAGTTGTTGAGAATGTTTTTCTCAAACATCTGCATATGCTTGTTCCAATTTATGTGCGCCTAATTCATAATCCATCTTATCAAGCGAGTTCATATATGTGGAAGTCTATAAATTGGGAGGCATTTTACAAAAGTTGGGTATTGTTAACTTCTTGCGAGTGAAATGTGTGCATAGCACACTTTTTAAAAAGCATTCATGTCTTATAGAAATTTGAAAGTGAATTTATACTTACTGCCTTGCAACTGTAATTGGCTAGGAACTTTAAAGAATATGCTGGTATCTCATTCATTCATTTATCACTCATTGAACTTATCTCGTTCCTTCAGCTGTCCCTTATTTTGTGCCAGGCCACCAGGATATGATGGTTAAGAAAACTCTCTTCACAAGTTTATAGTCTGGAATGGTTGTGGTGGCGCTGTGAAGACATAGATGTATATACAGTTTATATTTATTAACAACAGCATTCAAATCAGGGACATAAAATCCTGGGGAACTTAAACCTTCATAGGGGAGGAGGAGATGATTGTATTATGGAGTCTCTTCCTGGAATTCCTTCCCTCCCCTCTTCCTTGACTTTTAATTCCTGAGATGTTAGCAAAAATAAAAGCTTTATTTTTCCACTCTTATCACTGGCTGGCATTATATATTCTTTTCTTTCTTTGTCTTTTAACTGTTCATTTTGAGGTGGCTATAGATTCTCATACAGTTGTAAGAAATAATAACCTTTTTCTAATTTTCCCCAGTGGTAACATCTGCATAACTGTAGTATAATAACACAACAAAGAAATTGAAATAGATACAGTTCATCCACCTGAATCAGAGATCACTGGTTTTACATGCACTCATTTGGGTGTGTGTATTTAGTTCTGTTCAGTGTTATCATATAGGTAAATTCATTTAACCACCTCCACAGTAAAGATATATTGTAGTTCCATCACCTCAATGATACTTGGTGTTGCCGTTTTATAGCTACAACAGTCTCCCTTGCTGGCCCCGGGGAAGCAACAAATCTATTTGCCATGCCTATAATTTTGTCATTTCAAGAAACGTACATACATGGAATCAGACAGTATGAGCTATTTTTCACTCAGGGTAATTCCCTGGAGATTGATGTAGGGACTCCAGTATCCAGTTCCTTTTCATTGCTGAGTCGTATTCCATGGGGTAGGTGTACCCCAGTCTCACCATTCACCAATTGAAGGACATCTGGTTGGTTCCTGGTTTTTTATTTTTACTTTTTCCTTTTTAACCTATTATAAATAAAGCTTCTGTGAACAATTGTGTCCTGCTTTCTGTGTGAACATAAATTTCCATTTCTTTGGGATACTTGCCCAAGAGTGCAGTTGCTGGCTGTAAGGTAGTTACGTATTCCCTTTTATTGATTTATTTATATTTATATTTAGAGACAGAACACGCGCAAGCATGAGCGGGAGAGGAGCAGAGGGAGAGGGAGAGAGAGAATCCCAAGCAGGCTTCATGCCCAGCACAGAACCTGACATGGGGCTCCATCCCACTACCATGAGATTATGAGTTTACCCAATCAAGAGTCGGACACTTAACCGACTGAGCCACCCAGGCGCCTGTATGTTTCATTTTAAAAGCAACTGCCAAATTATTTTCTAGAGTGGCACTTTACGTTACCACCAGCAACATATGGATACTCTT
>NW_027527804.1:1079704-1084504 GCF_008692635.1 Crocuta crocuta
TTCTCTTCATCCTTGCTAGCATTTGCTGTGGTTACTATTATTTTAGCCATTCTGATTGCTCTCTAGTGATATCTTGTCATAGTTTTAATTTGCATTTCCCCAGTAGCAAATGATGTTGAACGTCTTTTCACGTGCTGAGTTGCCGTCTCTGAATCCTCTTTGGTGAAATGTATCTTCACATATTTTGTCCATTTTCTAGGTGGATTTGTTTGTTTCTTTACTGTTGAGTTCTGAAAGTTCTTTATATATTCTAAATACTAGTTCTTTGTTAGGTATGTGGTTTGGAAATATGTTCTCCAGTCTACATAGATTGTCTTTCATTTGCTTCACAGGGAGTTTCAAAGAACAAAAGTCTTTCATTTTGATGAGGTCTAGTTTATCAATTTTTCCTTTTGTGGATGGTGTCTTTGGTGTCCAGGGGTCTTGTTGTGCCTTTGTCCCTTAATTTTATTCCTTTCTGGTCTGCATAATATTCACTATTTCTGTAATCAGTGTGAACATTTTTCCTTTTCAGCAATCCTGGAGTTCAAATGCGTTCTGTGAACAAGTTGCCTTGATGGCTTCGAGTGTGAATACATACTCACACATGCTCTTGCTATATTAAAATGGCTGCCATCTTTTGTGCCTTGAAAATATAAATTCTGCTTCGACCAGGCTGTGGAGTGTTAAAATTAATATTTTAAAATTAAAGATATGCTGACGTGCTGAGGCAATTTTTGGTTTCACTTTCTAAATTAAAACTGGGCAAAAGAGTATATATAATTTTTAAATCAGGGTTTCTGGTAGGTGATCCAAAGAACAAATTCGGGCTCTCATTTAAATGTACTTTAAAAATTCACTTCTATGTTCTGAGTAAGGTCACAAATCATGACCATGTACTTAGGAGGCTTTTTATACTCACTATTGATTATCAGAATAATTAATGAAAAGACTGTTGAATTTGTATGTCTAGACTGTTACTTTCCTTACGTAGTAGCAATTTAGTGTTCATTTTGTTTAAAAATAAGCAATAGCTTTTTAAAAAATTTTTTAATGTTTTATTTCTGAGAGAGAGAGAGAGAGAGAGACAGCGTGAGCAGGGGAGGGTCAGAGTGAGAGGGAGACACAGAATCGGAAACAGGCTCCAGGCTCTGAGCTGGCTGTCAGCACAGAGCCTGACATGGGGCTCAAACCCACAAACCGTGAGATCATGACCTGAACCAAAGTCGGATGCTTAACCAACTGTCACCCAGGCGCCCCAATAAGCATTAGCTTTAAGGTGACTTATAATTTGATACTTTGAAAAATGGATGTGCTCATATTATGAGAAGAACTTACAGGATAAAGTTAGTGATTAATTATGAGAGTATGCATTTCTGTAAGGTGGTACTGAAATTACTACTTGTCCCTTCAGTGTCACCATATTTGCTCAAAAGAGTAGACAGCTAGGGTAGTGGATTCCTATTTGATAAAGGTCAATCATTGATATAAGGCAAAGGCTGGCAAAACACTGCTGGTGTCCAAATCCTACCCACCACCTATTTTTATAAATAAACTTCTGTTGGAACACAACCACATCCATTCACTTATGTATTGTCTGGCTGCATTCAAAATGTAACATTGGAGTCAGAGAATGTATAGCTCTGAAAGCCTATTTACTCTCTGGTCCTTTCCAGAAAAAGTTTGCCCAGAGATAAAGCAACCTTCTGAATGATCACGTCTCTGGGTTATAAAGGAAATTTAACAAACTTTACCTTGTCTTTTAGTAAGTTTTAGTTACACTTCTATGGGAAATTGTGGTTCGGAAGAGTGTCTTCATTTTCTTTACTATGTCTACAAGGCTTTGGGGTCTAGGAGCAGCATTAAAGAATGGACAGAGGGTTGGGAAAGTTGATTTTGTTGTTCTTGTTAAGTGGGCTATTTCAGCGTGATGAAAATTTTCGAAAGGTATGGCAACCAGTGAGATTCAGAGAGAGGTGCATGCCTTTGTGATGTCCTTTGGAGATCCTAACTATAAGCCAGAGTGGTAATGACAGAGCCAGGTACGGCAGTATTGCTCTGGTTACCAACACTATTCCCAAACCTTTAAATACATAGGAGTTTGAGTTTATCAAGCTGAACTTACACTGTTGGTTTACTGTTTTGTATGCATGGCTTTCTTTTGTCAGTTAGAAATTGACACTAGTTTGTTTTTTGTTTTTTGTTTTTTTCCCTAGGAGAGAGAGAGAGAGACAGTGTGAGCAGGGGAGGGTCAGAGAGAGAGGGAGTCACAGACTGAAACAGGCTCCAGGCTCTGAGCTGGCAGTCAGCACAGAGCCTGACGCGGGGCCCGAACCCACGAACCGCGAGATCATGACGTAAGCGAAAGTCGGACGCTTAACCGACTAAGCCACCCAGGCGCCCCAACACTTTAGTTTTTTTTAAACGCCCTGTGGGTGATATTGAAAATGGAAATTGAGTTAGGACAATTTTCGTTTGGCTGTTGGAAAGAAATGGATCCCTGCCTCACACCATCTACAAAAAGAAATTAAGGATATAGTTTTAAACTTTAAGTGTATGTTTAAAAAACAACTTCTGGAAAGTATAAGACAACCAGAACAAAATTAAAATGCAAGAGACACACTAGGAGAAAATACCATTTACATTTGCGGCAGAAGCTTTAATTGACTTCTGCTTAACTGACCCACCACATTACATGATACTCTTCATTTCCTTTGTGAGATACACTGCACTGAACACTTGGGATTAGTAGATGGGTCTCCAGGGTGCCAGTATGCTTGAGGACCCACCATTAGAACAGATGCTATTGTTACTTAACCTGTGAAAATTCACAGATGATATGATGTCTGGGATTGGCTTCCAATTATATGGGGGATGAGGTGGAAGTGCGGAGTGGATGGGGCAATAAAAGAGAAAATTCAGCACATGTGAATGGTTGTTGAAGCTAGGTGATAGTTACATTCAGGTCATTATAACAAAACAAATCCAATGTTTTGGAGACTTGATGAAAGCAAGTTACCGTCTCGTTAGGTGTGGGTAAGACGATAAAAGATTTATGTAAAGTAAGTATAAAAATCTATGGGTTTCTTCACTCATAGTACTTTGTAAGTGTCTTTTAAATTCCTTGAAGTTCTACATTTTCTTCTAAGAGTTTAGTTTAAATTTCTTCACAATCAGTGGGCCTAGAGTTAAAGAAAAAAGGTTTTGACCTCTTGGCCCTCTATCAAAAGTTTGATGAGTGTACATTTACTACTGATGAAGTGAAGATAAAATGAAATGATTGTCATGTGCATATTTTTTGATTATCTTATTTGACCTTTTCTGTTAACTAATCAACTGTTTCGATTAACTAATCAACTAAATAACATTAGATTAAAAGTCTTCTACTGTATACTGTGTTTTCTTCTCTTTAAGTTGCATAAATCTTTCACCTTTTATTAAAAAGGCTTTTACTATATAATATCCATGATGTATAAAGAGCTCCTACAAATCAATAAGAAAAAGGCACACATTAGAGAAAGTAGCAGAGAGTTATTTATTGGCCATTTCCAAAAAAAAAAAAAAGAAAAATGATGAATAAGAAAAAAGATGCTCAAATTCCCTCTAGTAATTAAGGAAATGAAAACCCTTTTTCACCAAATACATTGGCAAAACTAAATATAATATCCACTTTTAGCAAAGAGATGGGCACTANAGTAAAATACACATTATGACCAGTGAAAAGTTAACAGCAACCTGAATATCCATCAATAGGGGAATGATTTAAATAATAATGTGCTGTTCTATGGGATACCTCTAAACCTCTTTAGACCTATGTAAACTGACATAGGAGTTCCAAAGTACATTGTTGAAGGAGGGAGTCTGCATTATTCACATACTGTTATTCCACCTTCTTATGTGAATGGATAATATAAAAAGGTCGATTGATACATATCATGAGTAGTTATCTCTGGGGGAAAAGACAGTGTTGCTAATGGAAGGCAGTATAAGGGATACCTTTATTTTGTATCCTGTGTGATTCTCTAGTGAATTGCTAAATTGTGAATACTATTTTGATAGTAATTATACAGATTATAGTATGAAACATTTACACACTGGAGGATACTTATGATCCTGTTATTATGCCTTATATAATGACACTGTGCTAGAATTGTAGTGCATTGTGTTTAGTGAGCACTCTGGTATTTTTTTTTTTTATAATTTCTCCATTTGTTAAAGTACTATTTGTATTTTCTAAATTTTATGCACTGAGGGGTGCCTGGGTGGCTCAGTCAGTTGGGCGTCCGACTTCGTCTCGGGTCATGATCTTGCAGTCTGTGAGTTCGAGCCCCACATCAGGCTCTGTGCTGACAGCTCGGAGCCTGGAGTCTGCTTTGGAGTCTGTCTCCATCTCTCTCTGCCCCTCACCTGCTCACTCTCTGTCTCTCTCAAAAATAAATAAACATTAAAAAAAATTTTTTTTAAAATTTTATGCACTGAAAGTATAAGTGTAAAGAATATAGTCACCATAAGTCCATATCCAGAGAGAGATCTATTATCAACTTTTGGATATACGTGTTTGTGTGCACAAAACTGTGTTTACACATGTATGGGCACTTGCATGCACACATGTATGGACATGTGCAACCATGTGTCTTTCTACAAAAATGGGTTCTTAATATATATACCGATCTGTAATTTGCTTTCTTCAACTTGGCATTATTGTGTGAACATCTTTCATGATTGGCAATCATGAATAAGTTGAGAAAAGAAAAACACTGTCATGTAAATACAGTGTTCTAGTTAAAATAACTGGTTTCTAGGGCAAACCATAATCTTTCC
>NW_027527804.1:1084554-1092382 GCF_008692635.1 Crocuta crocuta
TAAGGCAAAACCCAAAATTTACAAAAAAAAAAAAAAAGTCATGGTCACCAAAATAAATAACCAAGGAATTTTGGAGTGCTTGGGTGGGTCAGTCGGTTAAGTGTCCAATTTTGGCTCAGGTCATAATCTCATGGCTCATAGGTTCAAGCACAATGTCAGGTTCTATGCTGACAGCTCAGAGCCTGAAGCCTGTTTCAGATTCTGTGTCTGCCCCCCTCTCTGCTCCTTACCTGCTCATGCTCTCTCTCTCTCTCTCAAAAATAAATAAACATTAAAAAAAATAAAAACCACCAAGGAATTTAAAATTCTCAACATTTGGGGAGCCTGGATGGCTCAGTCGGTTAAGTGTCCGACTTTGGCTTAGGTCATGATCTCACGGTTTGTGATTTTGAGCCCTGTGTTAGGCTCTGTGCTGACAGCTTGGAGCCTGGAGCCTGGAGCCTGCTTTGGATTCGGTGTCTCCCTCTCTCTCTGCCCCTCCCCTGCTCACACTCTATCTCTCTCTGTCTCTCAAAAATAAATAAACATGAAAAAAATTAAAATTCTCAATGTTGAACCAGTTCAGTTCTGTTTTGAATTTACCCATGAACGTGTTCTTTAAATTGTAGTTACTAGTAATGATGTGTAAGTGTGATATATCAAAATGTCATTAGCAATCTTTCTTGGGTGGAGTTTGATTTTAATAAGGATTTTCAAACTGAGCTTGAACAGTTGCTTTGACTCAGAGAACACCCAACTACTCTAATTATTGTCAAAGGTGTGGGCCTACTTGTATTCTTTTACAACCTATAAAAGTGAAGAAGGTCTAGGTTATCTGTAGCAGCATGAATCTTCGTGGCATCTCAGTCTGTAGTGTATAAAATTAAATATTAGAACTGTGTTGGAGGATCAAGTTTGATTTGGGCAAATATGTCATGTATTCTGCTCTCTCATGTCCTCCTGAAGCATGTATTTATTTATTTAAATGTTTATTCACTTTTGAGAGAGAGAGACAGAGTGCAAGTGGGTGGGGGGCAGAGAGAGAAGGAGATGCAGAACTTGAAGTAGGCTCCAGGCTCTGCCTGACGCGGGGCTTGAACCCACGGACCGTGAGATCATGACCTGAGCCAAAGTCGGACACTTAACCAACTGAGCCATCCAGGCGCCCCATCCTGAAGCATTTATTAAGCACATCCACCAAAGATTCCTTTATAACCTCCTCTGGGTTTGTGCTGTGGATTTAGAGGTGGAAATACCTTACTTTACATTACACTGAATACTTTTTGATACTTTAGCCATTTTTAATGAATGGAATAGAGTACCAAAAGAAGAGTCCACTTTGTAGACAGTAGTGTGAATGTCGAGACCAAGTATGTACCTGCTCATGCTTTTGTTACGGCGATTGAAACAGCATCCCTTTTCTCTCAAGCTGTGCATCTTGGCTTTTTGGGAACTGATATTGCAGCACCAGGATTTTTCTCTCATCGGGGTTGTCAAGGTAGCAGATTTACAGAGGAGTCAGAATAGACATTCTGTATTACTTGATTAATAAGAGAGGAGTTTGTGAGATTTGACTATTACAGAGGGTGTTGGAAACATTACTGTTTTCTCTTAGGTATTTTGTTTATTACCTTTAATATGTGGCTAACGTATTTTAATGCTATAAAAAAGTAATGACAGAGTTTTGAAGGATCACTCCCTTGGGGTACCTGAGTGATGAGTCATCAAAGAAACTCTGGAGAAATGAGCAGAGCTCCTACCGTTGAGATGGTGATCATCACTATGTTCAGAATATGCTAGTCGTTTCTGCTTCTCAAACTGAAAACTGAAAATTTCCCTCACACAGGAAACAGGAACTTGGTGAATGAGCTTAAAATTCAGTTGTGGCTTTGAAAACAGAAGACAGAACCCTTGCTAATCTCATGGGGTGAATCCAAGTAAAAGATCCTATGTTCCACATGACCACTGAAAATACTAAATTGAGAAGTAGCTTAAAAGAAGAGTTAAAAAATCACAACTGGACCTAGGGGTCAAACTGGCCAGAACTAGCTGAATGTATTTCAGACAAGGAGAGCAGAAAAGAGAAAAGCAGGCCAGGGAAATAGGTATTCTCATGCCTGGAGCCACAGAAACCTTCAGCATTCTGTCACTTGCAAGGCTGGTCTAGGATGGTTTAAAGTCTTTGGGAAAATATTTAGGTTTCCTTCGGTGCCCAGTCAGTTTCTTACCACGAGTCTGTTAGAATTTCTGTGAAGCAAGTAGCTTCCATAACCAGGAAGCTAGAAAAGGCACAGGGCTCACCCCTGCTGTTGGTGAATTATAGCAACCCGCAGATGGGAAGCTATGTGGTATTTATTTCCCCAAATAGAAAGAAATGTAAGCATTAGCATATCCATTCAAGTACAGTTACATTACACATTTTTAAGCAAAATGATTGAACTCATAAGTATGTTGTACAACTCTAAATTTCCCCCCAGAAATTTTTGGGTTCCTAGATTTTGTTTTTAGTGCCAGTATAAAGGCAAAGATTTTTATGTGGNCCCAAGTCTAACAGCACAGAACCTGACAATGCAGGGCTCAAACTCCAGAACCATGAGATCATAACTTGAGCTGAAATCAGGAGTCGGACACTTTACCACCTGAGCCACCCAGGCACCCTCCTTTAAAGTAGTTTTAGAAGAGACAGCTGCAACATGGAAACCTTTGTGAAACCTCTGCCTCTTTTTATTCCTGTTTTAAAATAGAGTTCCCTCACCTCACTTTCACAGCATTTCTTTCGGGACTGGGTGGGTAGAAGTGAATGAAGNGTGGGGATGAGCACTGTGTGTTATATGGAAACCAACTTGACAATAAACTATTAAAAAAAAATGACACTTATGCCAGCCCTACTAGCTGTCTTGAATCCTAGCTCAGTGGGCTGACCCTGGAGCCTGTCATAGCCATAAGCATTCTGCAAGGTGGCACCCTGGCCCTTGGGAGGAAGACATACCAGTGCCCAGACAGCTACCCACACCCTTTCTCATCTCTATGGTAGCCTGCATTTATGTCCTTGTTCTTTGGTTACATGAAATGTTTGTGTGGAGTGATTGGCCTATGGTTGCAATGAAACGTCTGGCGAAATAGGAGAGCCGTCCCTAACACAACTTTCAGACAGCTGATTTTTTTCTCTACAAGCCCCTGCCCCTCAAGATGGCAGTTTTTAAAACCTCTTAGGGAGAAGGTGCTCATGTACAATTTTGTTTCTAGTTGTCCTCAACTGGGGAAGATTAGATACCTCCCTCCCCGCCTTTGATTGAAGGGAGCTGTCACTTAGGGCACTTAGGTCACCGCAGGCAGGAAAGAGGAGGTGGATGCTATACTAGGGCATTGCCAAAGGAGCGGGAGGAGGCAGTGAATATGTGATCTATACCCGCAGTGTACCTTAGGTTTGGAAACCAGGGGTCTCAACTCCAGTGAGTGCTGTAAAGACATATTTTATTTTTAATTGTTTTAATGTTTATTTATTGTTGAGAGAACAAGCATGGGAGGGGCAGAGAGAGAGGGAGACAGATTCTGAAGCAGGCTTCAGAACACAGGGCTCAGAACCCTGAACTTCGAGATTATGGTCTGAGCCAAAGTCAGACACTTAACCTACTGAGCCACCCAGGCGCTCCTAAAGACATATTTTAAAAACAAGTTGTAGCCTACAGGGTTCCTTATACCGAGAATCCCCACCATGTTTAATTTGGTGATACCACAGTCTCCAGTGGAAATCTGCAAAACTGAGTCAAGACTCTTATCTTTTTTCAAAGGTGGGATTATTGGTTCATTGAATAGGTAATGAAAGATGTATCTCTTATTTTGTTATTTTTATAGTTGCACACAATATTTTATCAGTTTCAGGTGCACAACATAGTGATTTGATGTTTGTATACACTGCAAACAGATCGGCACAATGTCTGGTTACCATCTGTCAGCCATACACAAGCAATTCCTTTTGAAGCAGCTTATTTTGGCCAAAAAGTACTGTTTCTCAACCTAGACTTGATTTCTTCCTGTCTAATGTAACACTAAGGTAATTTTCTGTGTCCCTTCTCCTCTAGATGTTACAACATTTTGTGATGAGATCATGAGAAAAAGTTTCTTCTGCTTTGGGGAGAGTGATTCAGACTCTGTTTAGGACGCAAAATCAGTTTTTAAGATTTGTTGCCTCTGCTGCTGACCTCTATCCCTCTGTGTGAAAGAAAATCAGTGATGTTTCACAGTGGCATGGTTACATATTTAGGTTGCATAAAATTGTTCTGTGAAACGATCTAAACTTTTAGAATTTGTGATGAATTTGGAACTTGGCCAGGTCTGGGGCCATGCTCTGCTATTGCTAGGCCTTAAAAAAATTTTTTTTTCTTGCTTTTACCGGCACAACCCCATTGCTGCTGAAAGCAGGATGTTGCCTGGGCTTAGTGCCTTCCTCTTCTAATTACAGGCACGGCAACTCTGGAAACCTGAAGATGGAGGTGTTGGAAGTGTTCAGATAATCCCTTTTCTTATTCTTTAAAAATCTGGCCTGTAAGCCACTGTCACATAACTATCAGACCCAAAGATGTATAGTAACAGAGCGCTTTCAAGCCTTCTTCTGGGTTGACCTTGGTTTTGCTTTTGAGGAAGAGTAAGCAGCAGATTGGCCCATGTACATACACACAAAAGCAAACTGCCTTCTTACCTTTTACTGCTGCTCATATTGGTTGCAGATGCTTGAAGGAGGATTGTATTATAACCTAGTTTAAAAGTGATATATTTTATTTAAAAATTTTTTTAAATTTATTTCTGAGAGAGAGAGAGAGAGAGAGAGAGAGAGAGACAGGGGAGGGTCAGAGAGAGAGGGAGATACAGAATCTGAAGCAGGCTCCAGGCTCTGAGCTAGCTGTCAGCAGAGCCCGACACGGGCTCGAACCCAGGAACCGTGAGATCATGACCTGAGCTGAAGTCAGACACTTAACCGACTGAGCCACCCAGGCACCCAAAGCTGATACATTTTAAACATCAAAACAAAATGGCACCTGGGTGACTCAGTTAAGCAGGTGACTTCGGCTCGGGTCATGATCTCACAGTTTGTGAGTTTGAGCCCCGTGTTGGGCTCTGTGCTGACAGCTTAGAGCCTGAAGCCTGGTTCAGATTCAGTGTCTCCCTCTCTCTCTCTGTCCCTTCCCATCTTGCACTCCGTTTCTCTCTCTCTCTCTCAAAAATAAATAAACATTAGGGGCATCTGGGTGGCTCAGTCAGTTAAGTGTCCCACTTCTACTTAGGTCATGATCTTACAGTCTGTGAATTCAAGCCCCATGTCGGGTTCTGTGCTGACAGCTCAGAGCCTGGAGCCTGCTTCAGATACTGTGTCTCCCTCTCTCTCTCTCCCCCCTTCCTCTACTTGTGCTCTGTCTCTGTCTCTCAAAAATAAACAAACATTAAAAACGATGATGTATTTTAGATTAAATGTTTTAGAAATAATTGCAACAGGGTGTCTTATAGGCACATTAATTATATTGCAGATCCAGCAGAAGTTAAATGCTTCAGGGATAAATGGTAGTACCTGTTAGTAGGAAGTTTCTTTAGCTGACCTTTATATGATACATAGTGCCCCTCCTTAAACAGTAGTGTTTCATGGAGATGGGAAAAAGACTCCTGCTCTGCTTTGGAGTTTTTAATGCTCTGCTGCTTCTCTTTAAATCCATCTTTTAAAAAAAAAAATTTTTTAATATTTATTTATTTTTGAGAGACAGAGTGTGAGCAGGGGAGGGGCAGAGAGAGAGGGAGATACAGAATCTGAAGCAGGCCCCAGGCTCTGAGCTGTCAGCACAGAGCCAGATGGGGGCTTGAACCCATGAACCGCGAGATCATGCCCGGAGCGTAAGTTGCACATTTAACCCACTGAGCCACCCAGTCGCCCCTTTAAATCTGTTTTTTAAATGCTTTTTGCAGATCTCATCCTGTGCAAAGTTGCCTTATATTGAGGCATAAATTCTTAAGTAATGAAACCTCACAAATAATACAACCTCTGTTAGATATGTTCCACAGTGGAACTAGCCTATTCCAAATTTGAGGTTTGCCAGAGTAGTGGTGTAGCCAGAAGGCAGTGTCGTTTGTAACAGCTGGCTAGTGGTCTGCAGGTGAAATTGATCTAGAGTTTCAGTTTCTGGTTTGTGTTTTCCAGCTCTGCATTTTCCTTGATTGTTTTTCAGAACCTTCCTTTAACGTTTTGGCTTTGCAAACTTTTACTTGCCCCAGTATTTGACAGGAAGTTTTTCAAAAGTACATTTTAGGCAAGACAACTAATACCTAAGCAGTAATAGGTACATAACTGGAAAGAGGGTAGCTATTATTATTAGCTTTTTAAAAAGTATGTAATTGTCTGGTTGGGCTATTATTATAGGGTCAAGTGTTGCCTTCACAGGTGACCCTCCTTTCCGATTCTACCTATATGTCTGGTCTTAGTGTTACCCTGATGTCCGCTTAAAATATGATCTATTGAATAGATACGTGAGTACAGGTCATAGTATATGCTCATGGAATACTTTTTGAACAGATGCATGTACATGCACTTGTCTCTACCCAGGATTTAAGAAACTAAGGTTTTAAAAAATATTACAGAGGAAATTGGTTGTTCCAGGTATACTTATATTTAATTCGTTTCCTCAAATAGAAATGTTATTATGGTAGCTTTCAGCAATGATGATTATAAAACCAAAGAAAAGAGAGACTTAACCGTTTGTTTCCTGCTTCAGTGAGTCTCTGTCTAATAGGGTGACATCACTTTCGTATTCAGGAGAAGCCATATGTAATAGTTTTCACAGCTTTCTGTTGTCATGCTAGAGGGCATGGGGACTTCCTGTCAAAGAAGTTTTCTTCCAACATATTCTTGTTTATATGTTGGGATCTCTTAACCAAATGCATTCTTTCTTCTAGATTTTCCAAATGTGATTTTACTAGATGGCTTATTTTTTTTCTAAATAAGTGCTTCATTTTGNATTTTGGAATAATTATATATTTATAGCAGATTTGTAAAGAAGTTCACAGGTCCTGTGTATCTTTACCTGGCTCCCCCTTAATGTTAACATTTAATGTAACATTGGTATGGTTCTCATAACTAAACTATACACTTTATTTGGATTTCTCTAGTTTTTTACCAGTCTTCTTTTTTCTGTTCCAGGATCCAAAATTGTTATACATGTTTTTGGTAGAAAACCTGTCTAGATAAAAAGACAAAATATGGATAATCCTTCTACTTGGAGACAGCTACTGATATTTTTAGTACACATCCTTCCATATTTTTTCTAGAGAATATGTTCCCTATAGAACATTTCCCCCCAAAAAACTATTTAGATTTCCCTAAAAGACAAGTTACAAACTGTGTTGTAATTTGCTTTTTTACACTTAATAAAGCATTTTTTGTGTTTAGATCGAATGTTTTTAACATAGTTTAATTTATTCCCGACCCTTAAGACATTTTGTTGTTTCCATTTCTTTTTTTTTTTAATTTTTTTTAATGTTTTATTTATTTCTAGGAGAGAGAGAGAGACAGCGTGAGCAGGGGAGGGTCAGAGAGAGAGGGAGTCACAGACTCTGAAACAGGCTCCAGGCTTTGAGCTGGCAGTCAGCACAGAGCCTGACGCGGGGCTTGAACCCATGAACCGCGAGATCATGACCTAAGCAAAAGTCGGACGCTTAACCGACTAAGCCACCCAGGTGCCCCTGTTGTTTCCATTTCTGAGCTTAGTTAATTCTTCATGACTTAGGCCAAACTATGCATGCATTCTCAACCCCACCCATAAACCTGAGAAATACAACACTCTTCTCAGTAACAATGCCTCATTAAAAC
>NW_027527804.1:1092586-1097825 GCF_008692635.1 Crocuta crocuta
TTTTGACTATTTGCAGTTTTATATGGGCCAGCCTAATAGTTGGAAAAAGCTTTCTAAAAAAAAACCTGGGGGGCAGGTGGTGCCTGGGTGGCTCAGGAGCGCGGACTCTTGATTTCAGCTCAGGTCATGATTTCAGGCTCGTGAGATGAAGCCCTGCATTGGGCTCTGTGCTGAGCAAGAAGCTTACTTAAGATTCTCTTTCTCCCCCTCTTCCCACTTGTGCACTCTCTTTCTCTCCAAAATAAAAAGAAAGAAAGAAAAGAAAAAGCTTTCTAGGTGATTCTGATTCCTGCCCCCNTTCAGGTGTTTCTGATAAATACAGGATCCCAAAGACCTGTGCGCATGTTGCCGGCCTATACAGAGAACTCGCACCTCTAGCAAACCGCATCTGCCCATTGGTATAAGGAAAATAGACTTCTGAACATTCAACCTAAGCTGTCTGCAGGATAGCCCGATGGCTTGGTCCCCTAGTTCCAGATCTGTATTGGAAAGCCAGGGAGACTGGTGCCACCCAGTGGTGCCTTATAGAGGGGCTGCTGATGTTGCTCTACCACCCTCCAACATACCAAATATTTTCATTCTTTCCCCTTTCTTTTATGCACTTCCATGTTCATGATCTCCCCTTCCTTTTCTTCTCCCCACCTATGCCAGTGGCACTTCTGGATTTCATTTGGCCCAGCTGATAATATTCAGGGGGATATACTAGCTATATAATTTTGCTGTGATAATCCTTGCTTAAATAAAGGCTTTGGAATACGAGACAAGAAATAATAAGTAAACACACCGAACACACTGTTATTTGGTCTGCTTCCAAAGTCCTGATTCCTATCCAAAATGGGCATCAAGTGTTTATTCTGTCAGAATATGGCACTTCTCCTGTTTAATTTCAAGCTTCTCATTTCTATGAGAGGAAGCGCTTTTATATAGGTCAGATCTGAAGAGGCATACACGTCTACCTAAGAGTGGAAGATTTAACTTGGAAGTCATTCTTTGGTTTCCCTTCTGCATAGCAGGACTTGTTAATTCGTTTCATGTTCATCCAAAGACTATTTGGTAAGCATCTGCAGTGTACCTGTACTGTGCCAGGTACTGCGGATTATAGTGGGGATCAAGACAGGCATGACCTCTTCCTTTAAGGAGCTTACAGCCCAGTAAAGGAACAGAAACTTGAGCAAATTTAAGCACTGTGCTGTATGGGTGCCTATACAGCAAATAGCAGAGACACCTGACATAACGTGGGGAGGTCAAGGAAGGCTTTTTAAAGTGCTATTTAAACTAAGACCTAAAGGAAGCCAGGAAAGGGGAGAAGAGAATGTCCTTGGCAGAAGGAAAAGCATGTGCTAGACTAAACTCCGAGGTAAGAGATTAAGCTTGGTGCTTTTGAGAAACTAAAGTTTATAATGGCCAGAGATTGTGAGATCAGCTTGATTTGAGCCTCACAAAAGTCCTCACAACAGGTGGTAATAGTATTCCCTCCATTTTAGAGTTGTGGCAAATGAGGTAAAGAGGTTAAATAACTTGCCCCAAGTCACCAGCGCTAGAAAGAGGCACAGCCAGGAGCTGGACCCAGGCCATCTGGCTCTAGCATTTTGGCTCTTAACTACCATGGTAGACTGCCTATCAGCAGGGCATTGTGATACATTGGAACTTCATGGTTTTTTTCTTTAGCCTTCANGTATTTTTTTTTTTTTTTTCAGATTGGCCAGGGGAAAAAAAATTTTCTTAGTAAACTGAATATTAGGTGGTACTGGGCACAGACTATTCCAAGAGCCGGAACTTATAAACATGTGAAAAATTCCTTAAGCTTACAGCATCTGGGTTAGCCCAGAAATTCTCTGGCTTGCTTTGGTCTTTTACCATTGATTGGGAACCAGTTACTTCATTTGATATGCAGCTCTAAAGTTGCTAACTGTATTTTCCAGAAAATCATAGATGGGAAGTTATAATTACTTGCATTTCTTTTTGTAAAAAAATGAGTAATAAGATCTGTATCCCTGCAAGGCTGGAATTTTTGCTTGATTGCTAAAGTTAATTTGGAAATCTTTTCCTCTGACTTTAAAAGTTAAAGGGTAGATACAACTTCTTAAATAGGATTATAAACCTTAAAAGTCATAAAGTAAGAACCCATATGGAGAGATCTTCTTATAGTGGATCTGATTTATCCTTTTATGTACTACTTAAAATACAAGCATGTGTTTTGTGATGAGGATTGAATACTTCAGTTTGAATTTATTAAGGGTTTAAAATTTTTTTTAATGTTTATTTTTGAGAAAGAGACCGAGTATGGATGGGGCAGAGAGAAGGAGACACAGAATCCAAATCAGGCTCCAGGCTCTCAGCTGTCAGCACAGAGCCCAACACAGGGCTCAGACTCACAAACCGTGAGATCATGACCTGAGCTGAGGTCAGATGCTTAACCAACTGAGCCACACGAGCGCCCCTATCAATTAAGGTTTTAATCTAGATTTTAGAAGTTGGGTTATAAATATTCCATTGTATGTAAACTGTGATTGTCAGAATTTTACATTGTTGAAACCCTTAGAATAAAGAATTTGTGTGTGTGTGTGTCTGTGTGTATGCATATGTATGCCTAATGGCACAAAGCTGGTACTTTCAATTACTTGCCTATTTGTATGTGACAGTGGATTCAATCAGTAGCAGTCCATATTTCTCTCCACTAGTGAAGGTTGGCTTTTGCGGATGTAGCATACATTCTTGCCTTGTACTCTTGTGGGACCAGAGTCAGGGTTATCACTAGAGTCACCACTAGGGATGTTTCTGCCAAAAAAGGGTGAGGACTCTAATAATAATGAGGACTCTAATAATAATTACACTGGGCCAACAGGTAAACCAGGGGACAGACTCTGGCATACTGGCAAGTGTGACCACCATCATTTGAACCAGTTCGCATAAGCATCAAATTTGTGGGCTTAGCTTCAGGAGCACTGGCTCAACCCAGTTGAGTTAATCAGCAGCCACAGACCGATTTCCCTTGACTTTAGAGTAAAAAACGTTAATTTTCAAGTAGATATATTATTGTATGTTGCAGTGCAATCATATGTGTATCAGCCGTATTCTTTTGATAATGTTTAGTTTTGTGGACTCTGTGCTGCTAGGCCCTTTTGAGGTTATTGCAGGACATGCTCCTTGCTGTCTGGGCCTTACAGGAAGTGAGATTACTTAATGATACTTTACTGTTACCCGAAATGTTTTGAAATGAAAACTTTGAGGGAAAGAAATGATTCAGCCTTTTCTGCCTGCTTCTTTTTGAAGCAAGTATGCATTTGTAATGTGATAACACAGTTGATTGGAATGTCTGAAGCAAGACAGTCTTAGGTAAGATGATACACTCTGAAGTTCAGAGAAGTTGGTCCCAGAGTTGAGGCAGTAAACAAGTGGATACTGATGGAGACTTCACTTCTGAAATGCCCTTCAAAATCTTTCTTAGCATCCAAGTGGAAGGCAGAGAGGTGATCCTCACTTGGTGCCTTTTGCTTATGATACCTTTTCTGAGGGAAGGCCTTGATTCCCCCTAGAGGGCTGATCCTGGTCATATGAAAACCCTTTTCCTTTGTGGGGGCCGAAGAGTTGGCCAGTATGATGGGATGCCTATTGAACCTTATGCAGATATCATCTGGCATTTGAGTTCCTGCTTAATTTTTTTAAATTTTTAAATGTTTATTTGTTATTGAGACCGAGAGAAACAGAACATGAGTAGAGGAGGGGCAGAGAGAGAGGGAGACACAGAATGTGAAGCAGGCTCCAGCCTCTGAGCTGTCAGCACAGAGCTTGATGTGGGGCTCGAACCCACAAACCGTGAGATTATGCCCTGCGCTGAAGTCGGATGCTTAACTGACTGAACCATCCAGGCGCCCCTAGTTCCTGCTTATTTTTAATAGGATAAGCAAGTGGAACCCTGGGCTTTTGAGAAGTTATCTGTATTTCATTCTACATGGAACCTTCATGACTGTCTGTTTTTTTTTAATATTGTCCATTCATTTGTCAGTAGTAGTCCATTGTTGTTAGTCACATTTTGGCATAGGGGACCAAAAGGACAGTTAGCTTTAGGAGACATTTAACGTTGTAGTTACAGCATGAAAAAAGCAACTTTTTTCCTGCTTTGTTGATTATGTTGCATGAGCAAAAGAAGGTTTTTTTGTTTGTTTGTTTGTTTTTTTACTTTGGGTTTAGAAACAAAAGTGTCTAATCTTTCAGTAGAGCAGGTGAAGTCAACTTCTGGATCCTTTTACAGTGTCAGTTCGCCACTTGAGTAGCACCAAATGCCTTAGGGGCCCTATTCATGGTCACTTATCAACACACATAAACACAGACACACACTAGAGTTAATTGAAAGACTGGTGCTCTATTCCCTCCTCATTTATTAAATGATAAAACTAATATGTTCATTGCAGAACTTTTAGAAAGGGTAGGAAAAATATGAGGATAAAACTAAAAATAACTGATAAATCTACAACCTTGGGGGGATTAACATTTCAGCTTGTAGCCTGCATACGTTTGAAGAGGTTGATATTGTTCAAGTTTCCTTTTAAGCCAATGAAACTGGGTAATAAAACATTTAAAAAAATTATAAAACAAAAAAAAAGGCCATATTTTAGCTCCAAGAGTCTGAGTTTCTAAAAATATTTTTTTTTCCTTCCTCAAGTATTTTATCAATCTCANTAGTAGTGGTAGTAGTAATCTCTACACCCAGTGTGGGACTTGAACTCATGATCCTGAGATCAAGAGTTACACACCCTTCTGATTGACCCAGGTGCCTTTGTTTTCTTTCTTTTTTTTTTTTTTTAATATTTTTTATNAATAAAGGATAATCAATACTGATGAGAAAGAAATTCTTAATTCTCCTGCATAGGGAAGCACATAGATGCTTTCCTAATGTTCTAGAAAGTAGACTTTATTTTATCTCCTATGGTCATTTGGAGGGGAGAGAGGGAGAATTTTTTTTTTAATGTGTACATATTTGAATGTTTCTTTGGTTTTTTGATAGTGCAAAGAGGGGTGGGGCAGAGAGAGAGGGAGACCAAGGATATGAAGTGGGGTCTACACTGACAGCAGCAAGCCTGACATGGGGCTCGAACCCACAGACCTCAAGATCATGACCTGAGCCAAAGTCACATACTTAACTGACTGAGCCACCCAGGCACTCCGAGAAGATTTAAAAGGCCAGCACAGCTCAAGTGTGTATTAATGTATGGTGTGTGTGTGTGTGTGTGTGTGTGTG
>NW_027527804.1:1097835-1101722 GCF_008692635.1 Crocuta crocuta
GAAAACTTTACAACTTTGTAAGGAAGGAGTGGAATTTACATATGTCTAGTTTATTTTTCTGTCTCAGGTGAAGTGTCTACATTGTAGGTCAGGTACTTGTTATTTTTATACACACACACAATTTACATAGATGTGTGCACGTGTGAGTGTGTATAAAGTTTATCATACTAATGGTAAAACTAAATGTATGTGTCTATGTAAAGATAATAATTATAGGGGGAGAATTTATATAACAAAATGGATGGTAACATGGAGTTGGAGTATTTCTCTTGGCATTGAAACTAGACTCTGTCTTTGAGCTTGGGTAAAGGCAATGGGTGTAGCATAAATAAGCATTGCTTCAAAACCGAGAAAGTAAAACAAAGAAACTGCCCCCAGAATTCTGCAGATTTAACTATACGAAGAAATATCTATTGTTGTCATGGATATATGGATTCAATGTTCTTTTCAGTATGACAAGAATAATTTTTGAGTTAGGAGTAGAACAAAGGACTTTCTATTTGGCTAAAAGTGACTATAATTCTAAAGTATAATGGTAGTTTTTTGCTTACCAAATATCTGCTGAAGATGATAATGTAAACAGAAATTCTAGCTTAAGTATAGTATAGAATTGTCATACAAGAATACTGCACACCTGAAACTAATAGAACATTTTGTCAACTATACTTCAATAATAAAAAAAATAGTTACAAATAAAGTGAAGTCTGATGTGAATTGTGAAGGGAAAAAATAATGACTTATACCAGTTGTATTCTCTGACAAGTGTTAGATTATTTATTTTATCCATTCCAACAAATATTTGATGCTATTTTCAAGCCAAGGTGGGATATGGAGGTAGTAAGACGCAGTCCTTGCTCTGAATGAGCTTACTGTTTAGATAAGTGATTAAGGCAAATTCATAAATAATACAAGGTAATGTAATAGAAGTTTCAAGCTGTTGGAGAAAAGTTATAGAAGTTCCAAAAGAAGGCAAGAAATGTTAGCTCAAGGTATCAGTGAAGATATCCTGTAAGAGGTGGCTTTTGAGCAGAATTCTGGGTAGAAAGAAGGGCATGAATGAAGTCTTTGACATAGGAGAATTCTAGAGAACATGAATATGACATATTTTTTTTTCAAGGTGATAAATGGTTTCTTTTGGGTGGAATACAGGTAAGATAGATATTTTTCATATTAAAAATTATTTCATAGTAAAATATTTCATGCTGCTGATAGGAGTATAAAAAGGTACAGCCTTTCTGGGAAGTAATTTTATATTATATATTATTAAGAGTTTCCTTTCCCATCCTTCTTTCCCCCTAATCNAGAACTAAATGCGGTGTTGGAGAGGATGTGGAGAAATGGGTATATTAACACATTCCTGGTGGTAATGTGGAATGGTATATTCTATTTTGAAAGCATTAAAATTTTTTGAGGGAAATAAATTTTAAACTTTTACAAAAGAGTTGCAAAACCTTGTACATCATTTCCATGAACCCTTCACCTAGCTCCCCCAATAGTAACATTTTATGTAATTATAGTACACTTAGTTAAAACTAAGAAATTAATATTGGTATAATACTATTAACTAAACTACAGACTTTGTTCAAATTCCATTGGTGTTTNTCCAGGATCCAATCTAGGTTCTCATTTAATTGCCATATCTCCTTAGTCTCTTCCATTTTTTTAACTTTTTTATTTCAATTCTAGATGTTTTACAGAGTTATATTAGTTTCATGTGTATAATATATAATTTAACACTTCCATTCATCACCCTGTGCTCATTAGAAGTGCCCACCTTAATCCCCATCACCTATTTCACCCAGCCCTCCACCCACATCCCCTCTGGTAACCATCAAATGGTTCTCTATTAGTTAAGAGTCTGTTTCTTGGTTCTTCCCTCTCCCTCCCTCCTCTCCCCCCTCCCTTTCTCTCTCTCATTCTTTCCTCTTTGCTTGTTTGTTTCTTAAATTCCACATATGAGTGAAATCATACGGCATTTATCATTCTCTGACTGACTTATTTCATTTAGCATAACATTCTAGCTCTCCTTAGTTTGTTCCAATCCATGGCAGTTCCTTAGTCTTTGTCTTTAATGACCTTGACAACTTTGTGGAATACTGGTTAACTTTGTAGAACGTCCCTAATTTGTGTTTAACTAATTTTTTTTCTTGGTTAGATTGAGATGATATAATTTGGGCAAGAGTACCACAGAAGCAATGTTGTATCCTTCTAAGTGCATCCTGTCGGGGGTACGTGATGTCGATGTGCCCTATTATCGATGGTAGTAACCTTGGTCACCGAGTTAAGGTGATGTCAATTGTGTTTCTCCACAGTAAAGTTATAATTTTTCTCTTTGTAGTTAATAAATATTATAAAGGCTTCTACTTTATTATATTGTATTAATACATATTTGGGGGAGACACTTTGAGACCATGCATATATCCAGTTTCAACTTTAAACTTTCCTTTACCAGTGTTAGCATCCATCAATGAATTTGTGCCTGCAGCAATTATTACTATAGCATTCTAATGGAGGTTTTCTATTTCCTTTATTCCTTCCATATTTGTTAATTAGAATTTTTGTATAAGGATGATTTGTTCCTTCTCCCTTGTGTACTTATTTATTCAAACCTTTATTTTTATTAGTATAGACTCATGGATATATATTTTATTCTTTAGGATTTAGTCTAATAACTATTATTTGTTGAAATTGTCCCAGATTTGACCATCGGGAGCTCTTTTAGGTTGGCCCCTGTTTTCCTTTGGTATGTCCCCATCGTTTTGTTTTAAAGTTTATTTATTTTGAGAGAGCTTGAGAAAGAGAGAGAGAGAGAGAGTGTGTGTGTGTGTGTGTGTGTGTGTGTGTGTNGCGAGAGAGTGTGGAGGGGCAGAGAGAGGCAGAGAGAGAAAATCCCAAGGAGGCTCTGCACTGTCAGCACAGAGCTGGATGCGGGGCTCAAACTCAAAAAGAAAGTTGCAAACCTGTATAGGTAGTATGATTCAGTTTTTGCTTAAAAATTGTGCATGTATGAGTGTATTCAAATATGCTTACAAAAATGTTGCCAAGGGTACCCACCATACTATTAAAAGCTCTTGTTTCTACAGAATTGAATAAAAAAGATGCTTTCACTTTGTATTTTATATTTTCTAATGTTTGAGGTTTTTAAACCCCTTTATTGAGATATCATGAATATTTTTAAAACACATTTTGTTTTAGGTTACCTAACTCTTCCATGCAGCGACATTCTAGTCTGTGACAGTCTGGAATTAACTCCATACTCTTTACACTATTACATGATAGATTTTGGGTAGTTTTATTTAAGTTATAACATTTGTTTAATATGTTTTAGTTGTTTATGAATCAAGTGACCTACGATCCTATGAAACATTTAAGATTCTTGGACCACTCATACTCAAATATGTTCTTAAGGGGAAAAGAAAAGATTCTACTATAGCTTAGATTCTGGGTAGTGCTCTCTAGTAGTTTGACTGACTTATGATAGTCATGTAGGCCTGTTTTAAATGTCATTTTCTGAGCTAATCAGAGGACTCTAGATGCTGGCGAGGATGTGGAGAAACGGGCACCCTCCTACACTGTTGGTGGGAATGCAAACTGGTACAGCCCCTCTGGAAAACAGTGNGCACTGGGTGTTCCAACTTGACAATAAACTATTTGTAAGAAAAAAATAATAAATGTCATTTTCTTCGTCCTTTAGGATTTTTTAAAAATAATTTTTGAAATAACATTTATGGGAATTTTGGAAGCTATTAAATCAGCACAAAGAATACAAAAATATATGAAAATACTAAAACATAAAATTCAGCCTGTAATCCTACCACACAGCAGTAGCTAGCTAGCATTAATATTTGGTACATATCTTGCTAATTTTTCTATGAATATTTTCCCAC
>NW_027527804.1:1101903-1102983 GCF_008692635.1 Crocuta crocuta
ATATAAACCCACTCAAATATGTGTATATAATGGAGTCATACGTACTGTTTTGTACCTGTGTTGTTTCTTGATTTCAACATTTCAGTCCTTTGAACTGTTTTCTAGTCTGGCAGTTTTCATTCACTAGCACTTATCAACACGTGAGTTCATGTATTTCTCCGAAGCAAGACCATTGTTTAGGAAATTGTTTTATAAGGGACTCACCAGAATTTACTTTTAGATTTGAACACTAAATGCTCAGGGCTTTGTTAATATTTTCCACTCTTCTGAAACATTCTCTTTTAAACTTACTAAGAAAGGTCCTTGAGACATAAATTATGGGAGGAAGATTCCTTATGCTTTAAACATTTCCAACAGATGCTATCACAAGTTCGGTATTGACTTGACTTCTAGAAGAATGTTTTCAAAATGCTGGCTAACAGATCAACTTGCTTGCAAGAGGGCAAAACTAAACACATCAATGGTTTTTAAGCCTGCCTCAAAATATGAGGGTTGTGTGTGAAGCTGAACAGCAAGCACTGCCTTGTATTTGTATGGCTTTTTCCTTAATCACCGTCCTGTTAGCTGCATATGGTATTCAATGAGTAAGGCTTTCTCAGGGCCGCCTCATTGCCTAATTGAAAGATGGTATACTCTGGATTCTGTATTCTCTCTTTTTTCATGCCACCAGGTGATCATTAAGTGTAAATAAACTATATCATATGCTTTAGTTTGTTAAAAATTTGCCTTGCGAAGAAAGATTTCCAACTTCCCTGCGTTACAAAACCTTGAGTGTACATGTGAACTGAAAAGTATGTCCAAACTTTGCATTCTGATTTCTGCCAGATCATCCCTAATCCCAGTCATTTGTAAACAGAGCCTGTGTGGTGACAGTCTGCTTAGTTCTTTTATGTGAAATTATTTCTTCAATATATTTAATAGAATGGATTTAAGAGCAGGGTGTTATTTTTGTAGGTGGGAGGCTAGGAAGAGGTTAATAAGCTCAGGGTCAGTTTTTCTGTTGTGTAGAAAAAATTAGGCTGTGTTAGGAAATGTGATTTAGTTCCCTTTTAACTGCTGAGCAGCATTTGCTTTTTTTTT
>NW_027527804.1:1103106-1114328 GCF_008692635.1 Crocuta crocuta
GGTCCAATAAAGTTATAGGCACTGGAGAAAATCAAGTATTTTATATTCAAGAACCTCTTAGAGTTGCTTTGTCTTGCCCGATTGATGGAGGGCTATGAGACTGGAAATGTACTACCCCCTGCCACCCATAGGTCTTTCAGTGATTTTATGCAAGGTTGATCTTTGTCATTTATCAGTTACCTGAATTAATCTGTGGGGGAAATCTATCCATCTGTATATAGAAATATGAAGTTTTCCCTCCCCATCATTCTCTTTCTGAGCTTTTTGGATGTTAATAAGTATATGCGGAGATTTCCTTTACTTGTGTTGATATCAAATGTTAGCCCTGTGGGAGAAAAATAAGAAAATGTTAAGTAGCATGCCTTCTGTTTATAAGTAGTTTTAACCATCTGTGTTCACACACGTACTGAACACTGTCCCTAGCACTTCCTCCCCAAAACTAGATTGTGGCTATTCACTTGCATTTGAAAAGCAGTTCTGAACATCAAACAAAACAAAAGACATGCTTTGTTAGTGATAGGTCCTGGTATATATCATCCTTCCCTTCATTGTTCGCTGATGGTAGCAAAAGAGATAGTGAACTGAGTTAATACCAGCTAGTTAGCATGGTGATTAGGCCTGTGGATGTTTTTGACTTCCATTGGAGCATCTAGATTTTTTTTAAAAAATTAGTTTATTCATTTTTTTGAAGGAGGGGAGAGACAGAGCATGAGTAGGGGAGGGGCAGAGAGAGAGGGAGACACAGAATCTGAAGCAGGCTCCAGGCTCTGAGCTAGCTGTCAGCACAGAGCCCGACGTGGGGCTTGAACCCACGAACTGTGAAATCATGACCTGAGCTGAAGTCGGACGCCCAACCAACTGAGCCACCCAGGCGCCCCCAAAAATTTTTTTTGAAAGGTCCTTCTCATAGTCCTGCTTAAGTGGTACTGAGTACTACTGTGTGGAAATAAGACCTCATTTCTTCTTCAAAATCATCATTGTGCCCGGGATACCCCAGTAGAGTTGAAATATATAAGTAAGCAATGTCAAATTGTTGAAGGACCTTACTTTACCATTCTGAGTATTCAGATGGTAAGTCCTTGTCTCCTGCATTGTACAAAATATGTTAATCTTCAGCTGCAATCTGACCCTAAACCTTCATGGCATATATGTCTTGAAGAACATCATGAAACTGATCTGTATATTCATTGAAAAAAGATGAAAATATCTCTAGGTTTTTACCTAGACCAGGGCTGTATTTCAATTTGGAAAGAACCTTATGCTTTTTAAAGGAAATTATTCATTTTGGGTCTTTATGGGGAAATTGCCAGGCGTCTGCAGGCACTTGGGGGTGGGGATATCTAGGTAGATTGACTGACTAGTTTCCTGTAGTTAGACTTTGTCTCTGAACTTGGCTCCTGTCCTGACTGGGAGGGATGGGGGGGAGGAATAAGAAGTACAAATAAAACTGTTAAGAGCATGACTCCTACTTCTTGCCATTTTCTTTTTAGTTTACTTTGAAGTTTTTTATTGAGATATAGTTGATGTAAAACATTGTGCGGGGCATACGTGTTGATTTCGATTTGATACATTTGTATATTGTTATGATTACCACTGTAGCTTCAGCTGACCCCTCTATTGCATCACATAATTATCATTTCTTTTTGGTGGTGAGAACATTTACGATCTAGTTTCTTTGCAGTTTGGAGGTATATGACACAGTCTTGTTGACTGTGATCACTATGTTTGTTGTGCATTAGATCCTCAGAACTTACTCATCTTCTATTTGCAGATTTGTACTCTTTAACAACATCTCTCCAGTCTCTCCTCCCCGCTTCCCAGCCCCTGATAACCACCATTATACTCTCTTCCTATGAGTTTGGCTTTTTTAGATTCCATGTATGAGTGACATCATGCAACATTTGTCTTTCTCTGCCTGATTTATCTCACTAAGCATAATGTCCTCAAGGTCCATCCATGTCATTACAAATGGCAGGCTTTCCTTCTTTCTTGTGGCTGAATATATTCCATTATATATACACGCCACATCTTTATCCATTCATCCACTGGCGGACATTTGGGTTGTTTCCATTATCTTGGCTATTGTGAATAATGCTACAGTAAACATGGGAGTGCAGATACCTTTTTGATGTCCTGTTTTCATTTCCTTTGGACATATACCCAGAAGTGGGATTGCTGAATCATAGAAAAGTTGTGTTGTTAACTTTTTATGCAACGTCCATACTGTTTTCAGTAGTCGCTGTGCCAATTTACATCCCCACTAAGAGTACACAAAGCTTCCCTTTTCTCCACATCCTCTTGTCTCCACATCTAACACTTGTTATCTCTTGTCTTTTTGATGATAGCCATCCTGACAGGTGTGATGTGATAGTTCTTTGTGGTTTTAATTTGCATTTCCCTGATGATGAGTGATGTTGAGTCCTTTTTCATGTGCCTATTGGCCATCTGCATGTCTTCTTCGGAAAAATGTTTATTTGGTTCCTCTGCCCATTTTTTTTTAAGAGTTTTTAAAATTTATTTTGAGAATGTGCGTGTGTGTGTGTGTGTGTGTGTGTGTGTGTGTGTGTGGGAGAGGGGCAGAGAGATTTCCAAGCAGGCTCCGCACCATCAGCACAGAGCTTGACACAGGACTCAAACTCACGAACCATGAGATCATGATCTGATCTGAAACCAAGAGCTAGGTGCTTTACTAACTGAGCCACCCATGTGCCCCCTCTACCCACTTTTTAAATCTTGCCGTTTTCCCCACAGAGTTTTGACTGTTTCTTAATCAGGCTCAGTTACTTTTCTGAGATCCTAATAGCACCCCTTCTAGCCAGATGATCATCTCTAGTCATTTCTTGTTTTTCCTTTGATAGCTGGCTCATCGTGAGCTAAGATGAANAAATGCACTTGAGGTTTTTTTTTTTAAGGAGTTCTTTCCTCATGTCATTGTACCCATAAATGTTGTCTTTTATTGCAGATTGAAATAAAAAAAGATAGACGTGTTCTTCAGAGAAAAAGGAAATTTGTAAGTATTCTTGAAAAATTCTAACTTTGTACTTTTATCAGCTTTTGGGGAGAATTAAGTTTTAACATTTCTAACAGGCATCTTGACTCATTCATTCTGTAGTAGAAAAACCCTGCCAGTCTTGATATTTGTCTTAAAAAGGCAGTATTTGGAGAAGTAAAATGGGAAAACTTTTTACCCTGTACAACTTCTAAACTTTAGACCATCATCACTCATTTATAAAAGGGGATGCAATAATTGAGATCTAAGTAAAATCTTTTACTTTGAGTGACACCAAAACATGGACTCACAGATTAGAGTTCTACTTCTGACTGTTTAGGCTTACAGGCTATTGAGTCTTTGACAAGCTGTCTTGCTTCCCTTTGCCTAAATTTCCTCATCTGTAATGAGGTTCATTATTACTGATGAAACTAGACATGTAGTAGTATATACCCTCCCTAATCAATTAAAGCTTATTCTAGTTACTGTTTCTCAAAACAGATTTAAATATATTTCTGATTTTCAGATTGTAAGTATTAGTCCTGTCCTTCACTGGAGTATCTACTCTAGACCATAGCATGGAATCAAAGAAATATAGCAGAGCACTTAAAATTAAAATCATAGTGTTTGACTCTTGGACGTTGAAAATTACCTAGTCCAGCATTTCCCAAACATTGATTTTCAGACAAACACTGGTCAGTGAAGAGTTTTTACTAGTCCACAGTGAAGGGAGGAAAGTAAGGACAATGGCTATTTGTTTCTTAAAGCTAAACTCTTCCCGTTTACATGATTACTTATTATTATAAGATCTGTCCATCTAGTTAGGGGGCATTAAATACATTCTATCTTCTCTGAAATGATGGTGATAACAAATGGTAGGGTTTTTTTTTAATGTCCATACCTGCCCGCCCCCCAAGGCAGCTGTGTTATTCCTCGTACCATCTTTTGTTTTTGTTTTTAAAACTTTTACTGGCCTGTGATATCTAAAAGTAAGAACCCAGCTTTCTCATTTTACAGATGAGGAAACAGACAATAGGTTATTTAATTTGTTCTAGGACTTACAGTTCAGCAAGTTGCTGAACCAGGACCCAAACCCTGTATACGATACTGCCTCTCTTGTATTTCTGGTCTTTTTGTGAAGTGCTCTAATTATAATAGGTTGTAAACTTGAAATAGAAGAGCTGGTAGCTCTTACATGCCAATAAGTATTTTTGAAGTGCAAGTGTAAAGAAATTCAAGACTTGATGTTCTTGTACAGCTCAGTGCTAAAGTCTAACAATTATTAGCTTCCATTAGAAAAACCTTAAACGTAGCCAGAGGGTTTCATAAGCAGACCTGAATTTGCTGTATCTGAATTCAGCTACTTAGCATGCTATCCTGTGATTGATCGAAGAAGTAAGATATCATTGAGGTTAGTGTTTCCTTTGGGAAATAGACTGTGGTTCCATTGTGAGGGCAATAGCATCCAGACTTCTATAGTTAATTTATTTATCTACAGAGAGTCTGTTTTCTTCCCTCCCTTTCTCCCTCTCTCCCTCCCTCTTTCTTTTCTCTCACACTCTCTCACTCACTCTCTCACCCACAGACACCCACACACACACACCCACACCCACACACCCTGCAAACATACATAAACATTTATAGCAGTCGGCCTACAGCCCATCTAGATATGTAAGACAAAAAAAAAAAAAAAAAAAACTTCCACATCAAAGAGTAAGAGTTGCCAAAAGCATTAGCAGAAACATATGGCCAGTTGTGTTCAGGAGTGTGTACAGGTACTTGGGAATGTCTTTGACACTTTAAAGACTCGTCTTCAATTGGCAGAGCTTGGCCTTGCCTATCCCAAAACACACTTCAAAACAGAAATACTGAATTCCCTTTCCCTCCCTCCCTCACTGTAGTGAAGCAAAAATGGACCAGGTAAACAAATGAATGTGAAGAGAGGAGAATGGAAAGTATTCCTCATCCCTAGTATGGAGGAGACATTGACTCTATGAGTACTTTTCCATAGCTCCTTGTATTGAGCTTCATAAATACATGCTTTAGTTAGCAATTCTTTAATTTCTAAAAATGCGAGGCACCCCCATAATGAAACGTTAAGAATAAACATACATTTTGAATGATCTGCTGTCATAGGAATACCTGTGCCCTTCTAGTGCTAATATTTGCAAGTTGACTGAATGGCTGTAGGATTTTAGTCTTCAACAGATTGATCAGTCTTTGAGATCTTTTATTAGCCTCACTTATAAAAGTATATTTAATACTGAAGAGCAGAGTGAGATTTAAAAAAAAACAGCATCATCCAGTTTCACATGGTGGCCATGGGGCTGAATTTTAGTGACTTACTTGGCCGTTTTGTAAGAAATGGTTTAAGATTACATTGTTGCATAATTTTTAACAGTATAAAGTACTGGGTAACAACATTAACAAAGAGCTAACCTGTTAGACTGGCTCCTCTAGCAAATGTGGAGGGTAGGTCATGTGGCAAAAAAGGTATAGTTGCAAAATTCTCCCTGGTACACAAAGTTATTACTATGGGAAGTATTATTGCTGGTCACAGATTTTTTTTTGTATCTATCCAAAAAAACCCTACACTTTGTATTACTTTATTTTTGGTAAGTACGTAGCATGACAGGAGATGTAGTCTGTGTACCTCTCACTTGGAGGAAATACATTTATTATAGCTGCAAGTTAATTTTATAAAAATTATTTAATGTTTATTTTCTTGGTGGGGGGTAGGGAAGAGAACCAGAGAGAGGGAGACACAGAATCCGAAGCAGGCTTCAGGCTCTGAGTTGTCAGCACAGAGCCCGACATGGGGCTCAAATTCACGAGCCGTGAGATCATGACCTGAGGCGAAGTTCGACGCTCGACCGACTGAGCCATCCAGGGTCCCCTAATTTTAAAGTGAAGTTCTGTAACCCAATTATTTTTGATTAGCTTCTGTTAAAACCATAACTTTGTTCCTTTGGAGAAAAAATTACCTAGGTAATAGAAGACTTTACAGACAAAATTAAAGGCTACACCACACTGCAATGGTGCCCCCTAATTTAGCAACAAAGTTTTGTTTACAGGGATCTATAGCAGTTAATCTTCAGCAGTAGCTGCAAAACATTGAAATGGGCACTGTGCTGTCTACTACCCCTTTATGGCACTGAACCCCTTTTTTATGTCTCTAAACACATACCTCTTGGAACTTAGTTTTTCTCCCTTTTTCTGGATGTCTGATAAAGTTGGATGGTAACATTATGTCTTATCAGTATGTGGCCATTACTAGCATGGCTTATCCTCACGATTCCTTAAATGTCAGCTTTGGATGAAATCCATACAACCAACTCCTGACGTTTGAAAGGTTCGTATTTAAAAATCAAGTGTATGGTGATCACTTAAAATGAGGAATATATATTTACACAATGTATGTGAAGTGTGTAGGCAGCAACATTGGCTCCCAGATCTCATTTCAACACATTAGATCACCTTATTTCAACACATATAGATAGGATCCCAATTATAAGATCCTATGACCTAGAAAAAACATAATCTGATGCATGCCGGGGATGTTCTTAAGGCATTATGGGAGGGAGCTTTTACTGCAGTGTGAAAGAGCATCTTCAACATGGCAGCTGAGGTGCTTTCTTTGCTGGGAAAATCTGGGAAGAGACTGGCAGGATGGCGACTTCAGGAGTTAATAACTCTCCAGGTGATGAAGTAGAGAGGCTGGGTTAATCTTGTTAGAGACGCACCCTAAGATCAGCTGTAGTTGTGAGACACTGCTGGTCAAAAATAGCTTGCTAGGTACAGGTGCAGTGTGTTGGGATAGGACATGTATATGTTTACCCCTAGGTTTTTGTTTCTGTTTTGCTTTTTCAGTTTTCAAATGTATTCTTCTAATTGCTGTGTATTGAGTTTAAAGCTTGGTTGTACAGATATGCCATATTGATTAGACTGGTCAGTCAATTTGAATCAGGTGAGACTTACAAGGGGCTGATGAATATGTATTTCACATGATGATTCAGTCTTGCAGACTAACAGCAAAAGATCCTACTAGCTATTCTTTTAATGCCTTTTATTTTCTTAAAACAGTAATATTTTTAAAGTTTTACTATTAAAATATTAAGTGAATTCTGTTGTACTATAGCTCCTATAAAGTTTGATTTCATTAACCAAATGCAGCTATTCTTTTAACATTGTATTTGAGCTTTCTCCTGTATGTTAATATCGTTCGGAACTTTTTAAAGAGTGTGTGAAAGAAAATAGAATTTTAATAAAAGCACTCCACCCCTTTACATAAAGTCTTGGTGATGCAACATCTGTGTAGAAATATGATCTTTTAAAGAGCCACAGGTACGCTTTATCTATTTAATGTCTTGGAGCTTTTTAAATTGTTTCTTGATTTAATGTTTAGTGGATACAGCTACTCCTTTTCAGAAGGCACATTATTTCTTGATTTGGTATTTAAATTATCCTAAAATAATGTGTGACTTGAAAATGTGATTTCTTCAAGTAGCACTCACACAGTTCATTGTTGGTTTTCAAACTGATGCCTTTTACATTTTGATAAGGTCCTGTGCAAGGACACATGAAATAAATTTGTCCTTATTGTGTGTTTCAGCTTGGCAAACGCATGAATTTTTACTTGGTTTACTCCGTTTTCTCAAACTTCTGAAAAAAAAAAGTCTTGGCATTAATCAACCAGTGTATGAGATTTTCTCTTTCATTTTTAAATTGATGTTGTGTCACATGCTTCTGGGGGAGATGATTTCTTCTTTTAAATTCAGATTTTAATCAATATGTAGTATGTGTTTACTTTGCATACTAAAGCTTAAATGTATCACTAATGCTTTTTGTGTTTTAACTATCTCAGAACATTTGAAGTAACTGGAATGAAATACTTAACATTAAACTTGACCTCAGGACAAAAAATAAAAGAAAATTTTATCCGATTTTCCACTAAGACTTATAGGACTTACTAGATGCCCCAAGGGCTTCCTCCCCACCCCCCATAAAAATGCCTTGGGATGTAGGACAGGTCAGTGCTCAAAATTGCTGCCAGAATTTCTTCATACACAAGGTTTGTCACCTATTTGGATTATACCAGTATGACCAGGGTCACCAACAGTACAGCTGAAAGCAGAGACTTTAAAATCTATTAGAGCTGGGTCAGAATCCCTACTTTGCCGTGTCACCTTGGGCATATTATCTCTCCGAGACTGTTACTATCATCAGTAAAATGAGGGGACTACCTCAAAGGGGTTTTCTGAAGGATTAAATGAGATAATGCATCTGAAGGATTGAGCACAGTACCTAGCCCATAGGAAATGCTCAATATGTGGTTATTAATGTGATTTCTGTGTGGAATGGTAAACAGCAGCAGGAACAGTGAACAGTTTTGTGACTGAAAAGGATGGCCTGCCCTTTCGTGGCGGCCATAGAAATGAATTACTTAACTTCAAGGAAGCACAGCTGAGAATTCATGTCCTGATGGTAGGGCAGCAGTATCACTCTTCGTACATGGAAGGAGAGCATACCTTTGTGAAAGGCATTGGTGAAAAAGCACATAGTACCAATTGTGTAGCCTTCATGCTTTTCTTTATTTTTAAGTTTATTTCCTTAAAGAGAGAGATCTGGGGGGGGGGGGCGGAGAGAGAGAAAATCCCGAGTAGGCTCCACACTGCCAGCGTGGAGCCCCATGCCTGGCTTGAACTCAAGAACTGTGAGATCATGACCTGAGCCAAAATCTAGAGTCTTACCTGACTGAGCCACCCAGGCACCCCAAGCCTTCAGGCTTTTATAGCATCAGTCTTTCACTTCTGTGAAACAAGGNGGGGCTCGAACCCACGAACCGTGAGATCATGACCTGAGCCGAAGTCGGATGCTTAACCGACTGAGCCACCCAGGCGCCCCATGTCTTAATTTATTTTTAAGAGAGAGATTTTTCTTTTTTAAAGATGACTAAGGTCGGTGGCCTTCAGGTTGTGGTCCTTGCATAACTTTTACTTTATTATTTTAGAGCAGTTCCATGTATGTTCTTATTTTTTAACAAATCATTTAACCCCTAATGCATGGAAGGACTGCTGTAGTCCTTGAGGGTTCAGCAGCAAACTGTAAACCTGCCTCATGGAGCTTATGTTCTAATGGGGATGGCAATGACAAATATAAAAACGAAAAGATAATAGTGGTGATATGTGCTAAGGAGAAAAAGAGCGAGAAAGGGGACTGTGCATGTTGGGGTGCAATTTTTGGATGGCTGGAGAAGGTGATATTTGAGTAAAGACAAAAAGGTAGTGAGAGAATAAGCTATGCAGGCATCTTGGGAGAACATTCCAGGCAGAGAGAATAGTATGTACAAAGGCCCCGAGGCAGGGTCATGCCTGTTGTGTTCCAGAAACAGCAAGGAACAGGTAGAACTATAGCAGAATGAGGCAGGGGAAAGCATAGGAGAAGTCATAAATTTAAGAGATAGGAGAAAGATCACATAATCTCGTTGGGCAGAGGGGGGACTGAGGGGATCATTTGGGGATCTTTTGAAAGGTTTTGAGCAGAGCAGTGCCACAATCTACCTTACATTTGCATGGAAGCACCCTGGCTGCTGGGTTTAGAATATGCTATAGAAGTGGAAGCAGGGAGATCAGAGGGGCAAACACATTTATTCAGGTGAGATGATAGTGGCTGAAACCAGGACAGTAGCAGTGGAAGTAGCGAGAAGCAGTTCAGCTGGGTATGTGTCTTATCTGTATAGCTGGTAGGATTTGCTGTTGATGGGTGTGGAATGTGTGAGAAAGAAGAGTGGAAGTGAATCTCTAAGGGTTTTTTTTTTTTTTTGGTGGTGGTGGTGTTTTTTTGGTCAAAGCAACTGGAATGACAGAGATGGGCATGACTGGGTGGAGCAGGTGTGTGGCCGGTTGATCAGCAGCTCTGCTTTGACCATATTAAGTCTGAGGTACTTAACTGATAGGGATCTGTTGAGGAAAAAAGTTGGATCCACAAATCTGGTGTTCAAGAAAGACCTCCAGGCTAGGGGGCAAAATTTGGAAGTTATCACCGTATATATATGCTATCTGAAGCTATGGGACTCAGTAGGATCCCCCTGGCGTGGGTGGAGAGAAAGAGGAGAGGAAAGGCGGGGACTGAGGGCTGTTGCANGAAGAAAACCGGAAGAACTGAGGTTTACTGGAAGCCATGTGAAGTAGTTTCAGTCAGGAGCAGAGGGGGCGGCTGTGTCAAAGGCTGCTAATGATTTGAGGGAGATGAGGGAGCCTTAACTGACCTTGGGATGTGACACATGGAAATCACCAGGGCCCTCCATCAGAGCAATTGTGTGAATTGGTAGTGTGTAAAAGCCATAGTAGTAGGTTCCAGAGGACATAAAGGGAAAGGACTGGGAGATGTAGGGTATAGGCAACTCTCAAGGAGTCCCAAAGAGAAGATAGGGGGCTGTGGCCAGAGAAGAATGTCTGAGAGAGGGAATGGTTTTTACAGTGAGAGAAATGATAGGCTGTTACAATGCTAATGGAAATGATTCAGTGAAACAGGGAAAATTAATGGGGTGGGTGAGGGGAGAGTCAGTGGAGCAGCACAGCCAGGTCCTTCTCAAATAGACAGGAGTAAGTAAAGGGGACACTCAGCACCGTCCATTTTTTCTCCAGCCAAATTCAGCTGCATGGGTACAGGTACAGACTTCAGTGGAGGATTGGATTCCAACCTGGGTATGGTTTAGCTGATGAAGTACAGCAAAGTAGGAAAGGAGAAAANTGAGACCCAGATCTTCTACCTCGGTTTAACCCATTTACCACCCGGGAACTCAGCCTTTCTCGTCTGCAGAGTACATTTTCCTTTAATACAATAACCAAGGGGTGACTCCTGAGTTGCTAAATCATCGTACACACGTGACTCTTACAGTATAGCTACATGCTAGTGAAGTTGGCTCTGAAAAAAAAATGCAGTTTTCCCATTGTCTTAGATCCCAAACATGGAGCAGGATCTTACACCGAAAGCCTTAGGCATCTGCTATACTACTTGCCATTTCTCACATCCATCCTGTGCCCTTCTGCTTCCATCCATTTGCTCATCTGTTTGTTCCCTCTGATAGGACTGTCCTCATTCTCTGCTCTTTTTCTTTTCCTTTTGAAAACGTACCATCCTTCACACCTACCTCAACTACTATGTTTTTGTGAAATCTTTCCAGCTGGTTCTACTTCCTCCATCTCTTTTTCCCCCCAAACTGGATACAGTC
>NW_027527804.1:1114364-1117769 GCF_008692635.1 Crocuta crocuta
CGGAGATGTATGTACACACACACACACACACACACACACACACACACTTTTTTAAGTTAATTAGTATTTGTTTTCTTTAGTAATGTCTACACCCAGTGTGGGGCTTGAACTCATGACCCCAGGATCAAGAGTCCACATGTCTTCCAACTGAGCCAGCCTGGTGTCCCTCCTACAGGATATATTACATTCTACATTTTCTATATGTTTGTGAATTGATTTCCCTGCCCCCTACCATATATATAAACACATATGTACATGCATGTAAAAGATTGAGACATGCATGCTTTACTCATCTTTGTTCTAAGGGCTCAGACTTACACAGGGTAGATGTTCTCCTCTTTTCTTGAAGTCAGTTTATCCATAGACCTGGATGTAACTTTGGAAGACCTTTGGCAAGGAAAGATTTTCAGATGACAGGTGACATTGGGCAAAGGCTGGCCAGTGGGCTTGAATGAGCATGAGACCAGGGGACGAGCCCCAGTTGTCACTCATTCACCGACAACATCAGTGGGTCAAACATTCAGCTGAATTTGGGGTTCCAAGGAGTCCTGTCAGGGGCTGTCAATCCTCCCCCCTCCAAGCAGCTCTGTGTTTTGCTTTTATCTATATATGTATTTATATTTTCATGTTCACATAAGATTTTATTCAAATGGATGACCCAGGCCCCCCTCATCACCACCAGAAAGAATTTGAAAATGCCTGGACTAACTGATGTCTCTCTGATCTCTCCTCACCTGAATGTTCTTCGAGGCTTGCCTACTGTGTATATGTGTTGTGTTTTGGTGTGTGTGTGTGTGTGTGTGTGTGTGTGTGTGTGTGTTTATGCCAATGTCTCTATGTTACGATTAAGTAGAAGACATTTCCCTATTTCCAAGGCTTAACGCAAATATGTATAAAAGATTTAAGAAAATGAATAATGTAACTAATCCACTTAGATTATAAACCCTTCAAAAGCTGTCTTCTTTATATATCTTCAGCCCCAAGTCTGACAGTTTCTCACTTGAAGATGAGGTGGTACTCACTAGGGTATAATATCAATTTGGAGACTTTGGAGCGGGGCTTCTGGTACTGTCTCTGAGAATTTATGTATTGAAATAAGTATTGTTGTGTCTTGAATTAATGTCCTTTTGGTACTCCTTTCTACTACCAGTAAGGAATTATTTTTAAGAATTATGTATGTAAATGGATTATCATCTATGACTACCTTTCAAGATTAATAAGAGAGTATTACAGAATATTTGTTCTGCGAAAGAGGTGTCGGGTTTGATTGGATTGAGAACTACCGGTCCCTACTGTAGACTTAGGGGCTTAGATGTTTGGAATATTGGTAATATAGTCAAGGATCAAAATGAGTGGTAGACATTTCAAGTGATGTAGGAGGTTAGAAAAAGGCAAGATTATTACGGATTTGAGTCATCATGAAATGGATGATGGAGGATTGTTAGAGGGGGGGATCTTGCATATTGAAGACCAGAAATCATGGTGGACACTTGGCATACTTTGTCTTGAAGAGATGAATGACCAGACTTGTCAGACCGAGGAAGCAATTTCTAGGTAGGATAAATCTCAAAATTTAAAGTCAAAAGGACCCCAGGAAATCATTTAAGCCAGCAGTTCATATAGTTCAGAGTTGGTGTCACCCTTTGGGATTTATGGATGGACTTCAGGGAACTCACAAACCCCGTAAAATCACATATACCAGTTTGCATATCTTAGGTTTATACTCTGCAATTGGATTCTCAAAAGGGCCCGTCACCTCTAGGAAGTAAAGGGCTACGGACCTAGTCTGACTTTAAGCTCAGATAGCTTGTTCAGCCCAAGCTTTCACAGCCAGTTAGTGACAGAGATAGGGACTGAAACCCAGGTCTTTGTACCCATAGTTTCTTGCTCATCTTGCCCCACTCAGTCGCAAGGCATGAACTAAAGCAGAGGCAGGATTAAGCTAACCACTTTACGGTAATTGGTATAAAAACAACTGTCCTGGGTTCAATAGTCTATTTCCACAAGAGTTGCAGAAGGATGGGTTTATTCAATTTGTCTGCTCGAAGTGAACTGTTATTTTAATTTTTGTAGTTGAAATACACTGCCACTCACCAAAATAGCTTTCTCAGGTGAAGACAACCTCCCTATGAGTTATGATCATCCCTGAGGTCATTTCTTTCCAATTGGCACTATTTTTCTGACCTGCAGCGGCCTCCGGTTTTCTGTCTGATTCAATCAGGTCAAAATTACTTGGTCTGATTTGTTAGATCCTGCACTACTCATAGCCTGTTTAGCCAACATGCACTCGCTGTATGCCCCAGTCAGGCTAGTGTCCTTCTTACGGGCATCCCCTACTCTCCCAAAGCTCTTTCACTCCTACCCCTGTATCTTCCCATGTGGTTTCTCTGCCCAAAATGCTCTCCATTCCTTTTCCTTCTTTTCCGGATCCCCAACATCAGGTCCAGTTTAAAAGTCTACTATCCACAGAGCTCCCCTTAGTGCCGCCAGCCATTCTGCACTTCCTCAAGATGGCTGTTGGCGTGTGATTGTACCACACGCCGCAGCACTTAGGTGTTTCCAGCAGGCTTTTCATTGGAAATGCTTCAGTGTTCATTCTGGTAGTGGGCTTCCAGGAAGTCCGGGGTGGGACTCTGCACACCCTCACCCCCGAGTTCAGCCAGAGCAGTTCCACTTTGCTTGCACGTGTGGAACATTGACAGGCATGTTTATTTGAAGGAGTGGTTTGTTTCACTGCCCCTCCCCCTCCAAAACGTTTGAAAAATATTAGATGTGTCTTATGTGCAGATGGCCTCATTAGTGGTAACTGGTAATGAGCAAGGGCTGGGTCTTACACTACTTTGGACCTCCTTCCCCCTCCTCCTTCTTCCAGGCACTGGGTGCAATTTTGAGCACAAAATGGACACTTAAGCAGTGACTTTATGATTGTATTGTTCCAATTTGGGGGAGATAATGCATAGCATTATTGTAGAAATTTACCTTAATGAAGAACTCAGAATAGTATCTCTGGGTTGAGCATTGAGAAGTAAGCCTAAACTGGTGGATTTCTCCCTTTGGGATATAAAACCTATTCCTGTTTAAAACTACCTGGCTTACATGTGCATACTTAAGAGCAACCTCATTATTGGCATTCCCGAAGTTTAGCCAAGCTAAAATACCACATCCATGCATTTGTGTATGCACTGAAGTAGTGTCACTCAAGTGACTTGCAGAGTGATAGACAGAATAGGGTATACCTAAAAACCAATAATAATAATAATAAATTGAGAAGTTTATAGAAATAATGATTAAAATGAAAAATACCAGTCTTTCAGACCAGTTATTTCAACTTGCTGTATCAAATCAATTATAAAAACTACTGAAAACCTGAGTATTTAAATCAATGTTGCTATCAACATGTGAAAA
>NW_027527804.1:1118387-1134141 GCF_008692635.1 Crocuta crocuta
ATAGTGGAAAGGCTTCCAAAGATTACTAACTTTTATCTGTATCATTAAAATTGAACTGCCTTGGCTATACTGCTCCTCTTACCGCTGCTTCCATTATTGCCTTCTTCAGCAAAATAAGGCTTTCTGCAGCCAAAGAATAACAAGAAATAAACACCATTTTAGAAGCCTTGCCACTATGAAACTTAGGCTAAACGTGCTCACCATTATTTTGCTGCCTGTCCACTTGTTAATAACAATATACAGTGCCCTTATATTTATTCCATGGTATTTTCTTACCAATGCCAAGAAGAAAAACGCTATGGCAAAGAGAATAAAAGCTAAGCCCACTTCAGACAAACCTGGAAGTCCATATCGCTCTGTTACGCACTTCGACTCGCTAGCTGTCATAGACATCCCTGGAGCAGACACTCTGGATAAGTTATTTGATCATGCTGTGTCCAAGTTTGGGAAGAAGGACAGCCTTGGGACCAGAGAGATCCTAAGTGAAGAAAATGAAATGCAGCCAAATGGAAAGGTTTTTAAGAAGGTACAGCATTTCTGTGCTTTTTAATTTGTTTTAAGGGGAAGGTATGTTTTTACTTTATCATAAATCAAATGCGTGTTAAATATGCTGCCATTCCATTTAAATATGCTGGCCTAACCAATTCTCAGAAGGTGCTCATGGCTTCTGTATATTCACTTAAAGGCAATTTTAGAGCTGTACACTTGGAATAGTATTTTAATTGCTTGTTTGAATATACTGATATTCAGAGAATGTCTCCCCTTAACAGTTAATTCTTGGGAGTTATAAGTGGATGAGCTATCTCGAAGTGAACCGCAGAGTGAATAATTTTGGTAGTGGACTCACTGCATTGGGACTAAAACCAAAGAACACTATTGCCATTTTCTGTGAGACCAGGGCTGAATGGATGATTGCGGCACAGACCTGCTTTAAGTACAACTTCCCTCGTAAGTGCCTTGTGTTTTTGGAGGGGGACAGAAAGGGTTTTAGTAACATGTGGAATTGTCCTATGATCCTATTGTTTTTAAGGTAGTGTTCTTTAGCAGTTTTGCTGCATCATTTATATCCATATAGCAGTACAGAATGTAGTTAAAAGATATCTGAAGATGCCTGTCAAATTAATTTCTAAGAGCCAGCATCGGAATTAATTGGCAGCTTAATGGATAGAATTTAGGACTTTGCTTTTCAATTGGAAGTGAACTGTGCCTGAAATATTTGGGGCTTGGGTGTGTTTTTTAGGAAGTGACACACAAAATAATGATTAAAACAAAAGTATCATTGCTTAGGATAATTCTAGTTCATTGCTTCACTTCCAGGGCCTCTCATTTCACTTATTCAATTTTACATGTGAAATGAGCACATTAGGTATCTTGGCCAGAAAGTAAAGTTGGGTGTCTTCCTGCTTCACAAGCATTTGTTTTTGCCATTGTTCATGAAATTTTTTTTAAAAAATTCTAAGTCCAGAATAGTGCCTGTCGTGTACTAGGCACACAGCTTTTTACTGAATAAAGTAGAACAGTACAGGTGTAGTGTAGGAATCAGGAGTTCGCATTTCAGACCAACAAAAATGAATATGAAATGATCCCCTATGTACCCATCACCCAGCTTCAACAATCAACAACTTGTGAAAAGTGGCCCTTTCTTAACCACGTCACTGTTTTGGTTATGAGCCTAGAGTTGAATTTCCAACCTGGTCTAAGTTTAGCAGATGTCCTTTGATTCTAAATGATCCTGGTTTCAGCTCATATTTCCTTTGTCTGGTAGCTCCTAAAGAATAGATCTCTTTGGCCACCCAGTTAAGGCTAGGAGGTCGCCAATCAGTGTGGACATTGGACCCACTAAAAAAACTCCCTAGAAGGATCAAGAACATGATTCTGACTTGAGATCCTCAGTCTAAAGATTCTCAAGGACTTATCTACTCTTTGGTACCATGGCCAATGAACGTGTGCATCATAGGTAGTCCTAGGTAGGCGAGCTCTGACCTGAATTAGAAGATCAGCCAGAAACTTACTGGCCTTGAGAATCTTGATTGCCTAATTTTTGAACAGTTGTGGCACCTCCAATATTTCTGGGTTTCTTCGGGTTTACGATGTTAGAATCTTGCAAATTTGTAAGGAAAAGTTGGAGCTACCTAGAAGTTTGAGGCAGTGTTGAAAGGTAATGGTAGAGACTATGAAATGAAATTACATTATACGATGTGTATGCATCCATGAATGTACCTATCACAAAAGGCTGGCTTAAATAATGTACCTCCTAAATGTTTAATGATTTCACATTTGTGCTTATTTTTTATTATGTAGTTGTGACTTTATATGCCACTCTTGGCAAAGAAGCCGTAGTTCATGGGTTAAATGAATCTGAGGCTACCTACCTGATTACTAGTGTTGAACTTCTGGAAAGTAAACTTAAGGTAAATAAAAATATTTCTTTTAATTCATGGTAGTGTTGTCTGACAGGCCATGAAAATGTCCAATAATTGAGTTTATTGCAGACTCATGTTTAATAGCTGGATCTTTTTTCTGCTTAACAGACTGCATTGTTAGATATCAATTGTGTTAAACATATCATTTATGTGGACAATAAGACTATCAATAAAGCAGAATACCCTGAAGGATTTGAGATTCACAGCATGCAATCAGTAGAAGAGTTGGGATCCAAGCCAGAAAACTGTAAGTAAAGCCGGTAAAACAGATTCATTAATCTATTTAAGTTTTATTGTTTCAGTATGTTAGGGAAGGAAGTAATGCAAGTGAAAATGGTAAACTTATTGCATTAATTTTTTTTAAAATCTTTATCAAGACCGTATATGATTAAATGTTTATTTATGTGTGAGAGAGAGCATATGCACATGTGGGGCAGGGGCAGAGAGAACAGGCGAGTGAGAATCCAAGCAGGCTCCACCCTCTCAGCACAGGGCCTGATGTGGAGTTTGAACTCATGAACTGCAAGATCATGACCTGAGCCAAAATAAAGAGTCAGACGCTTCACGATCTGAGCCACCCAGGCGCCCCTAATGTAAAAATTTTACAAAAGCATCCATCCATAAATAATTAGGACAAANTTAACGAGTGTCTGTGGCTGAGTAGTTTTGGCAGAGACTGTATGACTCTCAGAGCCCAAAATATTTACTGCCTGGTCCTTTGCAAAAGAGTCTGCTGATCCATGCTCAAGATGGCTGAATATAATCTGTTGGGAAGACCTCTCTATTTTCCTCCCCCAGTCATTGAGTAAGCAAAGATAGCACTGGAGCTCAGTACCTTTAAGATGATTCCGTATTCCTACCTTCCAGGAACACCTGGGTGGCTCAGTCAGTTGAGCATCCAACACTTGATTTTGAATCAGGTCATGATTCCACAGTTACGGGATCAAGCCCTGCGTCAGGCTCCTTTTTGAGCATGGAGCCTGCTTAAGATTCTCTCTCTCTCTCTCTCTCTCTCTCTCTCTCTCTCTCTCTCTCTCTCTCTCCCNCACAGCACTGCTCTGTGGGCAGCACTGAGCCAGGCAGGAGTAGACTGGGATTAGGCTCAACACCCAGAAAATGGGCCATAGTGGCATTCAGAACTCTCACTGCAGGTAACCAGAAATTCGATCACCATTTCTTGGGGGTCGGTTGTCAGTAGAGAGCATTTGTTTTATGTGCTTTATCATTATGCAAAAAAAAATCTAAAAACTCTTCGTATAAGCAATTGAACTTCTAAACTGAAGAAAACACCGTGCTTTTTGGTTCCTTTAGCAAGCGTTCCTCCGAACAGACCAACTCCTTCGGACATGGCTATTGTCATGTATACCAGTGGTTCTACCGGCCGGCCCAAGGGAGTGATGATGCACCATAGCAATTTGATAGCTGGAATGACAGGCCAGTGTGAGAGGATTCCTGGGCTGGGGTAAGAGAGAATCATTCCACTTTCTTCTTCGCAATGAGATCTCCTGTTTGACATTGTCCAAACTCCGTCTGTGTAGAAACGAGAAGGCTGTTGATGTCTCTACTTAACCACACCTTTTGCCAGACGGCTGATATGTTTCTCTTGTTTTGTTTTAGACCAAAGGACACATACATTGGCTACTTGCCTTTGGCTCATGTGCTAGAACTGACAGCAGAGATATCCTGCTTTACCTATGGCTGTAGGATTGGATATTCTTCTCCACTTACACTCTCTGACCAGGTGACAAGCCTTTCACTCTTTCCGTGCCATCCTGTTAAGTTGCACTGTTTGGATGAGACTGTATGACTGAAAATGTGAGACACTTCATTACAGTAGCAGTGTTCTCCTCAAGTTCGAAAATAGCCCCCATGGACAAATATGTAGCTGTAGAAAAAAATCTTGTGGATTTGTTAGTGTTGCTTTATCTACATCTCCTTACATGATTTTGAAGCTGACAGTTAACTTTCATTTTGGCTTTATGAGATTTTTAACTCTGGATAGCTCGGGTGGAGAGATAAATGCACCAAGCCTTTTGGATACATTACCCATAAACAGGTAGATTTTCTGGGAGGAGATGTGGTGGTAGGATCGTGGTGCAGTTTTGCTCTGAGTTTTCTCTAGTACTGTGCCATCCACAACAGCATGCTGGAGTAGAGATAATTCAAATGAGATGAGAAACATCTCATTCCTCAGTTGCTTCAGCCACATTTCTTTTTTTTCCTTTTTTAATAAAATTTTTAAATTTACATCCAAGTTAGTTAGCCTGTAGTGCAATAATGATTTCAGGAGTAGATTCCAGTGATTCATTCCCTATGAATGACACCCAGGGCTCATCCCAACAACTGTCTTCCTTAATGCCCCTTGTCCATTTAGCACCCCCCAACACAGCCCCTCCAGCACCCCTCAGTTTGTTCTCTGTATTTAAGAGTCTCTTATGTTTTGTCCCCCTCCTCTCCAGCCACATCTCAAGGTCTCAGTAGCTATGTGTCACTAGTAGCTCAGGTACCAGACCCTTCCATCATCATGGAAAGTTCTATTGCATATCCAAAGGCAGCCCTCAGCTTTGCGCCCAGAGTTCACCTGGGTTCTCCCTCCTCTTTTGTTGTTCACAGCAGGAATCCCAACAATGGCTAGAGCTAACTCGTGTATTTTAAGTGCATTTGAAATTATACAGCTAATACCTAGTGTCCACAGTTACTTAATTTCTTCTTTGGACTAATTGCTGTAGAAAAACATCAACCAGATGTTGAGGCAAAAAAGAGTTCTGAGTGTAGATAGGAATGGCTTGATTTTAGGGAGAGGTTAGGTAGGTTGTGTGATATTAAGGCAAAAAAGTTAAATGGATGTTTTTGGATTTGAGATTCCAACCATCTTTTTAAAAAATTTGTTCTTGGATATATAACTTAAAGGACATGAATCTTAAATGCACTGTTTGCATTTAATGTACACACACAGACCCCTGTGACCATCCATATCTAGATCAAGATAAAAAAGAATAGTCCTTGAGCTCCATAATATCCCTTTTGTCCTTTCCGAGTGATGACCACCTGCCCGCAACCTCCCAAGATAATCTGACCACCTCTTGGAGTGGCTTTCTTATGAGAAAAAATGTTCTGTGTCCTAAACAACTACCTGTTTGATACTTTAAGGAATACAGCCTCTTCGTAAGTTAGAGAGCTGTTGTATGAACCACTCAGCTGAAAGTTCGCATTTAAAATCTGTTAGAACAGTAATGGAAAAAAGAAGTGATCAACTAAACTAATAAACCAGACTTGATGTAGTCAAGTTAAAATCGATCTGTGAATAAGACTGGGGCTTGAACTGTAAAACAAAATTTTTAGAAAAACCTGTAATGTTAAAAAGAAAAAAGAAAAAAAAAGAAAACTCTGTAACGATTATGTTTTTGATGCACTGTAGTGGGCTTTTCTTATATTTAGAAATGTTTTAAAATGTGAAAAACCTTTCAATAAGCTTTGAGTGTAATTTTTTCCTCTTTCGATAAGCTTTGAGTATGAGTTTTTTCCCCATTAGGAAACTTCAGAAGTCAGGGACTAGGATCCCTAGTTTCCACTGCCTTTCTGAAAGCAGTAACCTCAGTGTAGGGAAGGGGGGCAGTTGGAGTGAATGCCCCACCTACTTTTTCACAAACTTCCTAATAAAGGGTCTCCATCTTCCTAGAAATCAAAAACCCAGGAATCTCCCTCAGAGGAAATCAGAAACAGGTGGGAGGTTAGAGGCGCCACATTTGAAGCCAGCAGATGAGTGTGATGCTGTCCTATCTGAGATTATTGCAATCATAAGAAGGGAACTGATACTATTACATAGAGTCATAAAGGAAATGAAGAAGGGCTCCTTGTGGTTATTGCTACCTGGAACAGCTCTCTAAAGCGACAAGTGGTCAGCACCACATGGAGGTTGGCTTGGACCTGCAGGACGTGAGAGCCCATCTTTCTCTCTACAGAGCTGCGCTCCCATGTGTGATATGCACATGCGGGCACTGGTTTCCACTTGCAGATGTGCATACACTTGCACATACATAAAACAACAAGCAGTTATTTTATTTCCTTTATCTTTCTTAAGGAAAAGCAAGATAAATGCGATTCAGTTCTATTGGCAGAACCTTCTGTATGACGAATTTGGTGGTTCTGGCAGATCACAGTGCCCCTTAAGAGCTGGTTTATTTCCCGCCTGTGTCAGCATGACTAACAGACGCATCATGCATCTAAACTTACAGCCTAATGAACTGCATTATAGCCAGTTCTTTCTTCCTTTCATCTCCCTTTTTCAGTGGGCTGCTTTATCAGTTTTTCTACCTGCCCCTCTGCCATTTGAAATCCCAAATGGTATTTATGTGTGTAAGCAATGAAAGAAAATAAAAGAAAGAAGAAATATATACATACTTAGACATATATGTGCATATCCCCCAGATGGTCACCTGCAGAGTCTTCGGTATTCTATTAACCATAATGTTACCAAATTAGTATTTTTGCATCGTGTTCATCAATGGCAGTGATTTTGAGAGGCAGCTTTACCATTTGGCTAATCAAAGTTAAATGTATCTTCTATTTCATTTTAATGTTCAGTGTGCCTTAGTTGAGGTTTTCTGTTGTTTTCTCTCTCTCTTTTTTTTCTAATTGATGGTCTGTGCTGTGCTTGATACATGAGAAATAAGAATGCACACTGTACCCAAATATTCCATTCTTCTTTATTCTGAGTCAGAGCTTCTCCTCTAAGGAAGGCCGAAATGTGCTAGAAGAAATCATCTACAGGCTACAGCACCAAAGACACTTCCACTTTAGACTTTTGTAGGTTATGAGAGTTGTAACCAATAACTCAATGGGGCCATAGAAGATCAGATTCCATGTGTAAATTTCTGTCAGTACTTGAATGATCACTTTTTTTATTTTTGCTAAGGTTGGCTCTCTTGATCCTATGTGCTTTTTCTTTCATGTAGTCCAGCAAAATTAAAAAAGGAAGCAAAGGAGACTGTACTGTGCTGAAGCCGACACTCATGGCAGCCGTTCCGGTGAGTACAGAACATGTATGTCCTTTATTGCTCACACTTGTACTTTTTAAAAAGACGATACCGTCAGGGGTTTGTGTACAGTTTTAAATAACTTTACTGGATTGAGATTGTGGCATATGTGTTCATTAAAATCTGAGATCACCATTGGCAAACTTCTGACACATATGCCTGTTAGTGTTGTTGAAACCTGAAAATTGGTGATGAACATGACCTAGTTCAGATTACCTAGTGTGAGAAGTGGCCATAATATTTCAAAGGTTGAAGATATTCTAGATATCATTTTTGTTTAATCACAAATTTATTTTATTTTTATATTGAATATTTTAAAGTTTATTTTGAGAGGGAGAGTGTGCACATGCATGTGAGCATGAGTGAAGGAGGGGCAGAGATGGAGAGAGAGAATCCCAAGCAGGCTCCACACTGACAACATGGAGCCTAATGCAGCACTTGAACTCACGGACCATGAGATCAGGACCTGGGCCAAAGTTAGATGCTTAGTCGACTGAGCCACCCATGTGCCCATAATCACAAATTTTAAATAAATGAGGAAGCCTAGGTCATTCCAGGGAACTAAAGCACCATCTGCAAAGTTATAGAGCTGAGTCTCAAATGCAAGCCTCCTAACCCTAATGGTGACTAGGAAAACTGGCACTTGAGAGAGCTTCCAAAGAAAAAAGCTTAATTCTAGATGTTTAAAATCCTTATATGAAATACTGCCTTTTACCAAAATAAGATGTTACAGTGTTTTTGGCCTTGTAAACATTTCACACAGTGTTTCAAATGTGCATAATCAAATATATTCTAGCACTTCTGGGCTTGGAAAGTCCAGCAGGACTGCATACCATGACTGCTGGTATTATGATCAGATTTTAAGTCTCATCCTAGTATCTCTCTCAGAATTATTTTTGTACATGGAAAATTGGAGATTGGATAATGAAGTGTTCAGTCACTTTGTTTTTTAAGCTTCTTATTACAAAATTACCAAATAACCAAAGAATTAAAAGACAGCAGAGTAGCCTTTGCCTTTTTATTTAGAGGTCCTGAAGAATTCAGCAAGTTTAGAAACAGAAGGAAGCTTCTGATTAAAGCATAATAAAATGATGCTAATGATAAGTACTACAGTACTTGCTGTTTTCAGAAACTGTGCTAAGGGCTTTAGATGGATTATCTGACTTAATCCTCCCTAAGACTCTGCTAGGTGGGTCCTGTTTTTCCGGTTTTATAAAGAAAAAATTTACCTGAGGTCACAGAGCCCACAGATGGGACAGTGTGAACTCTACCAGTCTGATCCCAGACTCTTCTTAATTACTGTGCCTGTCTGTTGACAATTGTGTTTGATGTTTTGAGAAATAATATTTTGGTTTTATTACCAAAAGTACAGGAGTCCCTAGTAAACCCTCTCAGAGAACATAGGGAAGGAAAAGGGCCAAGGACTGTGGGAAGCAATGTCTGAATTTAGGCCTGAGGGATAAGCAGGAGTTAGCAGATATGCTATGTATCTTCTAATTGCCCATGGTCCATTCTTCTTTACTTTGTGCCTTGGAAGGCTAACCTCTAATTACCAGGGCTTGCTTGCCTTCTGTTGGGTTCAGCCAATTACTGGCACTCAGAAGAGATCACAGGGCAGGGATGGGGAGGATCTGCATACTTATTGCCTTTGCTCTTTCCCTGTTGGGCTGCGATTTGGGGGCAGTTGTCAAGCGTCCATTGAACAGTCTCTTTCCAGTTGACTGTAACCAGGTCTTGCCCATGGCTACAGTCTTTACCAAGTTCCAATAATACTTCTCTCCTCTTGGTTCTTCAGGCTTGAGGGTGGTAAACAGTCTCTCATATTGCTGGTCCATGGGTGCTTCACTGAACTTTGTTGGTTCCCTTAGCTCCTCCCCCTCCTGTATAAATAAACAGGCCTTTTAAAAAATCTTTTTTTTACTGAAAATTGATAGATTCTATTATCTGAGTTTGCTTCTTTCCTGGATCAGAATAAAAGATCCATTTAGTATTATATAGTCACATTTTCACAGAGTGAGAATTTAGAACAAATCACTGCTTTTTGTAAGCACTGACTCAACTAAACATCATGTAACATTACCTTGAAGTGAAGGGTGACTTACTGTGCTAACAATAAATCCTGCCAACTTGTTACAGACGTATTATTTGTGTTCCTTACTCATCAAGGCCTTTCTGTGCCCATGACTCTTATCTATTGGAAAGAGCAGTAGGGGTGGTTCGGTCACATCTGTCTCACTCCTGTAGGCTCTATTCACTTTCTTAAGAGGGATAGTTACAAGATATTAAAGTCCTTTTAGAGAAGTTTTGGAATTTCTCAGTCACAGATCTAGGCAAATATGTCAGTTACACAATAATGATTCCATCTGTGGAAAAGGACAGGACAACATTGTGCCAATCTTGAATGCTGTTGTAGGCCCCTCCACCCCCAGGAGCTTTATTGGGATATAACTGATATAACATCATGTCAGTTTAGGGTATACAGTGATTTGATACATGTATATATTGTGAAATAATTACTATAATAATGTTAGTTAACGCACCCATTGCCTCACAAAGTTAACCATGTGTATGTGTGTGTGATGAGAACATTTAAGATCTATTCTTTTAGCAACTTTCAAATATATAATACAGTCTTGTTAACTATAGTCCCCATGCTGTGCTAGACATTACGTCCCCTGGACTTGCTCATCTTCTGCTAATAAGTTTGTACCCTTGGACAAACATCTCCCTATTTCCCTCACCCCCTGGCTTCTTGCAATGACCAGTCTACTCTCTGATGCTAAGCTTGGCTGGTTTAGATTCTGTGTAGAAGTGAGAACATAAAGTACTTGTCTTTTTCTGTTTTACTTCTTTCCCATAGCATAATGCAAGAGATGGTTTTGCTGTCCTTATTTGTGAATGGCTCTATTTTGATATCGAAAGAGCCATTCATAAAGCTATTAGTTCATGGTAGCACAACTGAATTTCCACTAATTGCCACTTTAACGATTTAAAACTAGGTATTTATAGGGGTGCCTGGGTGGCTTAGTCGGTTAAGCGTCCGACTTTCGCTTAGGTCATGATCTCACGGTTNTGTTGTTGCTGTTGTTGTTTTGTGTATTACCTTGGGAGTTACTATATCCCAAACCTATTCCTACTTTTAATTTTTCCGAGGAGCCATGAGAAAGAATCCTATTCATTTTTGTCATCTTTGCTTTTACTGAAAAGGAGTAGAAATGCCTAAATTACAGGNAGGTGGGGGGAGGGGCAGAGAGAGAGAGGGAGACAGAATCCCAAGCAGGCTCCATGCTATCACTGCAGAGCCCAATGTGGGGCTTAAACCCATAAACCATGAGATCATGACCTAAGCCAAAACCAAGAGTCAGACGCCTTAACCAAATGAGCCACCCAGGCACACCTGTAGGACAACTCTTTTAAGAAGCTGTATATCTGTATGCCATGCTCTATGAGTCACAAGGTAGTATTGAGAAAAACATTAGATTGGATTCAACTGTGTAGGTAAGCTTAATGTATAGAACCCAAAACTCTTATACTTGTCCCTAGTCTTTTTGAAATTGAACAAGTAAAGTCAGTGAAATTAATTATATAATAAACTAAATATATCCATTATACTAAAGACTTTGACCTAAGAGGTTGTAAACAAGGTATCTTCAACTAAGGACTGTCTCCATGTTAGGGTAATTCTTTTCAGATTATTGAATATTTTGCTTGCCTTTTAGGAAATCATGGATAGAATTTATAAGAATGTTATGAGCAAAGTCCAAGAGATGAATTATATCCAGAAAACACTGTTCAAGATAGGATATGATTACAAGTTGGAACAGATCAAAAAGGGATACGATGCACCACTTTGCAATCTGTAAGTATATTTCATAGATTCCATAGTGTGAGCCTGTAAATCTCGTGTGTTTACATCTGGAAGATGAAGGTGTAAATGGCAAGCTAATTTACTGTGGGCATCACCACCATCATCATAAGGTTGCATTTCCCTTTTATTCACTTCTAATCCTCATTGCTTCCACAGCAACCACAGACAGATGACCCTGAGCTCTGATCTTGGCAGTTAAACAGATTTTAATAATTGAGTAAATATTTAAGATTTAATTACAGAATTTGGTCTTATGAAGAAAAACTAGATTAGACTTTGGAATCAAGATGTGTGAGTTTACAGAGGGTCAGTTCTGACGTAAATGATACTCAAGATTTTATTCTGTATGAAGGTTTCTGATTTGTATTCATAAAACAGTGTAATAAATACATGAACTTAACAGCTATTTTGTTGAATGTCTGTTTTTGAGAGAGAGAGACAGAAAGAGAGAGAGTGAGCAGGGGAGAATCAGAGAGAGTAATACAGGATCTGCAGCAGGCTCCAGGCTCTGAGCTCTCAGCACAGAGCCCGATGCGGGACTCGAACCCACAAACTGTGAGATCTGTGAGATCATGAGCTGAGTAGAACTCGGACACGCACTGACAGAGCCATCCAGGCACCCCAAACATAACAGCTATTTTAAATGTGGTGCTGGGGGTTGGAGATAGGGAAACATTTTTCATTAAAAGGGAGATAAGATTGGTAACTAAATGTTCTAAAGACAACTATACTTTTTTTTTTTCCTTTGACATCATCATTTTCTTCATTTGCTGTATGTCAAAGCAATTTGCAAACACTGCCCTCTTTTTTTTTTTTTTTGCATTTTTAAGAGCCTTTCTGGCATTTTTAAAAATGGAAGTATAGTTGACACACAGTGTTCTCTTAGTTTCAGGTGGACAACATAGTGATCCGACCACTCTGTATGTTATGTTGTGCTCACCACAAGTGTAGCTACCATCTGTCATTTTCTGGCTTTTTTTTTTTTGTCAGAAGGTGTTATTAATTGTCGCTATGTGAACCTCTCATTAATTACCACCATGGTTCTGAAATGTAGGTGTCCAACCAAAGTTGAGAAGTATTTCCCAGAGCTTATACATTAGGATGTGACCAAGCATAATGTATGCATGTATTCAAATTATTGCCTCCTGTGCTTTTCTCAAGGTTACTGTTTAAAAAGGTGAAGGCTTTGCTGGGAGGGAATGTCCGCATGATGCTGTCTGGTGGAGCTCCATTGTCTCCTCAGACGCATCGATTCATGAATGTCTGCTTCTGCTGCCCCGTGGGTCAGGGTTATGGACTGACGGAATCATGTGGTGCTGGGACAGTTACTGAAGGTAAGTACTGGTGATGTGGCAATAATTCCATGTTAGTACCACTAATACTTATACCCTGTAAGTAATAACAGATTCGGTGGAAACCTGAATAGACNAGAACTGTACTCTTGGAAGAAAGTATCATTTTTATGCTCCCTCTCGAATGTATATTCCTGCCCTGACTTCTTGTTTTCTGTTATTTTCTTTTTATTTATTTATTTATTTTTTATTATTATTTTTTTACAGATAGTTTATTGTCAAGTTGGTTTCCATATNGGGGCTCTCTTGTGCATTATAGGCTGTTTATCAGCCAGGTAGCTATCAGGAGTATCTTACTCCTCCCAGTTGTGGCAATGAAAGATAACTCAAAACATTACCAAATGTCCCCCAAGGGGCAAAATCATCTCGGGTTGGGAAACGCTGGGGTAAGTAAGCGTTTTTGGATCATCCCACTTTCACTTTATACTCAATGCCCAAAATCAACACCATCATCCCAGACCATCTCTCCACCTGCCAGATGGTTAGTGACTGTGGTATTACCATCCTTAAAGCCATCCACAGCATTAGCTTTGAAGTCCTCTAATTGTTTATTTTTTAATCTCTTTAACTTCGATCACATCTTCCCATTTATTCATTGGACTGTTCCCTCACACCTCTCTCAGGTAACAGCCTTTCAACAGCCATGCCTGCCTCTCCTGTATCACTTCTGATAGATCCTGTATACTTCTGTTAGATATCTCTACCTCCAACATTGCTTCAGCCCTGGCCGACCTAACTTCCAGACATTGTTCCCATCCGTCATTAGTTTCCATTATTTCGCGTGCGCGCGCGCGCGTACACACACACACACACACACACACACACACACACACAGCTCCACTTTCCGGGTGAGCCAGTCTGGTGCCATTGTTCTCATCCGTCATTATTTTCCATTAAAACACACACATAACACACACACACACACACACACGCACACACACACCCTACCTACCTACCTACCTACCTACCTTTACTTTCCGGCGAGCCAGTCTTTGCTTTCTCCTACAGGCATTTTTGCTCTCACCTCTCTGTATTTTCTGTTTCCTTCTCTTAGAATACCCCTTTTGCTAACTGGTCACAGCCACCTTTTAACGCCCAGCTCTTCAATTAAGTATTTCCCAGTGATTTCATTTCACATTGATTTTTCTAGTCCCTGAGGTATGGTTGTGCGCACTTCTGGTACCATGCAATTGGGTATTTAAATGTGCTCGAAGTTTTTTCACATGCATTTTGTGTCAGGTAGTTTGTTTGTAAGCTCATTGAGGACACAGTCTCCTTATCCTTTATGTGTTTCCACCTTTCAGTGTTTAATATAATGCTAGGTACATTATAGGGTATCTCTAAATACTTGATTATTGATAGCAGCACTTACAAATTACAAAAGGAGAATATCATCATCATCCTATTTGGTAATAGCAGCTAACATTTATTGAAAACTTAGTTTGTGCCAAGAAGCATTAAGTGCCATCCATGCATCATCTCATTGAATCCCTATAGCATATCCCTATAAGAAGTAGGTTTTCTTACTCTCCCCCCTTAATAGATGGGGAAATGGAGGCCTAGTGGCATTAACTAATTTGTCCAAGTTACACAGCGAGTGGAAGAGAAGGAATTCCAATCCAAATCTGTCTTATTGGAATCTTAAGTAGATAATGGTAGGGGCAGCTCTCCTACTTTCACAGAGATTTTTGTACTTATCTGAAATAGAGCCCGTGAGAAGCAAAAGTGATGTAACAACACTGGTACTGATTGCACTGTTGAAATAGAGTTGAAATATTGAAACATGGTCACACTTTGCACTGCACTCGCGATGGCCTGTCTTTTATCATCTGTGAGACTCTGATTCTAACTCCAACATCCCTGGTCTCCCATGGGCATGAGTCTGAAATATGGTATGCTCATATCTTTCTCGCATTTTCCTCCTAGTTACGGACTATACTACTGGCAGAGTTGGAGCCCCTCTTATTTGCTGTGAAATTAAGCTGAAAGACTGGCAGGAAGGTAAGAATTTTATGACCAGCTTTACTGATTCTAGATACACTGAAAACCACCAGGAGCCCCAAGACATCCAGTCTTTAAAGTGTTAGCTCGTCTGTGGTAGCAAGTGACTCTGCTGTTGCTGGTTCCCAGTGCTTTCTTTTCCTCAGTAGCATCTTCTGGTTCCCAAAGGAAAAGAAAATCTCTAGAATCTAGGCATGATGATTCTGAACTTGAGAATACTTGATGGTAAAGAGGAAGAACATTCTTAGTGGGGCATTCCCTAGGTTTGGAGAAGGACGTATATCATATGTTGACTTTGCTAGTGAGGATATTTGGGCCCGGAAATGAAACCCCAGATTTTTATGGGATGGAGCGACTGAATGATCACACACACATTCCCCAACCTCTTAGCTCTTTCACAGATGAGACTCAGTTCTCAGGCCATTTATATATTTTATATTTAACTGCAAATGGAAGCCTGCCATTTATGGACGTTGGTGATAATCCTTTTTATAAATCAGCCAGAGACAGAAGTAAACCAGTATTCCTGATGAAACTGTGAAAAATACTAAATGTGTTGCACTAACTGCAAAATAATGAATAACTGCAAAATATCTTGCCAGATAAAGGAAAAGTGATTAAAATCTTAAGATTTTAGGGGCACCTGGGTGGGTTAGTTGGTTAAGTGTCCAACTCTTTTTTCATATATATATTTTATTTCTAGGAGTGTGAGAGAGACAGCGTGAGCAGGGGAGGGTCAGAGAGAGAGGGAGACACAGACTCTGAAATAGGCTCCAGGCTCTGAGCTGGCAGTCAGCACAGACCCCGACGTGGGGCTCGAACCCACGGACCGTGAGATCATGACCTAAGCGAAAGTCGGATGCTTAACCGACTAAGCCACCCAGGCGTCCCAAGTGTCCAACTCTTGATCTGGACTCAAGTCATGATCTCACAGTTCAGGAGTTCAAGCCCCACATGGGGCTCTGTGCTGACAGTGCAGAGACTGCTTGGAATTCTCTCTCTGCCCCTCACCAACTTGTACTCTCTCTCTCTCTCTATCAAAACAAATAAACTTAAAAGGGAGTGTTCATCATT
>NW_027527804.1:1134292-1134566 GCF_008692635.1 Crocuta crocuta
ATTTTTCCTTCCTCAGACTAAGTCCTTCTGTCTCCCATGGTAATGCTGTTCCAATTTTAGGATAAAAATCTGAAGACATCATAGGCAATATGTGTCTGGGTGTGTTGAGCCCCAGCACCACAACTGTTTCATTAGATGGGCTATTTATTAGACAGTGAAATCAGAGAAAGAGGGTATATTGTACAACTTGGTAAGGCAGATTTTGCCTCTAGTTTTTAGTTTTGATTTTCTGTTATTGTGCTATAATACCAGTTTGGGGGAGGGAGCCATTTTT
>NW_027527804.1:1134692-1135603 GCF_008692635.1 Crocuta crocuta
ATGATCTTAATATTTTACATGTAATGGATTTCATCATATTGAAATACTGAATAGTTGAAAAATTTTAAGAGCAACTAACAGCTGAAAGGACTCTGCTTTAATTCTTTTAAAAGTTAAAACCTAGGGGCGCCTGGGTGGCTCAGTTGGTTAAGCATCCAAATTCTGCTCAGGTCCTTATCTTGTGGTTCATGAGTTCAAGTCCCACATTGGGCTCTGTGCTAACAGCTCAGCCTGGAACCTGCCTCAGATTTTATGTCTCCCTCTTTCTTTGCCTATCCCTTCTCACACTCTGTCTCCCTCTCTTTCTTTCTTAAAAATAAACATTAAAAAATTAAAAATAAATAAAACAAAACTTAATTAACATCTGTTTATGAGTTCAAATTTTTGTATATTTCCCTTAAATTAAGCTTTATTCAATAATAAATAGGTAATGAGTAGTTTTAAAATATTTTAGAGCTATTGTCAGTTATTTCACTGTTTTAAAGTTGTGACTGGCTGGGGTGCTTGGGTGGCTCAGTCGGTTAGACATCCAACTTTGGCTCAGGTCATGATCTCATGGTTTGTGGGTTCAAACCCTGCGTTGGGCCCTGTGCTGACAGCTTGAAGCCTGGAGCCTGCTTCAGATTCTGTGTCTCCCTTTCTCTTTGTTCATCTCCCACTCGCACTCTGTCTCTCTCTCTCTCTCAAAAATAAATAAAAAGATTTTTTAAAAAAGTCTAAAGTCATGAATGGCCATAGGCAAAGTTAAGAAAATATAGTTTTGCTCCTGTTTCCTCTAGCCTCCCTTTCCCTCTCTCTTCATGGTGTTGTCTTTGGTAGACACTTCCTACCTGCTCTCTTGTATTAAAACCTCCTTAATGTGTTAATTTTTTTTTCATTTTTGAGAAAGAGAGAGCACGAGCGAGTGAGCA
>NW_027527804.1:1135692-1136898 GCF_008692635.1 Crocuta crocuta
TTGGTGCTGACATCAGAGATCCCAATGCAGGGGTCACACTCACAAACCGTGAGATCATGACCTGAGCCAAATTCAGACACTTAACCAGCTGAGTCACCCAGGCACCCCTGTATTAAAACCTCTTTAGAAAAAAATCTGAAATGTATTGATATCAGCATATTAGTAGTTTACTTATAACAGCTTCAAATGTTACCCTTTTTGGGGGTAATTTTATCTTAACAGAGCTCCATGAACCCCAAGCTTCAGTGATGTTCTAAGTGTGAAATTTTATGGTCATTGGGAAAGTTTGGGATGGGTGGTGGTTGGCTATTATCATTGAGCCTTCCTCGGTACTCCCCAGATTACGGTTACCCACAATCCTCATGTCAATGTGAATGCATGTAAACTAATATTCTCCCAAAGAGTAACAAATTTGACTCGCAGAAAAATATTAGCATGGGAGTGTTAAGAATGAATGCAAGTGCATTTTTTTTAGAACAATAACTAATTTAATGGCTTCCAGGTGGTTACACAATTCATGACAAGCCAAACCCCAGAGGGGAAATCGTAATTGGTGGACAGAATATCTCCATGGGGTATTTTAAAAATGAAGAGAAAACAGCAGAAGATTACTCTGTGGATGAAAATGGCCAAAGGTGGTTTTGCACTGGTGATATTGGAGAATTTCATCCTGATGGATGTTTACAGATTATAGGTCAGTATATTCTCTTTCTGTCAGAAAACAAAAATTGTTCAAAAGAGGTATTTTTTATTTTTGGTCAACTACACTTGGTACTGTATAACCATCTACTGTAACATGCCCCATTTTAGGCATTCCTCACCATTTTCCTCCATATCCAAGAGGCAGTGTGGACACATTACATTCCCTAGTAGCTATTGATATGGCTCCAGGTATCCTTGGACCTTAGGAAATCATAAATCCTCAACAGCAATCTGTTCTTCTGAGAATGTCAATTGGTTTGGCACTGCCCTCACTGAGCCTAATAGACTTTGAACTCCAAAATAGCCCTCTGCTATTCACTTTAATCAGAAAATAGCTAAAATAAAAATTTGACTAGCTTGCTAGGAAGGACCACTTGGTAGGGCCCCAGTCAGGTCCTTTGCAAGCCATAGAATGTCCTCAGTCATATCTCTAGTGGTCCATTTAAATCTCTCTGGACCTGTACCTGACCTGAATGTAGTTAAAGACTTCTTTGGAAAATTCAT
>NW_027527804.1:1137001-1141295 GCF_008692635.1 Crocuta crocuta
CTGGGAAAATTCGTTCTTCATCCAGAAGTTTGATCTGCCCCCAACGTTTTTTTTCCTTGATCCTTAATTGCAATGGATTCAAAGGTAGGTTTCTGTCGACATGTAGAGTAGGTTCCCAGACTACGGGTAGGCAAGTCAGCATTCATATGAAAGTTGTAAGGCCACTGATGATTATTCAAGCTGTGCCATCCATTCCAGAACTTTCTTTCTTAGAGCACTGTCATTTTAATAAGGTAATGTCAAATAAGGAAAATGGGGAATTAACACTTATTAACCATGTTCTGTATGCTAGACATTGTCCTCTATGCTTGTATGAGGTAGGTGTCAGTATCTCTGATAAAACTGAGGGTTGGAGAGGTCAACTGACCTGCCCAGGATCACATAGCTTATAATGGGCAGAGCTGTCATTTAAAATCTAATGCTCCAAGATCCTGTTCCCTCCATTAACTTTATCATATTTAAGATTATAGTAAGATTCTGAGCATTCTGTATGGGGTATAACATTTTAGCTAGTACTTCCTCAGCTAGGTGTTTCCGTTGTAATGGATGTGCATGGACAAGCATTATTCTATAACACGATTTTAGAAGAAGTATCTGTTTAAAGATTAAGGCAATGAGATTGAGGGGAAATCGGAATTGTGCATATCTTTTTTTTTTTTTAATATTTTTATTTATTTCTAGGAGAGAGAGAGACAGCATGAGCAGGGGAGGGTCAGAGAGAGAGGGAGATACAGACTCAGAAACAGGCTCCAGGCTCTGAGCTGGCAGTCAGCACAGAGCCCGACGCAGGGCTCGAACCCACGAACCGCGAGATCATGACCTAAGCGAAAGTCGGACGCTTAACCGACTAAGCCACCCAGGCGCCCCGGAATTGTGCATATCTTAATGAAATGGAGTGGATAACTTATCATTCATTCTTCATGACTTCTAGATCGTAAGAAAGATCTGGTGAAGTTACAAGCAGGAGAATATGTATCCCTTGGGAAAGTAGAAGCTGCCTTGAAGAACTGTCCACTTATAGACAACATCTGTGCTTTTGCCAAAAGGTAATTTTAAAAGCTGCATTTGTGTCTCCTATTCTTCCACTAAAAGGATGATTGGAAAAATATTGTGATTACGTATAATTTTAAGGGAAACAATAAAATTTCACCAGCATCGGGGAATGTTATGCATTTCTGAAAGTTCAGCAGCTTAAAGATCATTTGAGATGATTGAGATGTTTTAACTAATTATTGGACACCTACTGTGTCTTGCTAAGTATTTAGCTATGCCACAACACTTCATTCAACATCCTTAACAACTGAGACATAACACAAGTAATTTTCCTAAGAAGTTAACACAGCTAGTCCAAGTTTTTCTAAATCAGAAACCTAAGCGGTTGGACCATTTTCTTTACATGTTAATATGGCTTTTTGTTTTTTGTTTTTAATATAGTTTATTGTCAGGTTGTTTTCCATATAACACCCAGTACTCATCCCAATATATGGGCTTTATTAACACCCTTTAAGAAATGTAACTGTAAAAAACACAAAATATAAAGATTAGCATCTTAACCATTTCTAAGTGTATAGTTGGCTGGTGTTAAGTATATTCACATTGTTGTGCATTCATTCTCTAGAACTTTCTATCTTGCAGAACTGGAACTCTCTATCCATTAAACAACTCACCGTTTTCCCTGGCTGCAGCCCCTGGCAGCCACCATTCTCCTTTCTATTTCTGTGCATGTGACTACTCTGGATACCTCATATAAATAGAATCATTACGGTATTTGTCTTTTTTGTGACTGGCTTATTTCACTTAGCATAATGTCCTCAGGGTTGTATATGGAAGAATTTCCTTTCTTTTTAAGGCTGAATAATATTCCATATTTTCTGTATCCATCCATCAATGGACAACTTTGCTTGCTTCCACCTCTTGACTACTGTGAATAATACTGCTGTGAACATGGATATACAAATATCTCTTCAAGATCCTACTTTCAGTTCTTTTGGATATATATCCAGATGTGGGATCGTTGGATCATAGGGCAGTTCTATTTTTAATTTTTGAGAAACCACCATACTGTTTTCCATAGCAGCAGCACCATCTTTACCCTCTCACCAGCAGTGTGCAAGTGTTCTAATTCCTCCACATCCTCACCAACACTTGTTTCTAGGTTTTGGATAGTTATCATAGTGGGTGCGAGTAGGTATCTCCCCACTATTGATTAGTGATGTGGAGCATCTTTTCATATGCTTGATGGCCATTTGCATGTCACCTCTGGAGAAATGTCAAGTCCTTTGCTCATTAAAAATTTTTTCTCTCATTTTCAGTTATACAATATAGTGTTCTCCACTGTAGTCACCATGTTTTTACATTAGATCCTCAGGCCCTATTTGTCTTATATCTGAATGTTGGTACCCTTTTATTAACCTGTCCCTATATCCTCTAACCCCTGGCAACCAGTTTTCTACTTGGTTTCTAGGAGTTTGACATTTTTTCTTCCTTTTTAAAATATTTTACATATAAGTGATACCATGCAGTATTTGTCTTTCCCTGTCTGGTTTATCTCATTTAGTATAATGCCCTCTGAGTTCATCCATGTTGTCTCAAATGGCAGAATTTTCTTCTTTCCCATAACTGATGATATTCCCTTGTATATATATCCCACATCTGATGAGCACAGGTTGTTTCCATACCTTGGCTACTGTGACTAATGCTGCAGTGAACACTTGTAATCTCTTGTGTTTTTGATGATAGCCAACCTAATGGTTGTGAGGTAGTAACTCATCGTGGTTTTAATTTGCATTTATCTCCCTGATAATGAATGATGTTGAGCATCTTTTTATATGCCTGTTGGCCACTTGTATGTCTTCTTTGGAAAAATGTCTGTTTGGTTTCTCTGCCCATTTTTTAATTGATTTTTTTCTGCTCTTGGATTATAGGACTTCTTCATATATTTTGGATATTAACCCTTTATCAGATATATGTCTTCAAATATTTCACCCCATTCCGTAGGTTGCCTTTTCATTTTGCTGATGGTTTCCTTTGCTGTGCAGAGCTCTTTAGTTTGATATAGTCCCACTTGTTTATTTTTGCTTTTGTTGCCTTTGTTTTTGGTGTCAAATCCAACAATACACATTGTTGAGACTGATGTCAAGGGAGCTTACTCCCTGTGTGTTCCTTTAGGAGTTTTATAGTTTCAGGTCTTTGTCCACTTTTTAATTGGGTTATTTGGGGGGTTTTGTTGTTATTGAGTTATAGGAGTTCTTTTTATATTCTAGATAGTAACCTCTTATCAGATATATGACTCACCAATATTTTCTCCAATTCCATAAATTGACATTTCACACTGTTGACTATGTCCTTCAATAACAGAAATTTTAAATTTGTATTGTACCCCCGTTTATCAATTTTTTCTTTTGTTGTCTTTGCTTTTGGTGTTATATCTGAAAAAGCATTGTCAAATCCAATGTCATGAATCTTCCCTGTGCTTTCTTCCAGATGCTTTATAATTTTAGCTCTTATGTGTTTAGTTCCTTGATCCATTTTGAGTTAATTTTTGTATGCACTATGGGCTAAGGGTCCAACTTCATTCCTTTGCATATGGATATCCAATTCTCTCAACACCATTTGTTGAAGAAACTGTGCTTTCCCCCATTGGGTTGTGATGGCACTCTTCTTGAAGATCATTTATCCATACATGCAAGGATTTATTCCTGGGCTCTCTGTTCTATTCCATTGGTTAAATGTCTGTCTTTATGCCAGGACCATAGGTTTTATTACTTCTTAATGAAGCTGTAACACATAAGAGAAATATGTATTTGGAATTATGTGTACTGGTCCTATTCAATAAGTTATAAATAACTTTTCTCAATGTTTTAATTTCTATTTTGTGTTGTTTTTTAGTGATCAGTCCTATGTGATTAGTTTTGTGGTTCCTAATCAGAAAAGGCTGACACTTTTGGCACAACAGAAAGGAGTGGAAGGAACTTGGGTTGATATCTGCAATAACCCTGCCATGGAAGCTGAAATACTGAAAGAAATTAGAGAAGCTGCCAATGCCAGTAAGTAAGAAATCACTTGTCTTTTGAAGTCCCTGGAAGTCAGGTAATNATAGAGGGTTTTAAAAACCTGCCTCTTGGAAAAAATTCTATATACACATATATATTACAGTAAATATATAAAAACATATATAAGTAAATGTATGTTGGAAAGATCCTTAAATGTCATAGAGTAGAATAACCTATCTAGTACTTTATTGCATGTTACAACATCACTGCTAACTGGTCACCTAGCTAGTCTGTGCTCGGAA
>NW_027527804.1:1141320-1147593 GCF_008692635.1 Crocuta crocuta
AGGCCCCTTCAACCTAGAGATCTCTGCCCTTCAGTTCTGGGAAATATCCATTTATCTTTTGTTTTGTTTTGTTTTCTTGCTCTTCTTTTTATACTTTTTCCCCATCCAAGTTCTGCGTGTGTGCCTTTATCTGGAACTATGTTTCTGGGACTGTTTGACCTCCTGCCTTCACCCTCTGGTTTTATTATCTTTTTTTTTTCTTTTGTTTTCTATCTAATCCTTTTTGTTTCACATTCTGGCATAGTCCCTCCAAAACATTTTTAATGTTTATTTTTGAGAGACAAAGTATGAGTGGGGAGGGGCAGAGAAAGAGGGAGACACAGAATCTGAAGCAGGCTCCAAGATCTGAGTTGTCAGCACAGAGCCTGATGTGGGACTCGAACTCATGATCTTTGAGTTTTATTCCCTCCTTTACTGAGCTTTACTCCCTCCTTCTGTTGAGGGAGTCTGACTGAACTGAAGTCATATGCTTAACCAACTGAGCCACCCAGGCGCCCCCAGAGTCCCTCCACTTTATCACGTCTTCTGGCTTCTGTGTTTCCCATTTCCAGTATCAGAATTTTAATTTTCAAGAGCTTGTCCCCATTTCTTCTATGTTCTATTCATAGCACCCTGTTGCTCTTTCATGAATGCAGTCAGTGTGTTGTCTCTTATTCCTTTGAGGATGTTCAAGGGAGTCCTTTTATGAAGGATTCTTCTCCTGTTATTGCATATCTCCTCCAAGTTCCACTTCCTGCTTGCTTTGGTCACAGCCTCTCCTATATCTGCAATCCTTATCTTTCCATTCCTATTTGAGAATAAGGCACTAAAATACTGTTTGGAAAGCTTACTGGGCTTTACCGACAGGGTATTCAGATGTTGGTGTCTTGAGTCATTCCATTCCTGCAAAGAAGACTTCTTCAGTCCCTTGCCTAGAGAATATTAGCCTGACTGCCTATTCTGGTAGCCAAAAAGAGGAAATTGGAATGGAACTGGGGACACGGTGGGCAGCTCTTACCCCCACAGCATGCTTTTCTTCTCAGCTTTACTCCCTCCTTCTGTTGTACCTAGTATCCTGGAGTCCAGAGTCTCTCTAGGTCAGCTTTTCCAAAAAGAAAACCTATCTTTACCCCAGTTGGGGAAGAGCAGGATCAGGGAGAAGAACTGTCCTCTGAGCAGGCTGAGGGCCAACACTCTTTCTGCAGCATATCCCCCATCTCTGTCTTCAGAAGCATGGGCTCAAGGGGGTCCATTTGTCTCTCGTCAGTGTCCTCTGTTGGCTGTTAGCTTTTAGCTCTCTTGGCTCCCCATCAGTTACCACTAGTCGCTTGCTTTAGGTCTTCCAAAATGTTGTTGTGCTCTCATCCAGTGTCCTCTTTCTCTCCGTTCAGCTGTTTCATTGTGGTTAATATCTTTTTCATTTTAAAAATTATTTTAAACTGTTTAAATAATTTTCCAAGGGGAACGTAGAGAAACTGAACTCTTCATGTTTAATTGGAGGCTGTTAACCTCATTTTGTTTTTGAGAGAGAGAGAGAGAGAACACAAGTGAGTTTGGGGCAGAGAGAAAATTGGGACTCACCTAAAGCGGGGTTGGAGGTCACCTGAAGTGGTGCTCAAACTCACGAATCGTGAGATCATGATCTGAGCTGAAACCAAGTATCGGACGCTTAACTGACTGAGCCACCCAGGTACCCCAATAAATTTTCTTTTTAAATTAACCTAGTTTTTANGCTTGTAGTTAACTGTGGACACTGTAAAGTTTTAAATAACAGAAGCCTGTTAACATAATCAGATCGAAAAGTAAGTTACTTTATGACCATAATGACAGCAGCTTACTGCTTTTTTCCTTAAAGATGGCTTTCTCAGAAATAGTNAATGTGGTATTTCAAAAAGTATTCAAAAGATAAGCTGTTATTCTTAGTCCCCCCCTGAATGTACTAATGGGTAAAATGCAACTTGATTAATTTGTCATTGTGCATTTCACCATATAAAAGCAATAATCGGGAAAGTCAACCTGGATCACAATCAGGTGAAAAATGGAATAAAGTTTAGGACTTGTGGGGCCCCATAACTTTCCTAGACTGAGGCATGAAATCGAACAATCAATGATTTGGAAAATATACAATAATCATGAGCGTAAGTGTATAAATCTTAGTTTTTCTGTGCATGAAAGATTTATCTTGCCAACCTTTTACTTCCAATTATAATTTCAGAGACTTAATGCAAAAAAGTATAAAATAGTCTTGATTGTGTTCAGCTAAATCTGCCTGAGAGCATACATCTTTTTATAGTGAGCCTCTTCACGTTTTAAATTGAATTGTGAGGTCTGCAACCAAACCCAAATTTTGTATGCCCCGTCATGCAGCAAAGCCAATCATGAGACATTGAGTATGCAGCAAGGAAAGGGTTTATTCAAGAGGCAGCCAAACAGGGAGACAGAAGGGCAAGCCTCAAATCCACCTTCCCAAAGGGGGACAGGACAAGGTTTTCTGGTTGGTTTTTGTTGCTTTTGTTTTCATTTAAATAATCATAGTGGCTGGGAATACATACATATTGATCAAAAGGGTGGGGAGACTTATGATTCTTAATGAGGATAGATGGACCTTGCACATTTGGCAAACATACATGTAATATACATCCCATGTTCACTTTGGCGTATAGACTTACCACTAAAAGGAGACAAAATTTGGTCCCTGCATTCAGGAGGTCCTCATAGGGCAAAGTGAGGGTCTAGGTGCATGCTCTGTGAGCCAGTATAAACTGGATTGAGTGTTGAGATCATTATCTCTGAGAAGGAATGCAGAGCTTTGCTTGTTCACAGACTGGAACCATATCTGTGACCTTCAGTTTATGCCTCTGCAGAGACATCTAGTGGATTTGCAAGTGGGGTCTGGAAAGAAACCATGGCTGATTAGGAAGAAAACAGGTCTCGGAAAAACAAACTTTAAATTTCCTTTTAGTTTCAACCTCATTAACCTTATGGGCATGGTTTCACTTTCTCTTGTGTCTTGAAGGAGTTGGGACAGTGACCACTCTGGCTACTTCCTGCTGCAAAAGGGCACAGTTTCTGGATTTGAGGAGTGAAGCAACTTTGTGCCCCTTTAGAAATATTCCCTGGTACTTGGCTTAACGTGTACATTTGGCATGACCAAAATATCAGTTCCTTTTTTCATTGTTTTGGAACAAAATTGGAAAGCATATTTGATTATTACATTATCTAATTAATGTAAAGTATAAATAACCCAAATTTTATTAGTCCCTGTAACACTGACCTGATCCCTTAAGAAATCCAGGGAAAGAGTCCAGTAAACCAAATCAATTTCTCTAGAACTCTCTGGGGAAACTTACCGTATCCAAGTGGCTTACTCTCTGATTTTATCTGAATGAGTTTGTTCTTAATCAGAAGCATTATATAAACACTGCACGTTGTGTTAGCACTGGCACTCTCTTACCCTGTTTTGCAGGTATAGTCCAAAGCAGTGTGCTTATCAAACACTCCCTTGGCTAACACGTTTATTTTCTTTTTTGTTGGGCAACAACGACAAGAGCAGTTTTGTTGGCGAGCATGCCTAAGGTGATAGAAAGATTCTTGATGATGAGCCCTGATTCCCCTCCAGGGTAAAAATGCTCTCCCAGACAGATGTCAAAATCTGTCCTCTTCGTAACCGTGCAGGTAACTCCCATCTGGTCTCCGTTCCCTTTGTGTTTGATAAAAAGGGTTAAGAGGATTGGTACAATAACTGGTTTCATTGCGATTGCAAATAGAGGAAGGGTAACCAAATTTTTTAATAAGTAGATTTGTTTTGGGGAGCCTGGGTGGCTCGATAGGTTAAGCATCCGACTTCGGCTCAGGTCATGATCTCACAGTTCGTGAGTTTGAGCCCCGCGTCCAGCTCTGTGCTGACAGCTCAGAGCCTGGAGTCAGCTTCAGGCTGAATTGTTGAAAGTCTTTTTTATGAGTCTCAGGATGAAACACATTTGCAGGATGCTTTTGAAAAAGTATCTGAATAAAAGTATAACTGTCTGTAAATGATAAAAGACATAATTTGCCATGGTTAAAAATCTGATGAGTTTATTATAATGCAATTGACAAGCAAACTTGGTTATTTCTGCAACACATAAAATTTCAGTAATCAGAATTAAAAGTGATGATANAAGAAAGTTTATCATCACTTATTTGACAATGATTCTGATGTAATTTGACATACCAAATAAATAAGCCTAATTAGTTGAGAAGACTTCATTTACAATTTGAATTTGGGGAAGTTTGTCAAAAATACCAGAACATTTTATTTTTATTTATTTAGTTTTTTAAAAGGTTTATTGTCAAGTTGGTTTACATATAACACCCAGTGCTCATCCCAACAAGTGCCCTCCCCCATGCCCATCACCTCGCTTCCCCTCTCCCNTCTCATTGCCATGTAGTATTCCATCGTATAGCTAAACCACATCTTCTTGATCCATTCGTCCGTTAATGGACACTTAGGCTCCTTCCATGTTTTGGCTATTGTGGAGAGTGCTGCTATGAACATTGGGGTCCATGTGCTCCTATGCATCAGCATTCCTATATCCCTTGGGTAAATTCCTGGCACTGCTACTGCTGGGTCATAGGGGAGTTCTGTTAATTTTTTGACAAACCTCCATTCTGTTTTCGAGAGGGGTTGCACAAGCTTACATTCCCACCAACAATGTAGGAGGGTGCCCATTTCTCCACATCCTCGCCAGCATCTAGAGTCTCCTGATTTGTTCATTTTAGCCACTCTGACCAGCGTAAGGTGGTATTTCAGTGTGGTTTNTATGTCATGCAGAAGATTGATTCAAGTTACATCTGAGGGGAGTTCTCTGTGCCTCTTGGATTTCAATGTCTGTTTCCTTCTCCAGATTGGGGAAGTTCTCTGCTATAATTTGTTCAAGGACTCCTTCAGCACCTTTCCCTCTCTTTTCCTCTTCTAGAATTCCTATGCTATGTATATTGTTCTGTTTGATTGTATCACTGAGCTCTCGAACTCTCCTTTTGTGTTCCTGGATCAGTTTATCTCTCTTTTTCTCAGCTTTCTCTTTTTCTATAATTGTGTCTTCTAAATCACTTATTCTCCTCTCTGCCTCTTCAATCCGATTTTGGACACCTCCATTTTATTATTTATCTCATTTATAGCATATTTTAATTCATCATAACTATTTTTAAGCTCCATAGTCTTTGTATCAATAGTTTCTCTGATGTCATTCATGCCTTTTTCAAGCCCGGCGAGTATTTATGACTATTGTTCTAAATTCTTGTTTGGTTCTGTTGCTTAGATCTGTTTTGAGTTGTTCTTTAGCTGTCCTTTCTTCCTGGAATTTCTTTGGAGGAGAGTTCTTCTGTTTCGTCATTTTGTTTTGCTTTCTATCTCCTGTTAATTTTAAAAGCTTGTTCTGCACTCTACCCCTGCGGGTGCTGCTGTATTAAAGATGGCCCTTTGAATTGTCCGTTCAGGAAGTGTTCTTTGAATGTATCTCTTGGTTTCTCTTGTTGAGACTTTGGTTACATTATTTCCCTACTCGTAGTGGTATTTGGGACTCTTCACCCTGTGTACTGTGGCTTGTTTCTTGGGGTAGCCCTGGAAAAGAAAACAGACACACAACCACATAGGGAACAAAGGTACACAAATGCGGAGACAAATCCAACAAACACACAAACTGAAAGGGAAAAAGAAAAAGAAAAAAAGGAAGGGACAAAAAACAAAACAAAAAAGAAAAAGTAGAAGGAGGTAAGACAAATAATAAAAATTAAAATTAATAAAAAATTAAAAAAGAAAAGAAAAGAAGAAAGAAAAAACCCAAAAGACAAAGGGCAGTCTGAAGGCATAAAACCAGAATTCCCAGCTACAAATAAAGAGCAGGGAGTATGCAGTGCTGATGCAAGAGCATATACAAAGACAGAAATGACAGGGTGGGGAGGAAGCAAAATGGGAAATGAAATGACCAGGCAGAGAGTTTAAGAGGCTTGATTCAGAAAGAGAAATCGTAGAATATGTTTAGAGGTGAGGAGAAAGAAACGAAGATGCTACTCAGAGAAACTATATAGTCTGATTACTCCAGAGAGAGAGAGAGAAAAAGGTAGCGGTGGAGGTGTTGAATGTCCATCTACAGAATGAATTAAATGTGACTGTTTAAGCAAACCAGTGACCAGAGTGCCCCAACCAGCAGAGTGGAAGGTTACGAATGAAAAAAGAGAGAATATATTTGAATAGAAAGAATTATCTAGAATTAATCATGGCAGTGCGTCCATGTTGCTCTTGCCTGGGGCTCGGCA
>NW_027527804.1:1147606-1153444 GCF_008692635.1 Crocuta crocuta
GTGTCCCCTGGCCGCTCCCTGAGGCTCTGCCTTGGTGGTTGTGGGGAGAAGAATGGCGTCGCCCCAGCCCCTTCTCAGCCAAGCTTGCAAATCACTCTTTTGGGTCTGATCTCCCTGTGCTGCGGGCGTAGCCAAGGTGGGCTGAGTTCTATGCCCCACGCCCCAGCTTCGTTTCCAGGTCCCAGTCCTTGCGCTTTATTGATACTGCCCGAAACACAGTCCTGCAGGTCGCTACTTCCCTGCTGCCGGGGGCCGAGGGGGTTGGGGGGAAGTGGCACAGCCTCAGATCCACCAGGGTCCAGCGGTGGCACAACCTGGGCTCCACCTGCAGCCTCTGCGCTGCCAGGGGCAAGCCCTGGGGAACTCAGCCTCCACCCACCACCTCCTCGCTGCAGGGGGTCAAGTCTGGGGAACTCCGCCTCTGCCTGCAGCCTCCGCGCAGCTGGGGATGATGCTGGGAGTGCAGCAGAGCAGTTTTTCCTGGTGCCCTTTGGGACCAGGGGCACCTAGTTCAAAGTCAGCACCCCAGCTAGAACTAAAAACGCTCTCTTTCCAAGCCGAGGTTTTTCTCTTCTCCATGGACGGTTCTATGAGCACTTTCAGCCTCTCTTTCTTTTCCCCTCGGCTCATCACTCACCGCGGCTGCCCGCAAGCCGGGTTCCCTCCCCTCCCTCCGTATCTCCGGGTCCCGGCCTCTTTTATCGTCCCCAGCTCGCACTCACGCACTCATGAGGTTTCCTTCCCAGTGTGCTCTGTCTCTCTCTCTTCCCAGACTCCTGTGGCGCAGTGTCCTACGACTTCAGGCCTTCTCTGTTTGAGAGATGGGTGCAAGCGAAACGCACGGAGCTCCCTACTTCTCCACCATCTTGCCTCCAGCTCCCACAACATTTTAAAATACATACCTAAATAGGATTTCAGATCATTACAAAACTTAATAATTATCTGTTTAACCAAGATGACAATACGAGATTTTAAAGGTAAACACAGAAGGTTGCACAGGTATTAGCAAAACTTAGCTTTTTTAATATTGAGAAGATTCAGCTTTCTTAAGTATTTCCAATGACCTGAAAAAGACAAAACATAAGACGAACTTTTTTCAGTCAGATAAAGAAAATCCTTTATTTGTAATTTTCTATCAAGAGCATACCAACAATACAAGAAAACCGTGTTATTTTAACACAGAGCAAAATCAAATTCCAGTCTTATACCAGTGTACTGTTAATGTTAAAACTCATTTATTACAATTTTAGTCAGTCCTGACCACACATAAAATTCTGTTTCAAAGATTTCCCTTCATAAACCCTCCATAACTTTTTTTACATTAAGATTTTTTTTACAGGGCACCTGGGTGGCTCAGTCGGTTGAGCATCCACCACTTGATTTCAGCTCGGGTCATGATCCCAGGGTCTTGGGATTGAGCCCTGCCTCAGGCTCTATGCTGAGTGTGGAGCCTGCTTGAGAGTCCATTTCTTTCTCTCTCTCTCTCAAAAAAAAATATTTTTTCCTAAGTTTTTTTTAAATAGCCAGTCTCATTATTTTAGGACAAAATCATTTTCCCTCAACAAATATGTATTCCCATTCTTCATAGCTTTTTTTAACCAAAAATACATACCTCATTTTCTTTTTTCTTTTGGTTTATTTTTATTTATTTTTATTTNACACCATAATTCTTTAGAATGGTACATTTACGAATTTAACAATTTTTAGAAACCCATGACTTTTCATAGTATAGTCTCTTAATAAAGCAGAAAACATGTTTACTGAGAGACCCCCAATTTATCTTTTTTTTTTTTAAGGTTACTTGCTTATTTTTGAGAGAGAAAGAACATGCACAGGAGTGGGGGAGGGCAGAGAGAGAGAGAGAGAGAGAATCCCAAGCAGGCTCTGCATGGTCAGTGCAGACCCCAGTGCGNCTGACTGAGCCACCCAGGCACCCTGACACCCCACTTGATCTTTAGATTCTCTGTAATAAGGAAACAAAAAGTGCATAAACCTATGGTCAGTAATGAACGTTTTATTATTCTCTCTTATTTGGAAACGATCTGGATATTTAATGAATTTAACTTTAAGGTTTCAGGTTACCCAAGATTTTGGAAGCTATTTAAAAGTTTACCTATAAACCTTTTTATCTTACATTAATTGCTCTCAACAGTTATATGTCGATCACCCATAAAAACTTTATAAGATATCACAGTCTCTCTCCNCCACCCAGGCGCCCCTCCTAAGTCTTATTTTTAAAAAAGTTGTAACAGATCCTATCAACTTATCTGACTTAAGTAAATGCAGGCAAAATAAAACTTTACATCTAATTTTGGCAACTTGAAAGTCATGTCCATTTTAATTAAACAACCTTAAATTGGCCTTAATCCTAACTGCTTTCACAGATCATGTTAACTTGAAAACCATTTGGGTTAGTTTCTATCTTTCTGAGTTTTAGGAATGCCTAATTCTTTAAAAAAATTTTATTAACGTTTATTTTTTGAGAGAGTGTGAGCAGGGGAGGGGCAGAGAGGGAAGGGGAGACACAGAATCCGAACTAGGCTCAGGCTCTGAGTTGTCAGCACAGAGCTTGACACGGGGTTCAGACTCATGAACCATAAGATCATGACCTGAGCCAAGGTCAGATGCTCAACCTACCAGACCACCCAGGTACCCCACGAATGCCCAGTTCTTAACAAGCTCTTGCCTATAAACCAACTAAATAGAGCTCTTTTACAAGCTAATCTTTTTTTTTTTTTGATGGTACTTTATTTTTTATTAAAATTTTTTTGACATTTGTTCATTTTTGCAAGACAGAGAGAGAGCACAAGCAGGGGAGGGGCAGAGAGAGGGAGACACAGAATCTGAAGCAGGCCCCAGGCTCTGCGCTGTCAGTACAGAGTCTGATGTGGGGCTCGAACCCACAAACCATGAGATCATGACGTGAGCCGAAGTTGGAAGCTTAACCGACTGAGCCACCAGGTGCCCCTGCATAATACTTTAAAATGTCATTTATTAGAAATTTATTTTGTAGTGGGTTTTACAAGCTAATCTTAACAGTACCACCCACAGGTAGAAAAAGTAGATTTACAGTATCTATGGACACACATACAAATACACAAGCAGGATATAAACAAAATCTTATAGCCTTTGTTTTACTAATATTTGTGGAGAGGACATTAAAAGCCTAGTTTCCAAGTCTCTCTCTCTCTTTGTGTTGAGATAAAAATATTACATTTCTTCTACATGGGCTTATTCTGATACAGCATCCTAAAAGACTGAACATAGAGTATTTCATCTCATTTCTTCCCTTTTACAGAACAAAGCTAATTGCAAGATAACATTATAATTTCTGGATCTGTTCATTATTTTTCTTCAGAGTCTAATGAACATTGTGGCCAAGCAGTGTTGCAAAAAGATCTTTTTTTTAATTAAAAAATGTTTATTTATTTTTGAAGGAGAGGGGCAGAGACAGAGACAGAGAGACACACAATCTGAAGCAGGCTCCAGGTTCTGAGCTGTCAGCAGAGGCCAGTGCAGGGCTCCAATTGATGAACTGTTAAGATTATGACCTGAGCCGATGTTTGACACTCAACCAACTGAGCCACCCACATGCCCCCATTTTTTTTTTTCCGTTTCAGAGGTTCATAATGAAATATTGCATAGTTTGGGGGAGTACAGACCATACGGTTGCATTTGGGAACTGAATGGGCATTTCCCATTTTCCTAGAACATGGCACACTTGATCCAAAGATAACAAAAACTACAGCAAACAGCACACTAAATGAAGCCCAGAGTTCCTCTGTGAGTGTTGGTTCCTCCTCAAAGTCGGGACTTCACCAACTGAACGAAACAGCTTCCTAATTGCTAATTCTTCTTAAAAGTCAGAGGTTTATTGACTCAACCACGTGGCTTCCTACTCAAGCTAAGAGAGCCAAACCAAAACCCCTTATTTGGAGGCAACTGAATGGGAGGAAGAAATAAGCTCACGTACCATCCCATATGAAGTACTCATCAAGGGAGGTCTGTCCAAACCAAACCCCAAAACTTGTTTCACTGCTGCAGAAGCTGGGACCCCAGGGACTGTCCCTATGACAAAGAGCCTAGGCAGCTGCTTAGACTCATCATCAGACTCCTGTTCCCGGTTGGGAGCCTATGAACCATGTGCAAAGAGCTCCTGGCTGGCTCGCCACATTTGTAACCAAACTCAAGTTCATGTGCCCGACATTCCGCAAAGCCAATCACTAAGACATCGAGTATGCAGCAAGGAAAGGCTTTATTTAAGAGGCAGCCAAACAAGGAGACAGAAGGGCAAGTCTCAAATCTACCTTCCTAAAGGGGGACAAGATTTTTCTTTTTCTTTTCTTTCTTTCTTTTTTTATTTTTTCCCAATAATCATAGGGGTTGGGGAGCACCTTGGGTGGCTCAGTCAGGTGAGTTTCCGACTTTGGCCCAGGTCATAATCTTGCAGTTCACAAGTTTGATCCTCATGTCAGGCTCTGTGCTCACACTCAGAGCCTGGAGCCTGCTTCAGATTCTGTGTCTCCCTCTCTCTGCCCCTCCCCCGTTTGCACTTTCTCTCTCAAAAAAAAATTACAAAAAAAATAATCATAGGGGTTGGGATTACATGCATATTGATGAAAAGGGCTGGGAAACTTATGACTGAACAAAGAAGATGGAGCTTGCACATATAAGTAACATACATCCCATGTTCACTTTGGGGTGCAGACTTAAAATGAGACAAAATTTGGCCCTTGCCTTCAGGAGGTCCTCTTAGGACCTTAGGTGAGGGGCTAGGTGCATGCTCCGCGAACCAGTATAAACTGGATTGATCTGGTGTGGAGCTCATTATCTCAAGGAAGGAATGCAGAGCCTTGCTTGTTCACAGGATGGAACCATAGGTTCCATGACCTTCAGTTTATGCCTCTTCAGAGACAGCCAGTGGATTTGCTAGTGGGGTTTGGAAAGAAACCATAGCTGATTAGNNNNAGCTGATGAGGGAGAAACACATCTGTGAAAAACAAGCTTTAAATTAACTGTTAGTTTCAACCTCATTAACCCCAGTAGGGCGTGGTTTCAGGTATAGGTAGTATTTATCATAAGAATACAAACTGAAAAGTTTTGTGGTGATTTAACTACCAATGGCTAGGGGAAAAATTGACAAAAGTTTTGTGGTGATTTAACTACCAATGGCTAGGAGAAAAATTGACATTTGCTGCCACCTGCAGGCTATATTTTATAATGTTGCAGGTAATTGAGATAAAATGCCACGTGTAAAAATCCTGTGTTTTTATTCTTCCCCCTGCCCTTTCTCACTTGTTGGCAGTGTATCCTGTTTATAAGAAACTGGGGTATTACCCATTGTTCTGTGAAGCTTGGGGTACTAGATAATATTTAGGAGTTCCCAAAATGAAACCTCTAATGTACCTTACCCCTTTGAACAGGAATTTAGTTCATGAAGATTAGATAGAGTGACTTATAAATATGCCTAAATTTGCTTGTGTGCAACTGAAATAATATGTCTTCCTTGTCCCGATTTTATCAGTGTTTCTAGAACAGGACCTATTAAAGTCCTATACAAGTACAGTAAAACCTTGGATTGCTAGTAATTTGTTCTGTGACCATTCTGCAAAACGAGCAAACATTTCTAATAAATTTTAATCTGATAAATAAGCGATGTCTTTCAATATGAGTAGCACGTGACACTGAACATCACGTGATCACAACTGGGTCAATGGATCTTGAAATTCGCTTTGATATATATGAGTTATTTGGATTACAAGCATGTTCCCAGAACAAATTATGCTCACAAAACCAAGGTTTTACTGTATTATAAAATAAAAGGTTTGGAAGCCAAAT
>NW_027527804.1:1153486-1154042 GCF_008692635.1 Crocuta crocuta
AGGTTTGGGAGCCAAATCTATAGTTGAGGATGTAACTGTTTCCTTAATATCAAAATGTGACCTTGGGATCAGATGGGCTTATTTCTGGCACCTCCACCATATCTGAGCTGTAATGTATCAACAGAGTAGACATGGTTAATTTGGGCACGTTTCATGTTCCTTTACTGCCTGTTCAGGTATTACTTTTAGGAATTTGGTTCTGTGTAATTGGAAAGATTATTTTTCCACACTCCAGTTTATTATTTTTCTCTCATTTTAATGAGACATTCAGTAATTTAACTAAGATCTTTTAAAACGAAGGACTGGTATAAGGTCAAAAACATCCCTGAATTTGATTTTTGTTTGTGCTTGTCATTGAAACCAAGTTGTTTCTAAAGTCACCTAGTGANGAATTTTCGGCAGGCTCCACAGCCAGCATGGAGCCTGACACGTGGCTCAGTCTCACAACCCTGAGGTCATGATCTGAACCCAAATCAGGAGTCAGAGGCCTAACCAACTGAGCCACCCAGATGCCCCAAAATATCTGTTTTAAATAATTACATATAAAATAAAGCTC
>NW_027527804.1:1154473-1156494 GCF_008692635.1 Crocuta crocuta
GGTCTCCTTCACTGTCAGTGAGGACCCTGCTTGGAATTCTGTATCTCCCTCTCTGCCCCTCCTCCTCTCACTCTCTCTCTCTCAAAATAAATAAATAAACCTAAAAAAATAAAGCTCATCTGTAGATTAACATTGCTATTAATGGGCCTTCAGGATTTTAGGGATGAGCTTGTACTACTAATAACTTGATGGAGTGTAATTGAATTTAAAATTGCTGAGTACTCAGTTGATTTCATGTCCTTATTTTCTGACATGCTCTGACATCTGAGCATGTGCTGAGTTGTTTAACTCGGGGGCAGTATGTGCCACATCAGTTCTTAATACTATTTAAATGTGAAATTCACAGTACCCCCGTTTGATTCTTATTTGAATGTATAATAAAGCTCAAGAAGAATGGTTGGCTAGCAGATNATGAATGAATATGTACGTATGTATTTCCTGAGGGCTTTTAATGTGGCCCCATGGATGTCAGTGAATGAAACAAAAACTATGCTTTCACAGAGCCTCTGTTCTAGCAGGTGAGACAAATATATACAATGTGTGGAGTAGGGATAAGTATTTTGAAGAAAATCTCCTGCCAAGGGATAGACAGAGAGGATATGGGGACATCTGTTCTGAAGGGCCAAGGAAGCCTTCCCTAGGAGTAGCATTTGAATAGATACATGGATACACGAGCCATGCAGCTACCAAAAAGGAAGACCATCCCAGGCAGAGGAAACCACGAATAGGAAGACTCTGAAGAGGGTTCCTACTTATGGTAGGAATATGGTAGAATAAAAACTTTATAGGCTAAAACCATATTCAACCGAAATAATTCACATATACTTTGAGAACTCTACCATGAAATTGGAAGGCACCAGTATCATTAATTAACTGTCCTCTTCCCTCTCCCCTTTCTCTTTCTCCCCCCTACCCCCCTCCCCGTTTTCTCATTTCAGTGAACCTGGAGCGATTTGAAATTCCAATCAAGGTCCGCTTGAGTCCAGAGCCATGGACCCCTGAAACTGGTTTGGTGACTGATGCTTTCAAACTGAAGAGAAAGGAACTGAAGAACCATTACCTCAAAGACATTGAGCGAATGTATGGGGGCAAATAGAATGCTGCTCTGTCATTTACAGGTGTGAGGGAGATGGTCTGGTGGTTTCAGTTCTAGAGTTTTAAGCCTTGTTGAGCTGTCTGTTAGAATGTAAGCGGCATCTCATTCTAAAGACATGGTAATAAAAAAAAAAAAGAAACCCAAAGTGATTAAAATAGTCATTGAATCTACTTTAACTTAGTTTTTGCCTAGTTCTCGTGAAACTGAAGTTGAAAAGTTGTTTCCTGTTAGCTGTGTCATTAATTTTAGAGCAAAATTTTCTGTTTTTAAAAATTAGTCTACCATATGCTTTCTCTCTTAAAGGAAAATATTTAATGTTGAACAAAATAGACTGGAGTTGGCATAGAATGTAGTTTGAGGAAATTCGCATCTTCTAATGTGTATTGTCTTCCTAGTTCAGAAGAAGCTTAAATATTAAGCATGACAAAAAAAAATACGTATTAACACTACTTCAAAGCAGAAGTGTTGCAGGGCTTTAAAATTCTCTTCCAACAATTTATCTGGAAGGCAAAATTCAATCATAATATAATCTACAGAATCAAATAGTACCTTGGAAAACATTTTAGGATTCATAATTGTTTGTGTAAGTTANTAATGTTGTGAATAATTACAGTGCCTGAAGTCTGAATACAACATTAAACACACCAAAAAATACTTAGTAATATATTTAAAGGGGAATTTAACTGGTTGTTTTTTTTTTCTTTTTGAAACTCGGAGGTCTGAAATCAGTAACTGTAATTATTGGAAAGACTTAAGAGTAAAGTACATTTTAAAGAACGCCAAGAGCCATCTTTCTATCTTTGTTCAAAAGAAAGGACTGAGACCATGGGTAACATGGTAAAAAGTGAAATCACATTTTAATAGGAAGCATTTTCTTTGTTCAAAACGTTGATAAAATCCAAGTATTTAGAATTACAACCTAGGA
>NW_027527804.1:1156592-1160461 GCF_008692635.1 Crocuta crocuta
GATAAAATACAAGTATTCAGAATTAGAACCTGGGAAAGGATTTACCTTTGATAACAGGGATTGATTTTAAAATGTACTCATATTAAATTACCCTTGTAATTTAAGATCTGCTTGCTGTTGCTGATTTGATCTTGATCAGTAGTTTGTATTTCAGAAAGCCTTTCATTTAGCTTTAATTTGAGCAAAGCGGGTGATGATGAATGATCTCCCCAGTATCTTGTTTGAATCTCTGAATGATTCGCTTGGATGAGTTTGGGGAAGTTAAAGGGAAGGGCACACTTTTATCGTATTTTCCTGTTTGTGGGAAGAGCTGAGAAACTGGAAATGCTAGATCAGGGAAAAGGGAAGATCCTCAATAAGGGACTGATAACTTGTGCAGTAATTTGGCAATGTGGGCTTCTTTTTGAATCTTTCATTAAGATCTGGGATTCTATATCTGACAGATTTTCACACTTGAACCATAGTTACTGTAAAAAGCAAAACTTCTTAATACTGTTATTCTTTGCACTTTTTTCTTCGTCATTTTATATATATACATACATATATATGTGTATATATATATATATGTTGCTGACATTGCTTTGTACAGACATAGGCCACCACTGCAACAAAATACATTCTTTTTGCTCTAAGATATTTATAATGAAAATATTTAAATGTTATGTATATGGTGTAAAAAGGAAAAAATAATCTGGTGTCATTATAAGCAAGAATGAAGGTTTTTGTCGAGATTTCTGTTCAGTGTTCTGCAATGTCAAATCTGAGGCAAGCGCTCTCTGAAGTTCTGTGTATGTGAGTATTCTCATTCTTCCCATCCTGCCTTTGAAGAGTGAATAACCATTGTCATCAAGTAGACTACTGGTCAGCTTCTGCTGTTCTGGCCCACAGTTGATCCTTTAAGGATGATTTCCTTAGATCTTTATTCAATATGTGAATTTTTACCCCCATTTGGAATGGTGATTTTAAATATGTGAATGCATGCATACCCCAGTGTCTGCACCCCCACCCATTCCCATCTCCGGAAAGCTAGAACACTGCCAACTAATCTGTTGTATACGTCCTTTAGAAACATGGAATTAACACTTCAAGTTGGGTGCTGCTAATTCTTTGCGAAATCCAAATATTGTTAAGGGACCAGGGAGATTCCAATACCCCCTAATTTTTCATCCCCCCCCAAAAAAAATATATATATACGTTTATGTAAACCAGTCTTTCCATGTTCATAGTGACTTTTCAAGTATTTGAGGCTGAAGATTTTAATCCTACATTTTTATACCTATTTAAATTGTTCACTGTTACTCTGACATCACAGCCATCAAATGAAGTTGTACTTAAAAATTTTACTACAGTTCTGTATATTTCTAAGTCAAACACTTGTGACTTTTGCTTTAATGACATGGAGATATCTTGCCTCCTTGATATTTGTATTGCTTCTTTTTTGTTTTTCTTCCTAGAGCGGAAGTATAATTGTATGGCTTTTCAGAACTGAGATATAGGTGAATGATTCAAAGAGTCAGAAGTTAAGGAGAATGTTTCTTTGAGGCATAAAGACTGATTCATAATAATCCTTGCCTATGTTTTCCTGATAGCACATGACAAATGTCTCTGAGGTGACAAGAAGAGAACAGGTTACTGATTGTGTGGTATTTGGAACTCGGAAAGAAATAGTTTAATTTTCCAATGTAGTTACAAATGAGAATGTATTCATATTTTGTACTTTCTGTTAAAATGCATGATTGCAGGATTGTTACTTCGATTTTTGTATTTATTCCTGATGAAAAGCTTGGTTTGTTCTTGTTTTTAAGTTTGCACCCGAATCTTAAGAAATAAAACCACCCATGTTATCAAGCCACTTTGTGCCTAATGATGTGCCAAGATAAAAATCTGCAGGTTTCAAGAATATTAGCAGATATTCTCCCCCTTCCCTCCCTCCCTTCCTACCTTCCTTCCTTCCCTCCCTCCCCTCCCTTCTCTCTCTCTTTCTCTCTCTCTCCCCTTCCCTCTCTCCCACCCTTCCTTCCTTCCTTTCATCTTTAAAGTTTGTTTGTTTGTTTATTTAAGTAATCTCTACACCCAACATGGGGCTCAAACTCACAATCCCGAGATCAAGAGTAGCACTAGCACGCTCCTCTGAGCCAGGCAGGTGCCCCTATAGCCAGACTTTTAAACACATATTTAAAAAGTACTCAAATGTAGATTTGTGGAATTGCATAAGCAGCTAACCTGGCCTTTGTAAATCCCATCCTTTAGTTTGGAGCACTGGAACCCAAGGCTGTTGCATTGATACAGTTCATAGAGTAGACCTCCTTTGCAACACTGATAATTGTGGAACAACACAGTCCTGTCAGTGTGGGCTATTAGGAGGCGCTAATAAATGATAACTGTTACCTTTAGGCTACTTAAAATTTAAGAAGTCAGTTTATCTGAGTTATATGAGGGTGTTTGTTATCACTATTATTTTTTTTAAATGTTTATTTAGAGAGAGGGAGCATGAGCAGTGTGAGGGGCAGAGAGAGAGGAGAGAGAATCCCAATCAGGTCTCCACTGTCAACACAGAGCCCAACACAGGGCTCCATCTCATGACCCGGAGACCATGACTTGAGCCAAAATCAAGAGTCAGACACTTAACTGACTGAGCCACCCAGGTGCCCCAAGATTTTGTTTTTAAGTAATCTCCATACCCAGTGGGGGCTTGAACTCACAACCCCGAGATCAAGAATCACATGCTCCACGGACTGAACCAGCCAGGCACCCCGATGAGGGTGTTTGTTAAATACCGTTTAAGCCCTGGAACCAGACTGGCTTGGGCTGTTCACTCGCTGTGTGACTGAGCAAGTTAATCTCCACCTCTCAGCTTGCATTCTTCCATCTGAACAAATGGGGTTGGTTAATAATAGGATCTGCCTCACATGGTGGTTGTGAGGGTTAAAACGCGTTAGTCCATGTAAAATTAGTCCATGTAAAGTGGTTGAAACATAGTAAGCTTTTGTTAGCTATCATCATAATCATCATTATAGCCAGACAATCTTCATCAGTCAGGTTGTTTAACGTATCAGCCAGCACACTCAGGATCGCCTGTCCCTGAAGACTGGAGAGTTCTGAATATGGAGGTAAGGGAGACCTGGCTCATTCTATCACTAGGTTTGTAATCATGGGCAAATGTCATAATACCCTCTTAGCCTTACTTTCTTCTTCCTATATTAAAAAATAAAAGACCAAACTTCAAAAAAGATACCCTTCGCAAAAAGGGAAAGGTGAATGACAAGAAATAGGGAGTGTAATGGTTTGTGGGGTTCATCACATCTAGCTTTCTGTTGTGACTGTGCTGTCCCAAGCTGGGTTTTTCTGTTTTTATTTTTTATTTTTATTTTTTTAATTTTAGTATGAGCAGGGGGAGGGGCAGAAGGGGAGAGAGAGGAAAGGACCTTAAGCAGCCTCCATGCTCAGTGTGGAACCAGATACAGGGCTTAATCCCACGACCCTGAGATCATGACCTAAGCTGAAATCAAGAGTTGGATGCTCAACTGACTGAGCCACCCAGGTGCCCTGTTTGGTTTTTTTTTAATGATGCCTTAGGTCTCAAAGTTCCTATAAGGAGACGGGGCTGTGGAGGATGCCATCACTAGAAGTGAGGATTCTCCTAGGTCCAAGGAGTCTGCAACTTTCTTGTTTAAAAAAAAAAAATCAGCATTCTGCACACATAATTTAAAGAGCTTTCAAACTTTTTTTTACCATGATTCACAATGCTGTGCACACACACTAACACGTATGTAAAACAATATTTTGTGAAACTGTTTATGTGAAAACAAATACTAATGAGTTACTCACCGACTTTCTATTTCATGTATTTAAATGCTTGTTGTGATCCT
>NW_027527804.1:1160644-1163157 GCF_008692635.1 Crocuta crocuta
TCCCTATTGATTTCATGACCCTGCAAAATATTGCGGTCCACCAGCACTTTCTGTGAAGTTGGCCATGTCCTGGATCTCTCCTATCCCTTACAGTAGCCACTAGCCACATGTGGCTGCTGAGCATTTGAAATGGGTTAGTGTGACTGCAGAACTGAATCTTTAATTTCATTCTCATGTTAGACTGCACACCTCTAGGGAATTTACAAGCCACTGTTTGGGAAGCATAGGTTTAAAGCCCACTACCCTACCAAGTCTGTGAAAGAAAGCCATCCCCTGCCCTCATTCCTCCCCCTTCCTCTACCTCAGAGATAACCACTTTTTAAAAAATGATGTTATTTTAGAGAAAGCAGGGGTGAGAGAGGGAGAGAGAATGTTAAGCAGGCTCCACACTCAGCGTGGAGACCGACTTGGGGTTTGATCCCACAACTCTGGGATTATGACCTAAGCTGAAATCAAGAATTGGAAGCTCAATCAACTGGACCACCCAGGTGCCCCATCCACTTTCAACTCTTAGTTTATTGTTTTCGTATTTACTGTCTTGTGTCTAAATAACACGTGTGTGTTGCTACCTCTCTGCTTTGTCATTATTCACTGACCTCTTGTGATACAGGGGCACACTTCCCAACCTGTCAGTATAGAAGTGTAATCAAATCAGTAAGTTTCAGTTAGAATAACTATGCTAGTCAAGGCTGAAACGTGTATACAAGAACTGTGATGAATTCTCCTTTCCTGCGCTTTGAACCCCATAGTGCTCATAAGAAGTCTGTCATGCATCTGCTTGGTTTTCTAAGGATTTAACCCCAGACTCTCCACCAATTGTCCATATATCTCCTTTCAATGTTTACAGATAATAAGTATTCAAACAATTCTTCATCCCTGGGAGAAATATCTCCTAGAACCTTCCTACCAATTTCAAGCTAGGTCATTCACCTTCCTTTGCCTTAGGACTATCCCTCCTTTATCTTGGAATCTAACTTCACCATCATCCGGAGAGATCCCATCACCTTTCGTCATGGGTTGCACCTCCTGTTTTCTGTGTCCTATGTCTTTAACTTTGGATTATTTCCTCTTTTTGATGGAACACATCCCACAGTGGCTTACTGAGAAGGAACATATGGGAGGTACATTTGAGACTTCAACTGATCATTTGCTTGGGTGTAGAATTCTGGATGGAACATGTCCCCTCCCTGTTGAAGCATTATTCCACTGACATTAAGCTTCTGTGTTACTTTGGCAGTTCAAAACTATTCTGATTTCTCCCACCCCTTCCATAAGAATTAATTTTTGCCCCCCAGAAGCTCAGAAAATCTCCACGTTCTCTGAAATCTCAGGACTATGTACTTTGGTGTGACTATGTTTTCATCCATCATGCTAGGGCCATTTCAACCCAGAAACTCATGTACATCTGTCCTGGGAAATTTTCCTGAATTATTTCATTGACTTACTTCTTTCCATTTTCATTGTTCTCGCTCTCACTTCTGTTATTCAAATGATGAATCACTTGGGCTGATCCTTTAATAATCTTTGTGTTCCCATTTTCCATCTTTTAAAAAAGTCTACTTTGTGGGAGATTTCCTCTCCTGGCTCTTTCAACTCCTGATTTTTTTTTAAAGTTCTGCTATTGTGTTTATGATTTCTTTTTTTTTTTTCTAACAAAGACTCTTGTATCTATAGATAAACACAGTTCACGTATCAGTAAACGGCTATTATTCTTTTGCTTTGGTGTTGGTTTTGGTTTTTGCAAAAGTTTTATTTAAATCCAAGTTAGTTTACATATAGTGTAACAATGGTTTCAGGAGTCGAATTTAGTGATTCATCAGTTACATACAACACCCAGTACTCAACACAAGGCGCTCCTTAATGCCCATCACCCATTTAGCCCATGTCCCCTCTCACCTCCCCTCCAGCAATCCTCAGTTTGTTCTCTGTATTTAAGAGACTCTTTAATGTATTTAAGAGGGGGGGGCACCTGGGTGGCTCAGTTGGTTAGGCATCCGACTTCACTCAGGTCATGATCTCATGGTTCATGGGTTCAAGCCCCGCATCAAGCTCTGTGCTCAGAGCTCAGAGCCTGGAGCCTGCTTCGGATTCTGTGTCTCCCTTTCTCTCTGCTTATTCTTTGCTCTCCCTCCCCTGCTCACACTCTGTCCCTGTCTCTCTCTCTCAAAAATAAGTAAACATTTTAAACATTTTTTTAAAAAAAGAAGAAAGTACTAGAAAGCTGACTGGAAGGCCTAAGAGTGTGGGTGGAGCTTACAAAAAGAGTTTTGCTGTCGGGTGATTTTGGCTGCCACTTGGCAAACCCCCCATCTGTATCTTCGAAATTCCCTTCTAGAGCCAGTCCTCTTCAGAGAAGTTTTTCCAACCTCTTGTATGGAGGGTTAACCTTGAATGACCAGTTCTGGGGGAACATGTACAAGGAGGTTGGGGGTGGGTGGTTTCTGCATCACACAGGTTATTTAATTTTCCTGTTTACTGCACAGTACCCCTGTGCTGTGCCCCATGTCCGCTGT
>NW_027527804.1:1163223-1170766 GCF_008692635.1 Crocuta crocuta
TCTCTGCTGTTTTTTCTGCTTCAGTGTTCTGCTGCAGTGAGACAAGGGGCAGCCATTAGCCCCACAGTATGGATGAGACAAGTGGTTGATGTATGTGGTTTGGTTTTGTTTCATTTTTAAAAAAGAAACAAAAACAAACAAACAGACAAAACAGCTGCCCCAGGCTTTGGCCTGCTATAGCAGAATACCGTAGACTATGTGGCTTAAACATTTTTCACAGTTCTGGAGGTCTGAGATCGGCGGCCCACAGTGTAAGGTTCTTGGTGAGGGCCCCCTTCCTGATTTACAGACAGCTGGCCTCTTGCTATATCCTCATGAGGCAGAGAGCAGAGAAAGCAAGGTCTGTATCTTCTCATAAGGAAACTAATCCCATTCATGACGGTTCTACTCTCACGACCTACTCACCTCCCAAAGGCCCCATCTCCTAATACCATCACATTGGGAATTAGGATTTTAACATATAAATTTGGCAAGGAAGACACAAACATTTAGACCTTAACAGCTGCTTTTACCCCAGTCCTTATTTTGACTCCACCCTCTTCACTGCCNTTATTTTTGGGAGAGAGAGAGTGCCAAGCAAGAGAGGGGCAGAGAAAGACTGAGACAGAGGATCCAAAGCAGGTTCCGCACTGTCAGCACAGAGCTCGATGTGGGGCTTGAACTCATGAACCATGAGACTGTGACCTGAACCCAAGTTGGACGTTTAAATGACTGAGCTACCCAGCCGCTCCTACCTCCTCTTTTAGAAATATCTGGTGCTGCCATTTCTAGAGCCTTTTGGACATTTTATGATGTATAAATTAAGATTGGTTCTGTTTTCCCTACTACGCACATAGGATTCTGTTAAGATTTGACTTACCATCAGCCTTCTGGCTTCCAAAATATTGTTATTGTTGTCATTTCTATTTTCCCTGTACCCGTAGGTTTACACCTTTACAAGATTTTATTTACTGTAGTTTTAGTGGATTTTCTTTCTGAAATTCCTTTGTCATTTACCCAGAAATCGCACCAAAGTTTGTTTATCAAATACGATGAAGTTTATATCTAAGTTTATATCTAAGTTATGAAGTGCTTAGTTACACCCCAGCATAGCTACACTTAGAAAAACTGACAACACCAAGTGATGGTGAAAATGGGCAATAAAGTATCTGAACTGTCATACGTGGCTGGAGGGAATGGAAATTGGTGCAACCGTTTGGGTAAGCTATTTGACCATAAAGCTATATATACATTTAACCAACGACCCAGCCATCTCACTCCCAGGCATGTACCCAAGAGAACTAAGTACTTCTGTCCACACACAAGAATGATTTATAGCAGCGCTATTCATAATGACCCCAAACTGGAAACAACTGAAATACCCATCAACAGGAGAATGGATAAAGAAATTGTGGTAGGTATATCCATACAAGGAAATACTACGGAGCATATAAAAAGAATTAACTACTGCTACATGCAAATGCATGGGTAAATCTCACAAATAATTATGTCGTATGAGGGAAGATAGTCACAAAAGAGTACTTTATGATCCTGTTTATATGAAGTTCAAGAACAGGCAAAAGAAATATATGGTGATGAAATCCAGACTAATGGTTTTTCTCTGAAGAGGGTGGTGTTATTCCCTGGAAAATGGCATGAAGATATCATCTGGCATGCTGGAAATGTCATGTGTCTTTTTAAAAAAATGTTTAATCATTTTTGAGAGACAGAGAGAGGCAGAGTGTGAGCAGAGGAGGGACAGAGAGAGAGGGAGACACAGAATCCGAAGCAGGATCCAGGCTCTCAGCTGTCAGCACAGAACCCAATGCAGGGCTCGAACCCATGAACTGCGAGATCTGAATCACCCAGAAGCCCCATCCTGTATCTTTTCTACAGGAGCATCCTACACAGAGTTGGGCGTGCCTGACCCAGGCAAGAAAGATGGGTACTATAGTGAAGAAGGTGAAGGGTGGGTGTATTTGGGTACATTGAGGGAGAAAAAGATGAACCAATTCGGTTCATCATATTCGATCCAAAATGTGCTAATCCTCAGACTGCTCATTCTTTGGAACAAGTGTGTGTGAGTAAGAGTGCAGGAGATGTCGAGGCTCGTGTGCTGAGGAGCATCTTTGTGGGACTGATAGGAAAGAAGCAGGCCTAGGCAGCTGTGACATAAGGGGCCAAGACACCTTGGGTAAATTGAAACACCAAATGCAGATTAGCTATATTTCTTTTTTTTTATGTTTATTTGAGAGAGAGAGAGAGAGAGAGAAAAAAAAGAGAGAAGGTAAGGGAGGGGCAGAGAGAGAGAGGAGAGCACAGAATCTGAAGCAGGCTCCAGGCTCTGAGGTGTCAGCACAGAGCCCGATGTGGGGCTCAAACCCATGAACCACAAGATCATAACCTGAGCTGAAGTTGGACATTTAACCAACTAAGCCATCCAAGTGCCCCAGTTTAGCTATATTTCAATGTTTGCACCGACTTGTAGTTTCACTTGGGCTTAGTTTTTGAGAGATACTGTCTTCCCACTATTAACACCCTAGATGAGATCCTCACTCCTTTTCACCTAGAGCTACTACACCAACCTCGTAACTAGTTTCTTGCCAAGTCTATTCCTTCCATCATTTTACTCCATCTGATTGACCTTGCTTAAATACTACCTTGTTGATGCTATTATTATTTAAGCCAAAATGTCATCTTCAAGTCCCTGGATGGAGAGATCTCTCTACCTGTCTTACCTCATTTCTCCAGCAGGGATCTTCCATTCTACTTCACTTCTGTGTTCTCCAGTATGGCAAGCTCATCCTTTCAAGTGGTTCTTCACCCTGGCTGCACTTAAGAATCACATGGCAGGGGCCCCGGGGTGGCTCAGTTGGTTTAGAGTCTGGCTCTTGATTTCAGCTCAGGTCATGATCTCATGGTCTGTGAGTTCCAGCCCTGCGCAGAGCCTGCCTGGGATCCTCTGTCTCCCTCTCTTTCAGTCCCTCTCCTGCTCACATGCTGTCTCTCAAAAATAAACAAACATTTAAAAAGTAATCATATGGGAGGAAAAAAAATATCAGCAACAAGGGGCGCCTGGGTGGCTTAGTCGGTTAAGCGTCCGACTTTCGCTTAGGTCAGGATCTCGCGGTTCGTGGGTTCGAGCCCCGCGTCGGACTCTGTGCTGACTGCCAGCTCGGAGCCTGGAACGTATTTCAGAGTCTGTATCTCCCTCTCTCTCTGACGCTCCCCTGCTCACGCTGTCTCTCTCTCTCTCTCCTAGAAATAAATAAAAATATTAAAAAAAAAAAACAATATCAGCAACAAAACCCCAAACAAACAGAAAGGACTTCTTTTTAGGACTAAACCAAAAACGAATTCACATAAGAGAGGACAATCTTCATAGGTTACCAAGGAAGGAGCCTCCTGATTAATCATTCGCTCCCATGAACCACTCTTTTTTGTCTGAGATTGACATTTCTTTTGCTTTGGCAGACTATTTCCTTTGGCACTTGAAACCCGGAGAGATTCTGAGAGAATGAGACCTACAAGCAGGATGTTTCTTGGGAGGCATTCCTAAAGGGAAGCAAGGATCAGAAATAGGCTCCAGTGGTGAGGCCACTGGGAAGTGCTAAACATCAGTTCAACCTAATTTGTATTTTTGCCTTGGGATGGTAAGAAATCAAACAAACAAAAAGATCAAGAGACTCCTGTATCTTGTATCTCTCCAGAGTAATTTCTGCAGCAGAAATCTGAAAACGATTCTTTCGAAGTCAAGTATTTCTTCATGTGCCCAGCTCTTTGCCAGCCCATGGAGTTACAGGAAGCTCAGAATCAGATATACATATACACACATATCTTGTACAGATGTGTCCAAGTATATTTTCTTCTTTATGGCCAACAGCCGTACCTTAGCTGTGACTTCAATATTCCTTGGGATTGGGCGCTCTAATGCCCACATTCCGTATGAGATGGTAAATGGCACACATCAGCACAGGGCAGTAATAACATAGCTCCCCAAGAGGGAGGCAGGGCCAGAGAGGGAAGTCAGGAAGTCTTTGTGCCCAGACAATGACTGTTGGAAGCACGAACATCTTGAGGGAGATAAGATCTGTCCAGTTGGATCCCCAGCCTTCCTCGGGGAAGGAATTCTAATCCAGATCTGTGTTTCATTAGCCATCAGGATTCCTGAAGGTGAGAGAATTAACCTCTCACAGGGAGTCCAAGTGAAGGAAAGGATACAGAGTCTTCTGTTTCATTTCAGTAGGAGCCTCTGCTTGGTCCGCAAGAGGTCCCTTGGGCCCTCGTTGCTTCTGGATTCTTCCCTTGCACTTATGATGGAAACAAGAGCTCTCTCTCGACCCCATCTCTCAGGGTTGTGGGAGATCTCCATTGGCCTTTGGTTTTGCTCAGAGAAGAAAAACTCCACACTGGCCTGGAGCTGTGGGGATTCAGCATCCTGTCCCCAGGAAGAAGGCTGTATGACTATCCTCTTACAACTTTGTAACTTTCTCTCTTTAAAGGTTTTACTTCTTTTTTAAAAAAATTAATGCTTATTTCTTTTTGAGAGAGAGACAGACAGACAGAATGTGAGGGAGAAGGGGCAGAGGGAGAGGGAGACACAGAATTAGAAGCAGGCTCCAGGCTCTGAGCTGTCAGCACAGAGCCCAACACAGGGCTCGAACTCACGAACCATGAGACCATGACCTGAACTGAAGTCAGACATTTAACCGACTAGCCACCCAGGTGCCCCTCTCCTTAAAGTGTTTAAAGATGGATCGGGCACTGGACTGTTCTTGGATAGTAAAGCCATTTCTGTTGCAAGGCCCTCCTAAGTTCCAATGAAATTTCTTTTGTCTTAAAGCATGGCACATAATATGCAGTACTTCTGAGCCCTCTCCTGTTTAGCATTGCTAGGTGGCTACCGGGGAGGCAAAAGAAGGTCTTGCACCATCGGTGCACAATATCAGACTATGGGGGTGAGTTAAAAGTGGAACTGTGAGCTGAAGACTCTGTGTAGCAATTTGGAAAAGGCAGAGATCCTTTTACGCTTCTGATGTCTGGGAAGGCTTTCGTGGAGCCTCCGGTCTGAGCCTGATGCGGAGGAGGCCAGAGCGACGCTCACTAGCTTCTAGCTAATAACAAAGAGGGCATATTCATCTGTTGCAGCATCCCTCCTGTGCCCATCAGCCCGCCAGGACAAAGTAGGGTGAGAGCAACAGCGATCTCACAGCTTGCCTTTCTAGACCAGAGATATCCCAGAAACCCCAGGTGTGCCTGAGATAGTGATGCCCTCGGCCCTTCAGGTGGTTGCTTTCTTGTTCATTAATCCCACGGCATCGTATGTGTTATCTATGTATGCTATGTGGTGAAAGCTCTTGGAAATACTCTTCTGGATAATATCGCTCTTCCTGGAAAGCATCAGAAGCATGTGGTTACAATTCTTTGCTTTCATGCGTGCCATCCCAGGCAGACTATCGGCTCTGCGAAGGGAGACAGTGTCTGTTTCGCTCACTGCTCTGTCTCTCTAATGCTGCCATTGTGCCTGGCACCTACTATGTTCTCTGAAAAATATTTCAAGCTAGTCAAATCCACAATGAGCTATCACCTCACACCTCTTAGAAGGTCTATTATTAAAAAAACAAACAAACAAGAAAAGAAATGACAAGTGGTGGTGAGAGTGTGGGGAAAAGGTAACCCTTGTACACTGCTGTAAATGGGTACAGCTGCGATGAAAAAGGGTATGAAGTTTCCTCAAAAAATTAAAAACTAGAGGGGCTCCTGAGTGGCTCAGTCGGTTGAGCATCTGGCTTTGGCTCAGGTCATGATCTTGCAGTTAGTGAGTTCAAGCCCCTTGTTGGGCTCACTGCCATCAGCGCAGAGCCCACTTCAGATCCTCTGTACCCCTCTCTCTGCCCCTCCTCTGCTTGCACTCTCTCAAAAATAAAAAAATAAAACAATAAAAAATGGAACTACCATATTATTCAGCAATTCCACTTCTGGGTGTTTATCTGAAAGAAATAGAACATTAACTCAAAAAGATATCTGCACCCCCATGTTCACTGTAAGCATTATTTACAATAGCCAAGCAATGGAAACAACCTAAATGCCCATCAATGGATGAATGAACAAAAAAAATACAGAAAGCGCGCGCACACAAACACACACACACACACACATGAATATTATTCAGCCATAAAAAAAAAAAAAACAAGAAAATATTGCCATTTGAGAAAATATGGATGAATCTTGAGGGCATTGTGCTAAGGGAAATGGCCAGTGACACAAAGACAAATATTGTATGATCTCACCTATATGTGGAATCTTAAAAAAAAAAAAAAAGTTCATAGATACAAAGAACAGATTGGTGGTTGCCAGAGAGGTTTTGGGTGGTGGTTGAAATGGGTAAAAGGGATCCAAAGTAACAAACTTCCAGTTATCAATAAGTCACAGGGAGGTCATGTGCAACATGTGACTATAGTTAATAATACTGTATTATCTATGTGAAAGTTGCTAAGGGAGTAGATCTTAAAAGTTCTCATCACAAGAAAAAATTCTATAATTACATACAATGATGTATGTTCACTATACTTATTGTGATCATTTCACAATATATACAAATATTTTTAAATGTTTATTTATTTTTGAAAGAGAGAAACAGAGAGACAGAGCAAGAGCAGGGAAAGGCCAGAGAGAGAGGGAGACACAGAATCCGAAGCAGGCTCCAGGCTCTGAGCTGTCATTGCAGAGTCTGATGTGGGGCTTGAACTTAGGAACCATGAGATCATGAGCTAAGCTAAAGCTGAATGCTTAACCGACTGAGCCACGTAGGAGCCCCACAATATATACAAATATTGAATCATTATGTTGAACACCTGAAACTAATATGTCAATTATGTTTCCATTTTTACTGCTAGGAATTTACCCAAGAGATACAGAAATGCTGATGCATAGGAGCACATGTACCCCAATGTTCATAGCAGCACTCTCCACAATAGCTAAAACATGGAAAGAACNGATAAGTAAAATTTGGATAATATGGAAGGGTTGGAAGTTTACAGGGAGGGAGAACCTGGGTGGCTTTGTCAGTTAAGCGTCCAACTTAGGCTAAGGTCATGATCTTGTGGTTCATGGGTTCGAGCCCCACATCGGGCTTTGTGCTGACAGCTCAGAGCCTGGACCTGCTTCAGATTCTGTGTCTCCCTCTCTCTCTGACCCTCCCCCCTCTCGTGCCCCTCTCTGTCTCTCTCAAAAATAAATAAACATTAAAAAATAGTTTGCAGGGAAAAACAACAGAAAGAGTCCCACACAGTCATGGCGAGTGCCAGGCGCAATTTGGAAAATCAGCTGAGAGGCCCAGAACTGTTCGTGTTTTGAGGCAGTGGGAAATTAGCAAGCCCCATCATGCCTATTTAGCATAATGCTGGACGAATAAAGAGCCACTGAAGCATTATTGCCCCAAAACAAAGCCAAAACGAAAACAAACACATGGTAGCTGATACAATTGGTCTTGATTTTTCTCCTAGCATCTAATTTTAAGTCAAGCTGCGCCTACTCACTGTGGGAACCAATTTCTCACTTGTTT
>NW_027527804.1:1170914-1181862 GCF_008692635.1 Crocuta crocuta
ATGGGGCCCTATTTCAGTGATTTCTAAATGTTCCCGGATCATCTTCCAGCTCAGAGGCCCTGAAATCCCTGGCACCCCTGAGGCAAAGGATGTTGTACTGAAGACATCTCAAGCGTCGCATCCTCGGGGACGTTTGCCGTGAACTCTCTACGGTTGACTTGTATGCCCCTCTTAGGGGTTCCACGACACCATATGCTTATTGTTAATGAGGAAATAAGCACAGCTGACATTACTGAGCATTTAATATGCTCTTGGCACGATGCTGTTTTACAGTCATGATCTTATTCAACCCTTGACACAAAATCCTCTAATAAGTGCTTTTTTAAAAAGATTTTTTAAAGTTTATTTATTTATTTTGAGAGAGCTAGAGAGCACAAGTGGGGAAGGAGCACAGAGAGAGAGGAGAGATTCCCAAGCAGGCTCTCAGCTGTCAGTGCAGAGCCTGGTTCAGGGCTCAATCTCACCAACAGTGAGATCATGACCTGAGCTGAAATCAACAGTCAGACACATAACCTACAGAGCTGCCCAGGCACCCCTATAATAAGCACTTTTATTATTATTGCCATTTTACAGAAGAGGAGACTGAGGGACAGCTCACTGTCACACAGCTGGTAGGTGGGCAAGCTAGGACTAAAATGCCAGTTTATCTGAGGCTGAAGCTGTTGCTCTTTCCTTTCCTCCCCTCCCCTCCCCTCCCCTCTCCTTTCCTTTCCTTTCAAGTTTATTTATTTATTTTGAGACAGAGAGAAAGTGTGAGTTGGGGGGGGTGGTGCAGAGAGAGAGAATCCTAAGCAAGCTCCGTGCTGTTAGTGCAGAGCCCAATGCAGGGCTTGAACTNAACAACCGGTTTGCAATGGTCTAGGTAACTCCTGGGCCCCAGAAAGTTAGCTCTATCGTGGAAGGAAGCAGGTCTCCTGTGGTCTCCTACCTAACCACCTAAAGCAGGGCTTGGCACAGAAACCAGAATGAAAAGCTCCTGTTGAAAAACATTCTGAACAAAGAGAAAACTAAACCCTCGGCTTCCACCAGATGGCACTGTGGGAGTCCAAGAGCAACGCGCCCTCGGGACTCTTCCTTTTCCACTCCTTTCCCACACAGAACACCCCAAGCATCCTCATTGTTTTGGTTTTTTTCCTCCCTTTCCAGAGAAAACTGAGTGGGTAGGAAAAAACATTTTTGAGATAATGTTCAGGCATGTATTGAACACATTTCACAATTTAATTTATGACTTTATGTTTTGGTCCCAAAGGGAAAGTTGATCCTGCTCCACCCTTTTAGGTTTATGCACTTTTTAAAAAATTTTTAAATGTTTTTTATTTATTTCTGAGAGAGAGAGAGAGAAAGAGAGAGAGAGAGAGACAGCATGAGGAGGGGAGGATCAGAGAGAGAGGGCGATACAGAATCTGAAGCAGACTTCAGGCTCTGAGCTGGCTGTCAGCACAGAGCCCGAAGCGGGGCTTGAACCCACCAACTGTGAGATCATGACCTGAGCCGAAGTCATGACCTGAGCCGAAGTCGAAGTCAGGCGCTTAACCGACTGAGCCACCCAGGTGCCCCAGCACTTCTTTGAAAGAACTCAAAGTGATTTACAGACTCTTGTCACCAATGAAAAGCCAGAAATAAAATCTGAATTGCGCAAAGCATTGAAGGAGGCTGTGCTGTGGAGTGGAAAGTCTCCTTGGCTGGATTCAGATTGCTCTGCCATTAACTAATGGGGGACTTCAGGCAAGTCCCTTCTCTCTGGACCTCCACATATATACTCAGCTGGAAAATAAGNTTATACAGCAGCATTATAGCATGACAGTGATAAAGATTATGGACTCTGGTTCAAGTTTCAGCTTGGCCACCTACAAGCTCTGGGGTTTTGGACAAGTTACTTAACCTCTCTGGGCCTTGGTTTCCTCATCTGTATAATGGGAATGGTACTGTATATCACTCACAGGATTCATGCAAGGATTGAATGAGATATAACGCCTTATCCCAGTGCTTTGTACACATAAGCTTTCAGTGAAAACTATTATCACACAGAACTGACTCTCATGTTTTAGTAACTGTATCTACATTTAGTTTGGATGTGCATTTAGTAATCAGCAAAATAGGGAGAAGACTTTAAATAATAAGCCACAGTCAGGCTTGGCCCTTTCAGAAGTATAAGGATAAATGCATTTCATGGTACAAGGCAAGGCTAAAAGTAACCACAATCAATTGGAATCTTCATTCATTGTTGGTGGAAGTGTACAAGATACAAACACTTTGGGAAACGATCTGGCTGTGTCTTCTAAAACTTCTTTCCCTATGACCCAGCATTTCTACCCCTAGGTGTTTACCCAAGAAAAAGGAAAACATATGTCCACAAAAGCGCTTGTATGAAAACGTTCTTAGAAACTTTTCTTTTTTTAAAAAAAAATTATATTTAAGCAATCTCTACACCCAGCATGGGTGCTCAAAGTCACAACCCCGAGATTGAGAGTTGCATGCTCTACAGGCTGAGCCAGCCAGGCACCCCGCAGCTTTACTTTTAATAGCAGAAACTGGAAACCTCTCAGGCATCCATCAGCAAAAGAAGGGAGAAAGGATAAAGAAACTGAGCTAAGATCACAAGTTGAAGTACTACTCAGCAATCAAAAGAAGCAAACTACTGAGGTGCCTGCGTGGCTCAGCCAGGTAAGTGTCTGACTCTTGTTTTCAGCTCAGGTCATGATCTTGAAGAGCCTAACTAATGTCATTTTGAAATTAAGGCCTCCATTAAGAGCAACCTCGGGCTGCACGTAGCCCCAGTTCCTCAGATTGCTCAAGGCTAAAGCCATCCTCGGACCGCCCTCAGGTCAGCTAATCAACAAAACATTCCTGTGGTCTGAGTCAAGGCTGGGAACTGCAAGCAGTTATTTTATACAAACTAGGCAATTTCTCACCGCTTGCCTGCACCCCACGTGGGCCCTTGGAACTCACCTCCTAATTGGTCATTTTCAAAGGATTCTCAAAGGTCAAGACTGGGCCCCACCAAAAGTAATGAACACCTCACAGATACTGAATGGTCAAAGCTGTTACCATGGGTGCTACTGTACAATTGTAATTGGTGCTTATGTGATGATGATGCTATACGTACAATGTGTGCACTGTAACACCCCAGTCCCTTACCCCATAAAAACCCTGCCACTACACCGGTAGGCGGGTGAGCCCCTGCTCAAGGTTGTAATAAAGACCCTTTTGTACTTGCATCGGTGTCGGCTCCTTGGGGGTCTCAGGGGACTCGCGAATCGGGCACAACAATCTCACAGTTCATGAGATCGAGCCCCATCTTGGGCTCTGCGTTGACAGCACGGAGCCTGCTTGGGATTTTCTCCCTCTCCCTTTGTCCGTCTTCCACTTGTGCTCTCTCCCACCCTCAAAATAAATAAATAAACAAATCAATAAAAGGAGCTAAATACTGATATATGCAATGACAGGGATGATTCTCAACAACATCAGGCTGAGTAAAGGAAGTCTTATACAAAAGAATTCATACTATATGTTTCCATTTATATGAAGGTCTGTAACACGCCACACCAACCAACGGTGGGAAAAAATAAAAAAAAATAAAAAAAGCAGTCACCTCTGGGGGGGGGGAAGAGAAAGTCTGAGAAGGGACAAGAGGAAGCTTTCTTGAGTGGTGATAATGTTCTATATCTTAGTAGGCGGATAAGTTACGACGCTACATTTGTCAAAACTCAGCAAAGGTACAATTAATGGTTGTGCATTTCATCTTATGTATTTTTTACCTCAAAAGTAAAACAAGAATAAGCAAATCTTGAATTCAAGTTAAGGATAGGTATGTGGAAAGTGCTTAGGAGGGAGGTGTACTGGTGTCTGCAGTTTCAAAAAAAAAAAAAAGACAATGGATAAACAGACAGATGGATAGATAGATAGCTGATGGATAGATATATAGATCATAGATAGATGGTAGATAGATGGATAGTTGATACATAGATTGTAGATAGATAGATAGATAGTAGATAGTAGATAGATATAGATAGATAGAAGATAGATGGATAGATGAGAAATGAGTAGATGTGTGGGTAGATGGATANAACATCAGTGGTGGAATCTAGCCAGTCAGTAACAAGGTATCCACTGGAAAATTCTTCCAACTTTGCTGTGTATTTCAGATTTCACATAATGATGTTTTTCTTTTTGGAAAAAAAAATGTAACCACAAGGATTTGCATCCTGCATGGAGGGATTTTTTTTTCCCAGACATACAAAGGCTTCATTGGAGGAAGGCAGACCACAAACCTAGGTAAATATTTCCTGAGCATCTATGATATACCAGGCACCGGGCTAGGCTAGGTGAAGGCTTCAAAGAGAAAGAACACAGCACTTGCCCTCAAAGGGTCTGTAGGGACCATCTGACAAACACACATGTCACTGTCATCCTACACTGTGGGGATGCTAAGGCAAGTGAAATTTCATCTAGTGCAAAAAGCATCTTAATTGTTCTTACCACTAAAAAGAGTGATAAGTATGGGATGTGATCAACGTGTTAGCTAACGCAACAGTGGCAATCATATTGCAATATATAAATATGTCAAATCAATACACGGTATACCCTAAACTTACATAATGTTATCTGTCAATCATATCTCAATTAAAAAAAATAATAACTAAAAAAGGAAAAGTGCCTGGCATTGAAGACATGTGGGTAGTTATGGCTGCAAATATGATTGGAAGGCGTTTCTAAGCCAGAGCCCACAGAGAGTCTTGAAGGCCACACTAAGGTGATAATTTGGCGATCCAGTGGGGCCCATTCAAGAATTTTAAGCCAACAAGTGACATCCTTGGAAAATTGCTGGGAGAAAGGGGGCAGCTGCAATAGATGTCATTGCTTTAAAGTGGTTGGCAGGCAAGGGAGCTTTTCATGTACTGTCAATGAGCAGAGGGAGGGGATGGAAGCTCCCATGGGGAGGAGGGCGATTCAGAATGACCCAGGGCACAAAGGGATGAGATGCTGGTTTCATCTTCAAGGGAAATAGGCAGCTGTTTAATCTGTTGCTCCACGATGTTGTGGCTTTGTAAGGCTATAATGGTTGTTTACAGCCAACATCTATTCTTTTTACTTAAGTTTTTATTTATTTAAGTAAACTCTACATATGCAATGTGGGGCTCCAACTCACAACCCTGAGATCAAGAGTTTCATTCATGCTCCTGTTGGTGGGAATGCAAACTGGTGCAGCCGCTCTGGAAAACAGCGTGGAGGTTCCTCAAAAAATTAAAAACAGAACTACCTTACAACCCAGGAATTGCACTACTAGGAATTTATCCAAGGGATTTAAAAATGCTGATTCAAAGGGGCACATGCACCCCAATGTTTATAACAGCACTGTCAACAACAGCCAAATTATGGAAAGAGCCCAAATGTCCATTGACTGATGAATGGATAAAGAAGATGTGGTGTGTGTGTGTGTGTGTGTGTGTGTGTGTGTGTGTGTGTAATATTACTCAGCGATGAAAAAAGAATGAAATCTTAGCATTTGCAACCATGTGGATGGAACTGGAGGGCATTATGCTAAGTGAAATAAGTCAGTCAGGGAAAGACAGATATCATATGACTTCACTCATGTGAAATTTGAGAAACACAACAGATGAATATAGGGGAAGGGAAGGAAAAATAAGATAAAAACAGAGAGGGAGGCAAACCATAAGAGATTCTTAAATACGGAGAACAAACTGAGGGTTGATAGGGGTGGGTTAAATGGGTGACTGGACATTCAAGAGGGTATTTTTCGGGATGAGCACTGGGTGCTGTATGTAAGAGATGAATCACTGAGTTCTACTCCTGAAGCCAAGACTACACTGTATGGTAACTAACTTGAGATTTAAAAAAAAAAAGTTTCATGCTCTTCTGACTGAGCTAACCAGGTGCCCCTGGCCAGCATCTATTCTGATTGTTAGTCTATTCAGAACGGCCAGTGCCCAAGACACAGTGCTGTTACATTTTTTTTAAATTTTTAATGGTTATTTATTTTTTGAGAGAGAGATAGAGCACAAGCTGGGGAAGGGTAGAGAGAGAAGGAGACACAGACTCTGAAGCAGGCTGTAGGCTCTGAGGTGTCAGCACAGAGCCCCATGTGAGATTCGAACCCACGAACCATGAGTTCATGACCTGAGGTGAAGTCACACTCAACCGACTGAGCCACCCAGGCGCCCCGCTGTTAAATGTTTTTAACATCGTTCCTACCCACCTCATAGGGTTGCTGCAAGGTTAATTAATATAATGTATGGAATCTGCCCAGCACATACCAGGTCTTCAATAAATGAGGTCAAGGAACCACATCTGATGCTCCCGTTTGTGGCTTGGATGTAGGGTAACCTCAGCACAAGCCCACCATGGCAACCAATAGTCTCTAAAGTAGGCACTTGAAGCCCCTGAGGTCCATTCCAACCCACACATATTGTGACCTTTATCAAACCCCAGTCTCCACCCCCACACACACCAAATACTGCACATATTCCTATGAAAAAACTGAAAAGCTCCAGTTGGACCCAGGAAATCTCTCATTTATTCTCCTTGGTCTTTTGAGAATGGCTCTGCTGTGGCACCCACAACGGTGAGATCAGACCACGTGGGATCTTCCTTTAAAAAAATGTTTATTTTTGAGAAAGAGAGAGAAAGAGAGAGAGAGTGTGTGTGTGTGTGTGTGTGTGTGTGTGTGTGTGTGAGTGGGGAAGTGAGGGGTAGAGAGAGAGAGTGAGACAGAGGATCCGAAGCGGGCTCTGCTGCAGAGAATGGATGCAGGGCTTAAACTCATGAACTGTTGAGATCATGACCTGAGCTGAAATGGGACACTTAACTGGCTGAGCCGCCCAGGCGCCTCTGGGCTCTTCCTTTTTCAAACAAGGCTTTGGACTCTAGAGATTAAAGTTTGGGTCCAAAGTCAGAATTCTCTCCAAGCCAGAATTCTGGCGAGATTTCAATCCCACTGCTCATTACACTCCAGATCCTGGTGCCCCCTGTTTTTATGCAGTTTACAAAGTGGCTGTAAGTGTTATGAAGCCACAGACAGTTCACCAATGTGACTCGTTCACCCATGTGTCTCTAAGGCGCGGCACAGTGCCTTGCCCAGTGGAACATGTGATAGATATTTGTTGAATGAACAAATGAATGAATGAATGAATGATTCATTCTCGGTCTGTACTTTAGACTTCATGAAGCCTTCTTTCTTCCCCGTCCTCAGGGCCCATTGTGGGTTTGCCAGCCTTCTGGACTCCAACAGGGCTTACCATCTGTGCCTTGTTCTTGGCAACTAGCCAAATTCAACTCCGTTCAATTCAACTGACTTCCACGGAGCCTCACTATTGGCAGGAAGCACTCCCAGTCTCCAGGAATGGCGAAAGCATTTCCTAGTCCATGGCCCCTCAATTGTACTTTTAAAGCAAACATGGCACGGAACAGAACCTTTCCAAGATGTTTTGAAGGCCTAAATACATAGTTGTACGTTACTTCCCTTTGTCACCACACTTGATTGCCATCCAGGAAATAAGCAAGTTCTGGACGATGGGTAAACCGATGATTATTTGACAGGTATGGGGTAGGTTTAGAAGAGAGGATGAAGGGGGGGAGGAATGAGACCTAATCTTCGTCTGATGGATTTGCAGTTTCATTAAGTGTGGTGGGGAAATGAGGTTGGCATCTCAGCCATTCAGGGCTGGCCTGGGACTGGGATCTGAAGGGATGCACAGCAGCCCCTTGAGTGAAAAGAAAGCCAGAATCCCCCCACACACACCTGTTGTTTTTTTCTGAGGGTTGGGCCTTTTTAAATTTTATGAGTAGTCTCCATTCCTGTCTCCACCCGCTTCTATACATCTCCCGCTCCCCATTGCCTGTCTTCTGTAAGTTAGTAATGTGCCTTCTCTCTAGCAATTATTTCATCCAACAGAATTAGAATTAGCTTTGTATGTATCCACTGAAACATCGTTTTGAATAGCAAAAGCTTGGAGGTAACCAGAGATCATACAATAAGAGCTAATTTATGTATATAACGGTAGATCTACGGTCTCAAATGTTGGGCAGACAGTACCACAATGTTATAAAAATAGCAATCGATACAGGAAAAATTCACAAGATGTTTTTCTTAAATGTTTATTTATTTATTTTTGAGAGACAGAGAGAGCACAGGCAGGGAAAGGGCAGAGAGAGAGAGGGAGACAGAAAATCCAAAGCAGGTTCCAGGCCCTGAGCTGTCAGCATGGAGCCCAACGTGGAGCTTGAACTCATGAACCATGAGATCATGACCTGAGCTGAAGTCAGATGCTTAACCAACTGAGCCACCCAGGCGCCCCACAAGATGTTGTTAAGTGAACCGATAGGTTAGAAAACAATGATGTGTATGTGCACAGCACATGTGCATGCTATTGGCAGTTTTTTTTCTTCGTGTTTTTCTATTTTCTAGATTTTCTGTATTGAATGCTGGACTCTGAGTTAAGGTACCACCAGGAGCGGTGCGTTGTGAAGACTCTGAGAGCACAAACGAGGGTATCGAGCAAGGCTTCCCTCAGTCAGTGGATTCTGAGGAAGGTGAAGGGCACAGAGCATTGGAGAGAAACTCAGGGAAAATGCAGATTTTCAAATTCAAGGGGGGAGAGATGGCACCCATTGGTGGTGAGGACCTAAGGCCCACCAAAGACTGAACTTCATGAAAGAAGCAATGGGGAACATCTCTGAGTTTCTGAACATAGGGGTGAATTGCTGGAAGTGGTATTGAAGAATTACAGATGGTCTCCGACTTAGGACGGTTTGACTTAAAATTCTTTGATGTTAATGATAGTGCAAAAGCAACACACATTCTTAGAAACCGTACTTCCAGTTTTGAATTAGGATCTTTCTCCTGAGCTAGCTGTATGTGGTATACGATTCACTCTCATGACACTGGGTAGTGGCAGTGAGTTGCATCAGTGGGATAAATAACCAATACACTCTGTGTAATAGCCATTCTGCTTTCAGTACAGTATTCAAGAAGTTGCTGGGGGCGTTCAACACTTTAGTATCAGATAGGCTTCGTGTTAGAGGATTTTGCCCAACTGATAGGCTAATGTAAGAGTTCTGAGCACTTCGAAGGTAGGCTATAGGCTAAGCTGTGATGTAGGTTACATATTAAACACATTTTTCACTTAAGATATTTTCAACTTATCATGGGTTTATCAGGACACAACCCCATTGTAGGTTGAGGAAGATCTGTATTCCAGCCAGAGCAGGGTGGATTGTGTTGTAGGCAGGGAGATCTGCCAGGAGACTCTGCCATTTGCATATTTGACCTGAGGTAAACGAGAGCTTGGATTAAGCTTGTGGCAATAAAACCAGAAAGGAAGGGGCAGATGGACCTGAAAAAGAATCAGAGCCAGAGATTCAAATTTGGCTAAATATATGGCAGGTGGTCGGTGAAACCATGTAAAGAGACACTTTCCAAGGAAATGGATGTTAAGAGAGTAGCTGAGGACTGAGTCTTCAGGGATTCCAACAGTTAATGGGAGGAGGAAAGAAGAGGAGCCAGCAAAGAGGACAGAGAATGATGGGTCAGAGAGATAAGAAGAGAAACTTGAGAATGCAATGCCACGAAAGCCAAGGACAGGACAGTTGCAGGAAGGAGTGGGTGGTTGATGGTATCAAATTCATCCTCCAGGTCAAAGACACAAACTGAGCCGAGACCCTTGACTTCGGTCAGGAGGTCATTGGTGAACTTACAGGGAGCAGTCTGGCAAAATGTCCTGGAGTCTAGAAGGTTCTAGGGAAGACAGGTGGAGAAATGGAGGCAGCTCATGGATACCATCCATGCGACAAGAGTAATGTGTTAGGACTGAGAAGAACGAGGTCAAGCTTTCTCATTCTAGTCCTGCTACTTAACTGCTTGACCTTGTTTCCTCTTCTGCAAATGAGGAATAATCCTATTAGCTCATAACTCTTGGAAGTACAATACAAATGTAATGATTAAGGGGTTTCTTCCTTACCTCCCCTCACCGCCCCCCTCCAAACCCTAGAGATTTCTGAGCATGATGTAACAGATAAGAGGAGTCTGTTCGCTTATCAGTCCTGTCCCTAGATTGATAAGTGTTTTTGAGAATTGTCTAGCTATGTCTGCTGGCGTTAGTCATGCCAAATCACTAACAATTCTTTCCTCAGCCCCTCTGACATGAGGACATTGAGGCAGGTGGTTAGGAGGGAGTCAGCGGTCAGAGCCACATGGACTGTCTCTGAGTCCTACAGAAGTTGTTAAAAAAGGCTCTGTTTGAGACCCTGGATATAGAGCCCTGGAGTGCCAACCTCACCCCAACACACAGAAGGCTGCAAGCCCTGAAGGGTGGCTGGGGCAGAGGCACACGAAAGCNATCCATGGTGCCTGCAGACTGAATGGCCCCTGGACCGAATGGTCTCAAGTGGGCAGCTTGAGGGGCACCTGGGTGGCTCAGTTGGTTAGGCATCCGACCTCGGCTCGGGTCATGATCTCACGGTTCGTGGGTTCGAGCCCCGTATCGGGCTCTGTGCTGACAGCTAGCTCAGAGCCTGGAGCCTGCTTCAGATTTTGTGTCTCCCTCTCTCTCTGACCCTCTCCTGCTCACGCTCTCTCTCTCAGAAATAAATAAAACATTAAAAAATTTTTAAAAAGTGGGCAGCTTGATTTTCAAGGTATGCATAAGGGCATATCCTTTTTTTCATTCCTTCTGTTCTCACTGGGCAACCAGACTTGATCAGCACTACCTCCTGTTTTTGTCTACTCACTACCTACAAATCAATCTCTTGAGCCCGCTTCCTTTGTGAAGCCCAGACCGTGGTCTGATATTTGTGGTAGTGCCTTGTTTTCCCCTAACAGAAAATACCCCCTGGGAAAAATATGGCTGCCCCACAAGGCCCCAGGGCCTAGACCTGTTACCAAGCCCTGGGGAGGCACAGGGCTGGGTGCTGGCCCAGCTGGATGTGGAGG
>NW_027527804.1:1181951-1199709 GCF_008692635.1 Crocuta crocuta
ACATCTAGAGAGTGTAGTCAAGGGGCCTTCTTACTGCCTGTGTTCCTTTTAATGGAAGGGCTTGGTTTCATTTATGGGAAGATGGCTTGCCAGAGGGAAACAAGGTCACATCATGGATGGTAATAGTCACATGCTAAGACGTGTAGGCCTGTAGGCCTTTTTAAAGCATGTGATAGGATGTCAGAGCAGGGGTACTTCCAAGGAGGCTGGTATATTGTCGCAAACCTTTCTGGAAGACCAGGAGGTCGTTCTCTGATTCAGTCACCAAATCTGTCCCGAGCATCTTCAGAAAAACGTGCTCTCCCCTCGGGGCTCGGGGGACGGAATTAGGGATGTAGAGATAGGCCAAGGTCCTGGTCTATGGGAGCAGGCGCCATCAGATGCGCGGGAGCCGTCTGGACTGTCCCCCGTGCGGCAGAGCTGACGGAACCCTGGGNACTGCCTCTGCTCTCTTGTCTTCAGACAGCCCTGACACCACGCTCCAGCCCCCTGGGAACTGAATCCAACACGTCCAGCACTTGGCATTGAAGTGAAGCAATGAAGTCTTATCAGAACTCTGGGCCGTCTAACAGACAGCTGCTCCAGCTGCTGCCAGGGACTGNAGCAGGGAGCTAGCAGGACACTAGGAGCAGTCTGTGGGCTAGAGTGGACTTCATGGGGACTGAAGGGGGAGGGAAGCTCCTAGGAGAGGGGAAGATCCATGACCCCAACTGTATGACTTATTTGCATCCCTTTGTCATCCCAAAGGTAACGGGCCTGATTTTTGGCAGTGTGGCCATCTTCTGGTGTGGGTAACTGTTGCTGGGTGAATCCCCTCCATAGCTCCGAATGCCTCCCCTGTATCAGTTCAGTTGCCGTGGCAGGGGTCTGCTTCATGTATGGAACAGGAGTCTCAGACGTTCCCCTCCCCCTGTAACCTGGGGAATGTCAGAGGCAGGTAAAATAAAGGTTGTTTAAGCAATAACCTAAGACTCTTCTCTCAAAGATCCCAGCCTTGAGACCCGATACTATACAGAAAAAGAATCCTTTGTGCATTTGGAAATGATGTTTAGATTTGAGGGTTGGGTTGTTGCGATATTTAGATCTATATATTCAATTCCAATACCATAGATGTGATTGTGGGTGAAGAAAAGGTTGATATGGTTAAATGGGGTTTTTTTTTCCAGCTGTTTCAAAAGTGGTATCTGATTTCTTTTTTTTCCCCCTTTTAATTCTGAACTACTTTGAAATATCACAGTGCGAAGTCAGGGTTTCCCACTTAAGTAGTTTTTTTGGGATACACTTAAAAAAAAACCCTCTCATACCCATCCCTATTAGCTATTATCAAAGGTAGGTTTTAGAAGCTACCTTTGGATGTCTTAATCATGTGGCTTATTAAAAGAGAAAAAGCCATCAAATAGTGTACATCTTGAGTCAGAGGGACGACACTTCAACTAAGCCATCTTAGCAATGATGGGTAAAGCTACCGGCGCATGTTTATTGGTTTATTCTCCTTGCCTCAAGAAGGTCATCAGAATTTGCCTGCTCAGGGCTTAAATGCTTATACCTGATGATGGCTGTTTGGGCTTCATCAAACACACATAAAAATCACCTTTTAGCATTAAGCCAACTTGCTTAAACACTGCTGGCTTCTGTGACAGCAAGGCAAACATATTATGGGGCACTTAAATGAAGTGATAGTACGGAAACCTCATTCGAGGCATTGGCTTTGACCTTGTGGCCCATCTGCTATTTTACTGGAGCTATTAATAAGTTAAATGAACTTACTTTCATTTCCAGGATCCACTCCTTAAAGATAGGCTGCCTTTGCCCCATTGGCCGATCTCTAGTTTTAGTTTCAGCATTAAAGCTATGCAGGTGGGGGCCAGGGATGGGGCAGAAGTCCAAGACAATGACAAGAAGAGAGGGGATGCTGTGAGAGCCATCTCATGGCCGCCAAAGTGGATGTAGACGGAGGGCACAGATACCCAGCCATGATAGGGGCATGTGGGGAGAACAGTCCCCAGCCCTGTGTTTCAAGTACAGCAATGCCCCTCATTTATCTTGCATAATTGGGGACACACAGTTGTTCCGACAATGAACCGTAATCACTTTATATACATATAAAGGAAGCTGGGAACCTCTTGGACAATGCCCATAATTAACATTAATTGCCAGCTGTGAGCAAACAAATCCCACTGCAAAAATACTTCTGCTTTTAAAAACATTTTAACTTTTTAAAATGATGGTACGGTACCTGTGAAGAGCACATAGCAAGAGAAGCGACAAAACTCTCCCAGTGAGAAAAGTGACCTGGCCCGGGGAAGACGATTTCCTCTACTGTCTAGTCACGTCTTCCAAATACACTCAGGGTTGAGACTGTGTCCCAGAGAGTGAAGTTTCCCAGAAGTCTGGGCACTCAAATCTCTACCAGCCAATGGGGGTGTCAACAGTATTGAGGGAATCATATTGTGGTCAGCAAAAGATAGAAGAAAAGAAAACCAGTGGCTTGGCAGTTTTGATAATGTATTCCTGAATAGCCTGAGCTGCCTGTACAAATTGGGGGAAATGTTAGCCTTTTCCTGAACGTGATTCTAATAAATTGGAGTGATTTCTTTTTTCAACCCATCCGGCGAGTCTATTTTTCCCTTCTGTGTAAGCAGATCCTGTTTTAGGTCAGGTCAGATCTTTGCTCCGTGACAATAATGAAGAAAACGACTCATGCTTCCTTAATTGTCATTTGAGGCTTCCAACAGAGCGCGACTAGGAGATATTTTGAGTTCCAATGTCTGGAAGTGCTCATCAACAGAGCAAAAATAAACGGAAACTTCTCTTTCATTATGCACAAAGTTCTGTGTTGTCGATTGATGGACTTTTCTAGAGGGATATAAATGGGGTCTTTCATTAGTTTGTAGTTACCGTCTTCTCCTTTTCAAGTTGCCATCTCTTTTGGAAACCAAGGATCTGCCCATGATTTGTATCAACAAAGAGAAAAGGGACTGGGTGGCTTTCCAAACAATCTTGCCTGACACAGTGTGGTGGAGAGCACAGGACCAGAATCAGAAGGACTCGGGTCCAGGGCCCTGGCTGTGCCAAGTAGCTGGTATCGTTTCTCAGAAAGAGCTGCTTAACCTCCCTGGGCCTGTCTCCACAGCTGTGGGGATTTGAGGATCAAGTAAGATCATGCATGGGGAAAAGCTAGATGTAAAGCAGCTATTGAAGCATAGGGCGTTACGTTTATATTTTCTCTTTCTTTCCTTGGGGGAGTGCCTTTGGATAGTTGTGTGGGTGGAAGGTGGGGCAGAGGAGAGAAAATTCTCCACTATGTACAGTCTGCTCTTACTACTTAAAGGAGAGGATTGTAGGGACTTGGCCACTGGCTCCTCGATTTCTGAGCCGATCTCCCCCATTCTCAGAATCTTGGATGACTAGGGATCTGTGCATAACTGTCTCCCCATCCTATCATTCCCTTCACTCACAGGCCCACAGTGCCCTCTTTAAAAAAAAAAAATACGACAATTAATACTATACTTTCAGGGTTCCACCAGGACTGGAATGTAGACTTTGAAGACAACGGGTCAAGAACTGAAAGAGGGCAGAAGAGAAGAGAATGAAGGGAAGGAATCATGGGCTTCATGAGGGAGGTAGGAGGAAGAGCAATCTAGAATGTTCTATGAATGTAAGAGAGAACGACTGAAGACCACCAAAGGTGGGTGGGTTATGGGAGTCGATAGCCAACCCTAGGTGAACTTGAATTACCTATCAAAGTGGCTTTGGGAGAAGAAGCTGGATGAGAAGTCACTTTTCAGCCCCTGTTGTTACTTACCATACCTACAGCCTGTCCAGGAAGACAAAGTGATTAAAGCAACTCTTTCTTCTGTGCTAGACCTCAGAGCATACATAGGAGAGAGAAGAGAGCCTCTGTCTTTTGGCAATCTGTCCCTGGTGCTTGTCTATGGCCTCTTTCTCTTGGCCAAAAGTTTAGCATATTCTCTAGCCTCTTCCTTAATTTTCTTAGTATACTATTTCTTCAGAATAATACTCCCATATTAATGTTGCAGGACACAGGGAGTACCGGGACAATGAATTTTGCGCACTTTGGGCCTAGGTGATCCCACCCGTCCCTCAATCAGCTGTGTTTTAGTGGAGGGCAGGGTTTAGGTAAAAGCTGTGGCCTCGGCCTTTTCCTCTGAAATGAATACACTCAGGGCAGACGGGAGGATGCCTCATACATTTTTTAAATTGAGGTAAAATATACAGAAGTAGGGGCGCCTGGGTGGCTCAGTCGGTTGAACATCCGACTCTTCATCATGATCCCAGGTCATGATCCCAGGGACATGGGATTAAGCCCCACATTGGGCTCCTTGCTAAGCATGGAGCCTGCTTAAGATTCTCTCTCTCTCTCCCTCTGCCTCTCTGCGCCACTTACTCTCTCTCTAAAATAAAAAAATAAATTAAATATACATAAGGTAAAATTTACCTTATCCATTTGCAAAAGTGTACAGTTCAGTAGCATTAAATACATTCACGTTCTTGTGAAACAGTGCTTTTTTAAGTCAGAGAAAAAGGCAAGGAGTTAAATTACATTATACAGACANTCACATTTTATAATAGATCACACTCAGGGGCGCCTGGATGGCCCAGTCGGTTAAGCATCCGACTTCAGCTCATGTCATCATCTCCCAGTTTATGGGTTCAAGCCCCACATAGGGCTCCATGCTGACAGTGCAGAGCCTGCTTGAGATTCTCTCCCTCTCCTTCTCTCTCTGTCCCTCCCCTGCTCTCACATTCTTTCTGTGTCTCTCTCAAAATAGACATTAAAAAATAGATTATATAATAGCTCACTCAGGACAAGTTAAAGGTGAAGCTCAAGGAGAGAATCTCTAGTTGTGGATTTTGGTGAAATCAGAAAAAGGTGATATCTTGAAATGTTTACACGTGTTGTAGAAGGTGCTTGGGGGAGGGGTATACTGTACTTCCCACCGTATCTCAAGTCACATCCTCCTCTTACTACCAGATGCTCTCAGAATCCTGGGGAGGACTAGGGTGGTCACGGATGACTGGCTTCCACTGTGAATTTGCTGAATTCCCACATACCTGACCACAAGATGTCCATTCATGAAAATACCTCAGGTCCCTGAAGAAACAGGGGGCCTCCCCTTGGCACCTCTAGGATCTCAGTGTAATCTAGCAGGGAGGGGTTGCAGCTCCAGCAAGCCTGGAAGAAAAAGAATAGAGACAAGAGGCATGTTAATTTCACTCCTTTTCTCATGGGCAGCTCCTCTGGGGGCACTGTGGTCAGGACCAGCCCTTGACAAAGCTATGGAATTGGTATCTATCTTATATTTTCCCTTCCTGTTCTAAGCATCATCACTTGCTGCTCCAGTCCTACGTAACCGTTCCTTCCCTGTCACCAAGGGCTAGTGATATTCATTCATGTCTAATCTGCTATTCATCCCAGTGATGATCCAAAAAATCATATTTTTTTAAATGTTTGTTTATTTATTGAGAGAGAGAGAGAGAGAGAAAGCACAAGCAGGGGAGGGGAAGATAGAGAGGGAAAAAGAGAGAATCCCAAGCAGGCTCCATGCTGCCAGCACAGAGCCTGACGCAGAGCTTGGTCCCACAAAGCACCATGAGATCACGACCTGAGCCAAAATCAAGAGTCAGACACCTAACCAACTGAGCCACTCAGGTGCCCCAAGAATCATCTATTTTGATGTCTGATCTTATTTGTTACTCTTAGAAAAATCTCCATTTTGACTGGCCCCAAACTCAGAAGAAAAAGCTCTCTGAGAAGATGGCCTCCATCTCTTGGGAATCTGTTCCTTGCATTTTTCTTTGGCCTATTTCATTCTCTTGGCCAAAAGCTTAGTATATTCTGTGACCTCTTCCTTCTCTTGCTAAGTATGCTCTCTCTTTAGAGTAGTATAGTGGCATTTGTGTTGTAGGACATATGGGGTCCCAAGACACTGAATCTTACACATTTTGGTCCTAGCTTTCTTAGTTTCTTTCTTTAGGGGCTTTCTCACAACACATTGGTAGATGATCATCTTCTTTAGATTGAAAAGTTTGCAGATTCTGCTAGACTTGGGAGCCCACTGGTGATGAGGCATAGTAGTATCAGTGAGTCCAGGAATATCCTCCTCTTCCTCCTTTTATTTTTATAATAATCAACTTGAGAACACTGAGATTGGCCTCCACAATTCAACCCCTCACAAATTTGTCCCTTCTTCCTCTACTCCTCTTCGGTCTGTAACAGGAATGCCTTTTTCCCAGTAGCAGGTGGACATGGCCATGGGGTTAGACACCTTGAATTATGGGGAAACCTCGTTTGTCATTCCTACCACTGATTAGGACCATGTAACCCTTCCATTCTCCACCCAGAGTGTCGGTGGCAACTTCTGTGGCCATGTGATTTTCATACAATGTATAAAGTTTGTATTCATTGTCAACTTGAGTTCCTGGAAGCCAGGGCCTAGGAAAGGGATGTTCAGCTTCATCTTGAAGCAGCTGATCATCTCCAGGCTGCCACGAAAAAAGGGAGAAATGCATCTTTAATGGTGGCTTTCAGACACCTTATGAGGGTGAAAGGTATGAAGGGGGGCTTGTCCTAGACTCTCAAATCTGAGATGGGTAAGGCTGCTCTGACAGTCCCACCATTGTGGTAAGCTCAAGAACAGCACTTTGGCTTGTTTTGTTTATCCTCACCGGTTCCGGAGGAGGGTATTTGGAAGATTCAAACTTCAGCCATCTAGGAGGGCACCTGCATTTCCATGGGAGTCTCCTGGGCTGGAGGGTGGGATGGGGGTGGGGGTGGATGGCCGGTAAGATACAAGAGGAGGTTTTAGCCTCTTCTCNAATTGGGATGGGCAGAAGGGGAAAGATGCCCTTGGCCTGCTCTCCAGTTAGACCTCTGTCTGTTGGAAGGCTAACTTAGCAAACAGGACACTGGAGAGGAATATTTGAAGAGAGGAAGGGAAGAAATAGGAGGACAGAGTCCCTGAGGGCTTGCAAGGGTGGAATTTCTATCATTTTCATGCCATCTTTTCTATACATTTGTCCCAAACTCTGGCCATAGCCAAGTGAGAAATCTTACATGGAGCAGGTTGCTCTGGAATCAGCTGGGTTAGTCTTCATCTCATGTCCCAAGCAACTGGCACCATCCTTCAGAGGTCTGGGCTTTCCCTGTAGCAAGTTCAAGGATGGATCAGTTGAAGAGCTCCCACCTTTCCACATTCTCCATTACCCACTAACACAGAATACTGTGGTGCATATGGCATGGGCTCTAGAGCCAGACTGCCTTTCCTCCTCTGTAAAATGGATATAACAAATACAAACTACCTCCCGGGGTTGTGGTGAAGATTGAGCTGCCTACATAGTGTCTGGTTCATGGTAAAGGTTCACTAAAGGTAGCTTCCAATCATGCCCCAATCCACTGCAGCAGGTTGTCACCTACACAGCAGCAATGAAACGGCTTTGTCATGGTCACTAATGACCTGCATGTTGACAATTACCAGTTCTCATTTCTATGACTACACAGCAGCACTTTTTTAAAGTAGGCTCCACACCTGGAGCCCAATTCGTAGCTTGAACCCATGACCCTAAGATCAAAACCTGAACTGAGATCAAGAGTTGGAGGCTCAACTGGTTGGAGGGCACCCACCCAGGTGCCCCTACTCAGCAGCATTTAATGTTCCTTTCTTGAAACTTCCTTTTAACTTCTGTAACTCCTCAATCTCCTGGCTTGCCTCCTTCTTCACCAGTCCTTTTTCTTCTTAGTCTCCTTGGCTGGTTCATACTGCTGTTGAATTGCCCTGGGCTCCATCCTGGACCTCTTCTCTTCTCCATCTATTCTCTCTCTTGGTGATGTTGACTAGTCCCAACATACAAAACATCTTCTTCATATGTAAATACCCTATTAACAGTGATGATCCCCAAATTTATATATTTTTAACCCCAGAATCCCCTCCTCTGAGCTCCAGACTTGCATATCAGACTGCCTACTTAACATCTCTACTTGGGTATCCAAACCTGTCTCAAAGTTAACATGTCCAAATCAAAGCTTTTTTGAATCCCTCCCCCCACCCAAATTTGCTGGGAACTGGTCATTGTTTAGAAGCTGGCCTGGTGTTCATAGGTTGGCCATGTTATTCTCATGTTCCATTTCCCAGAATGCCAACATCAGATGAGTTTAATGACAAGACATATCTCTGTGATCATGATGAAGTAAGACAAAATAAGACCACTGTGTAGTGTTATCTAGGCACAGACAAAAACAAGGTTATGGTGGAACTCACAAATACCAAACATCCTCCTTTCCCACCTAATTTGAGTGACTGACACCTCTCTCCCCCTTATAGCTTTAGTCTTACTTCATTCCAGTAAGAGTTATTAAGATACCCAGTCACAGAACTACTGTCCCTTCTGAAAGCATTCAATCCAGAACAAACCCTCACTTCCTTGGACCCTTCCCCAAATCACCTAAGATAAGCTCCAATTCAATAATAAATGTTTTCTAATACCTCTTACTGAGACACTCATGGTTCCCTGTGGTATGAATCCTCCCTTGTTGCCATGAGTCATAAACCCAATTTGTTCAACTACAGATTTGTTCCTGGTGGTCTATGGCATTGCGATATTAATCTTCCCTATTGTTTTTTTTTTTCGGGTGGGGGAAGCAAATGGTAATACTATTATTTATCTAGTTGCTTAGGCTAAAACAGGAGTCATACCGAGTCTGTATTTTCCCTCACTCTTCTGCATTCAATATAGGATCTAAGTCCCATCATCTGTACTTCCAAAAGGAATTCTACATATAACTACTTCTCATGATCTCCATTTCTACCACCCTAGTCTACACCCACATCATTTCTTTAAAAATTTTTTTTAATGTTTTATTTATCTCTGAGAAAGAGAGAGAGACAGACAGACAGAGCGTGAGCAGGGGTGGGTCAGGGAGAGAGGGAGACTCAGAATCTGAAACAGGCTCCGGCCTCGGAGCTAGCTGTCAGCACAGAGCCTGACACGGGGCTCGAACCCACGAACTGTGAGATCGTGACCTGAGCCGAAGTCAGACGCCTAACTGACTGAGCCACCCAGACACCCCTACACCCACATCATTTCTTACCTGGATTTCTTACCATAATGCTTTCTAACTGGTCTTCTTGCCTTTACCCTTGACCCCCTGCAGTTAGTTCTTCATACAACAGCCAGAGCACTGTTAAAGCACAAAGCAGATCATGTCTCATCTCTACCTAAGGCCCTTTGTTGGCTTACCCACACAATTAGAATACAATCCCAACTCCTTCCCATGGTCTACAAGACTTCTCTAAACCTTATCTCTTGATACCCTCCCCTCTTGCTCACTAAACTCAAGTTACAGTAAACTTTTTGCTGTTCCTTGAACACATCAAGCTCATTCTTGCCTCAGAGCCTTTCCATGTACTATTTCTCTGCCTGGAATATTCTTCCTCCATATCCTCTCATGGCTGTTTCCTTCTCATCATTCAAGTCTCAGCTCAAATGCCACTTCCCCAGAAGCCTTCCTTGATGATCCTATCTATAGTTGCTCCTTTCTCCCAACCCCCACCCTATTCTCTATCCCAGTACCTCGTTTATTTTAATTTCACAGTATGAAGCACTGTCTAAAAATACCATGTTTGTTTACTTACTAGTTTATTATCAGTCTTTCCCATTTAGGCTGTAAGTTCCATAAAGGCAGGGATTTTTTTTCAAGCCAATTATAAAAAATTTTTAAGTATTTTTATAACTTTGAGGGGAGTAAAACTAACATTAAAAAGTACACACACTTAAAATATATAGTGTGATTGATTTTGACATATGTATACACTGGTGAAATTATCACCAAAATCAAGTTAACGAACAGAAGATATCCACAACCATCAAAAATTTTCCTTGATCCTTTGTGCCTTCTTCCTACTGGTACAGCCAATCGATGATCTGCTTTTTGTCACTATTACTAATTTGTATTTTCTAGAATTTTATATGAAGGCAATCATGCAGATTCATTTCCTTTACTCAGCTTACTGGTTTTGACACTCACTTATGTTGTTGCATGTATTAATACTTTGTTTCTCCTTATTACTCAGTAATTGTAGGATATACCAAAGTGTTGATTCATTCACCTGTTGAAGGACATCAGTTTCTTTCCAGTTTTTCAAAATGAGTGAACTAAGCTTCTATGAACATTTGTGTGCAAGTCTTTGTGTGGATATATGTTGAATGCAGGGATTTTGTGTGTCTGGTTTTTACAACATCTCCCATGCCGGGCACTTGCATGATATTTACATATTATGTGGTCGTTAAATATCTGTTGAATGAATAAGTGAGCCTTCCTTTTTAGCCCAGGTCCGTGGACATTTCCACTACTTCTGTGCCCACCCTAGAATTCTTCACCACCCTAACTTTTGTCCGATTCCTGCCTTTCCAATCTGTAGCCCTGGGTGACCCCTTGAAGGTGACTGTTTCCACGGTTGGCTTGTTGGAGAAGCTCTACTCATCGGGTTCACTGCCAACGCATGCTCTCTACCCTAAGCTGGCCCCTCTGGCTGTTCAACAATCCGTTCATTCCTCGCTTGCTGACTCCCTATCACATTCCCTACAGCAGCTGCTCCAAACTTCCTGCCCTCTCCTCAAGCCCCCAGCCCAAACCCTCCCCTTCATTCTCAGGAGATGACTTCACCTCCTTCATTACTGAAAAGATTGAGGCCAAATGACAGAAGTTTCTTCAGCTTCCATCCGACCCATCTGCACACAGCCATCTCAAGCTCTTCCGACTCTCAGGAAGACACGCTCCTTCACTTGCCAAGGTTAAGCTCTCTGCCCGTGTGCTTGATCCTAGCCCCAGATATAATGATATTAACAATAACAACAACAGCCAAAAAAAAAAAATGTACTTAGCTCTCAATATGGACCACACACTGGGCTAAGCACTGAGAAAACAACTCTAATTATTATTGGAAAACTATGTCATTTAACATACATCATTTCTTTTTCTTCCCCGTAAGCTTAAAAACCCATTACTTTTTTTTTTTTTTACTGAAGTATTGCGAACATGTGGCATGTGTTAACCTAATTCAATCCTCACAGCCAGTTTGTAGCATAGTATTAATTTTTACAAAAGCACCAGAGAAGGAGCCTGGTGATCAGACACGTTAAGTTAACTTCCTCTGGGTCATAGGGCTAGTAAGTGGGGGAGCTGGGATTTGAACTAAAATCGAAATCCGGAGCTGTCTCATTTCCTTCTTTACTCTCTCTCTCCCTCTTGATTTTTTTTCCCTTGAAGTTCAGAGGGTTCTCTTAATCTCTACTCCATAGTTCATGGCCAATTAGCACCCTCAGCCACAATATAAAGCAACTATAAGAAAATGTGAAATAAAGGTGAAGAGAGCCACACTCGGGAAGACATGAAGGATCTTGCCACACTAAGCAGTTTGATCTCCATCCTGTGGGCTAAGATTCCTAAACTTTAAGTAAGCACTCCAAAGGATCAGTGCCTTTGGGATTAGGCAAAAGTGGAAACATCCAAGATCACTTAGGAGGCTTGGAATGTATTCCAATGGCCTGGACTACAGTGGTAGCTGTGGGAGTGGAGAGACACATATAATTTTTTTTATTGTGGTAAAATACACATAAAATAAAATCTACCATTTCAATTGTTTTAAAGTGTGTAATTCAGCGGCATTTACTCCATTCACATGGCGTTTGACCATCACCATGATCAATTTCGGAACATTTACATAGCCCAGATTGGAGAATACGGAAAGGAAGAACTGGCAGAGCTGTGTAGCCAATGGAATACCAATAAGGAAGTGGGAAGGATGGTTTGGATGGCATACTGATTGGGATAGTGGTGATCCCCAACAGAGATAAGTAAATAAAAAGTGGGATCTTGCACAGGTAGAAATGAAGGAGACATGGAGGCAATGACGGACATGGTGAGTTTCTTAGTGACTTTCAGGGTGGAGACATAAAGCAACCAGTTGCAGTGGATGTAGAGTACAGGTGGAAGTTAGAGTCTGGGGGCCCAGACTACACAATAGCAAACATTTGCATGAGGCTTACTACTTGTCAGACACTGGACTAGTGCACTACATACCCGATCTCAAGTAACCCTCATGTTACAGAGGAGCACACAGGGGTACAGAGTTACTAGCATGTGACAGAGAGGAGACTGGAACTCAGGCAGACTGACTTTAGGGTCAGTGCTCATAGCCATTCTGCGGTGCTGCCTCTCTCAGAGGCCATTCCATCTACAGAGGAATAATACTTGAATCCAGGAGGGTAGGGGCAAGGCTGGGGACAGAGCCTTAAGGAAAATCTACATCTATGTGGGGGAGGGGAAGGCATAAGAAGAATCCACTGAAGAAGACAGAGAAGAAGAGATCAGGCAGTAACAAAAAAATGGGGGAAATTGCAGAGGCCAAAGGAGAGGAGAGTTTTAAGAAGGAGTGAGGGTCTGATCCTGCAGATATGTTGCAACTGAAGGGTTGAGAACGAGCCATTGGATTTGCTTATGATTGTCACTGATCACCTTCCAGATGGCTGGTTACTGGGGACCAGGGTTAAGGAACGATTTGGTGGTAGGAACAGAAGGCAGCTAGGGTAGACTCTTCTTTTGAGAGTCTTGGAAATGAAGTGAAAGATGAAGCTTTGGAAAGAGTCAGCACAGCATCTTGGATCAGACTCCTGTCCTGCCACTTACTTGCTGAGTGACCTTGGGTAAGTGATTTAGCTTCCTGGAGTCTCAGTTTCCTCATGGTAATAACAGGGCCCACCTGTAATAACCAGGTTAGGTAAGTAAGAAGATGCATGCAAAAAGGCACATTGATTAGCGATTGTTATTTGTTGCTCGATAAAGGCCAATGAACCTATTTCAGTGATCTTGAGTATCCAGGAAATTCTGCGATCCAGCCTCATCAGGGTCTTTGAGATCACGGATGACCAGACTGGAGTTGCCAACTGCTATCAGTAAGAAGGCCCTTTCCGGGTCACCTCAGACTGGAGTCAAGCCGTGAGGGTTAAACTCAAATTACAGCAGCTTGAAATAGATGGCTCTTCCACACATTGCCTCTTGTACAGTGAAATGGGTACAGCTTGTGTGAACCCTGTGAGTGAATAGGTAGAGAGCCAGAACTTTGGAAGGGAAATGACTTATTGCAGACCATTCTCTGGCCTGGTTTTTTTGAGCACCTAAGGGAGCAAATAAATCTGGAAGCATCTTGGTATTAGGTGTTTAGGGAGATTAACCAACTTGCAAGATGGGAGACTCTCTCTCTCCTCCATAAACCCCATACAAATATCTTGTCCTTTTAAAAGTGAGAACATGGGGGCATCTGGGTGGCTTAGTTGGTGAAGCATTCGACTCTTGGTTTTGGCTCAGGACATGACCTCACAGTTTGTGAGTTTGAGTCTCACCTTGGGCTCTGTGCTGACAGTGCTGAGCCTGCTTGAGATTCTCTGTCTCCCTTTCTCTCTCCCCTTCCCCTGATTGCTCGCTCACTCTCTCTCTCTCTCTCTTTCTCTCTCTCTCTTTCCCTCTCTCTGGCTCTCTCTCTTTCTCTCTCAAAAAAATAAATACACTTAACAATTTTTTAAGTGAATATGGTAGAATGCATGCAATGCTAAAATTCTAAATGTTACTTAATTTTTCTTTGAGGATCCCGAATGTTTAAGGATCTTGCAAGAGCTGAGAGGTCAGAAGTGTTGGTTGCTCAGGTTAGTATCTCTAAGAGCGGTACAAAAAGTTCTAAAATCTGAGTTGACTTCACATCATTCCTTGAAAGTTGCTTTTATTAAAAAAAAAATCTCTCCTGCCATCTTCTTCAAAAATTTTGATGCATAGTGACCTAAAGGCAGACTTGTGGTTATTTGAGATCTCCTAGTTCAGGATTAACAGGAGTTTATCAGAGACATGCTTTTCCCCTAGAAAATTCTGCTGGTGCTCAAGGTCTGTAGTAGCATTCATGAAACCCAGCCACTGGGACTCACAACAAACTTCAGCCCCCATCTCATAGAGCCACCCAGAACAAGTGCTGTCTGAGCAACCTGTAGGCTTCTAGGAGCTTCTATCAAAAAGCAACCAACATGTAAAAGGGTGTTACGCTTCTCTATATTTCCCCTTTCTACCCCACCTCTGTTTCTTTCTCCCTTGTCTTTGTTCTTCTGCTCCTTTCCATTGAGTCCAGCTGCAGTGACAACCTTTCTTGCTCTCTCATCTAGGTCAGGGTCAGAACTGATTGCCAGTTGGAAAGACTTCTTCCCATGGCTGAAGCTGCTGCCTGTGCACATCCGGTGACACTGACTAGAGCTTTCCTAAGTGGAGACCGTTTCAGCAGAGAATTGGAATCCAAGCACAATGCCTGGAGGGGGAGGGAGGGGGCAGTTGTTTCTGTAGCTGATTCAGGGAAGTGTCCCAGGGAGCCCTGTCAGCTGAGCAGAAGGAAGTCCCAGACTTTGGTGAAACAAGCCTGCTCTTATCTATCTATAGAAAAGCAGCATTTCTCCTCCAAGCCCAGACCCAATCCAAATACACTGACAGAGCCTACTTCTCGTGTTCGCTCCTTCAGGGAGCAGAGAAGCCCATCCACAGGCTGCTGGAGCCCTGTCTTCAATATGCGCTGCTCATCCTTTGGGAAAGATGAGAGATGTTTCAGAGAGGTAGAGCCCTAGCCTCTGAACGTAATGTGGGTTCTTCTGCCTTTGGCGACTCTCTGGGTGTTGGGCATGGTCCTGTGACCCAAAGGCCTCCCGGCCCCTTCAGCCTGTGACTCTGAGTCACATTTAGGGTTATGCTCAAGGTTTGTATACTTCCCCGTCCCTCAGCTGCTCCAGGTCAGAATTTGGCCCCCTCTTGAGAGTTCCCAACTTATTTCTGAGAATTCCCCCCAAAGAGATCCCTTCCATGTGCCTACAAACTACTCTGCTGGCTGTACTCACTACTCTGCTCTTTTCTTTCTATTCCAGGTCCCATTGTCCATATCTGCTATTGTTGGTGAGGGTGGCCATTGGAACCATGTTGGTGTCCTAGGAGCCACTAGAGAGCTGAGCTATGGGTCAAGGCTGGACTAACCATCCTGTCTCTAATTCTCTTCCATACTGGGTTATTGGGGGCCAAAGCTAGGCCCACTTACACCTAGAGTCTCGTAAAGTCACTAGTGAATTGCTCCATCAGCCCATGAACCTTGGTACTCACCAAGTCGTTTACAAAGTCTGTTGCTTCTGTCCAGTCTTTTCACCAGAGGGGCTTCAACCCAGCCCAGTGGGCCAGAGCGGGACCAGGATCCAGGCCAGTCTCCCAAGTCAGTCTCATCTCTGATCAGCTAAAACCCCATTTCCCCCCAGACCAGCCTTGTCTCCCCTACTGCAAGCAATCTTTCTTCTCTTACCTTCAAGGCAGGTTTGCAGTGGCCTTGCACCACATACATGGCGTCCCAGGCATTTTCATTTTAAGGCAGAGTCTTGGCTTTTCCGGTTGCATAATTAGAAGAAGTAACTTGGAGGAGGACCTGTGGTCGGAGGTAGGTGTTTGTGTTTGTTTCTATTTCTTTTAATTTTTTTTTAAATTATTTTTGGGAGGGAATTATTTTTGGGAGGGAGGGGAAGGAGCAGAGAGAGAGAGGGGGACAGAAGATCCAAAGAGGGCTCTGCACTGACAGCAGAGAGGCTGATGTGGGGCTCGAACTCACGAACTGTGAGATCATGACCTATCAGAAGCTTAACCGACTGAGCCACCCAGGTGCCCCATTTGTTTCTATTTCTTAAGAAAGGAGAGGCTTGAGCATGTTTTGATGCTGAGGGTCAACAGAAAGGGAGAAGCTGAGGATGCAGGAAAGCAAAGGGGCTAATAGCTAGAGCCAGATCCTGGGGTATATGGCAAAGTATGGGACCTCCTCCCCTTCCCTTCATGACTGGAGGAGAGAGGGAGCACTGGACCAGGATGTACCTAGTTAGATGATTTGGGAGGAGGGGGCAGGGCAGGCAGTTGCACGTTCCCAGCTGATAATTTCTATTCTGTCTGTGAAATGAGACAGCGGAAAGGGGAGGGATGGTGACCAGAGGTTGGAGAAAAGTGAAGAATGTTTGAAATTGTTGTTGTGGAGGAGGTTCTAAGCAAACTAATCAGGAAACCAAAATGAGCATGGGGCAGCAGGAAGGCCCAGTTGAGATTGGCAGCCATGATGGTGTAGTATGGAACTGTCTGCCAGCAGAGATTGGCAACAGGCACACAGAGAGAAGTTCTCTCTTCTCTTACTTGGAAATAACTGTTCCTGCCCTTTCTTGTTAATGGAAAAGGTACTGGACTAGGGCTGAGAAGACCGGGGCTCAAGTCCCATGGTTCATCATTATCTGTGTCACCCTGAGGCAACTGTGACCTTTTCATATCTCTTGTCTTATCTACCTCAAAAGGCTCCTGTGATGTGAAAGAAAGGGCATGGAGAATGACAAAAGCCATACACAAAACAGGAAAGTGGCAAAACCAAAGACAATGCAAAAACACTTCCACCATAAACACTTTGAAAGCTACACTGTGGGCAATTTACGATTAGTATATCTGCCATATATACTATAAAGAGTGCTCACAAATTTTTTTAAAATATAGACAAATGGGGANCTCACTAGTGCAGAAATTAAAATTGAAACAAACAATTATGTATATATTTCCACTTCTCAGATTTAAAAAACTAAAAACAAATCAGGAATAATGAGTCTTGGTCAAGGTGTGGGGACCTAAACATTCTCATTCCATGGTGATATGAGGGCAGGCTGCCACAATATTTTTAACCCAAGAATTCCATTTCTAGCAAATTATGCCACAGGTATACTCACAAAAGTACACAGATTTATGTGTGATGATACCTACAACTTCAAAGTTTGTAATAGTAAAAAACAAGCCACCAGACAAAAACTTTTGTGCACAATTCAAATTTCCTTTAAAAGAAAATTAATTATTCTATAAACACATGACAGAATATTATGCAGTCACATTAAGGAGAATGCCATGGGAAAACACCCAAGAGAAATGATTGAATGGAGGGGCACCAGGGTGGCTCAGTTGGTCAAGCATCCGACTTCAGCTCAGGTCATGATCTCATGGTTGGTGAGTCTGAGCCCCTCATTGGGCTCTGTGCTGACAGCTCAAGAGCCTGGAGCCTGCTTCGGATTCTGTGTCTCCCTCTCTCTCTGCCTCTCCGCCATTCACACCCTGTCTCTCTCTCAAAAATAAAACATTAAAAACGTTTTTTTAAAGAAATGATTGAATGGAGATAATGAGTACCAAACTGTATGTGTCCAGTTGCATCCCACATAACAATTAGATGAGTTTAGTAGACAACATTGTAGAGAAATACACAACAGCATTAACAGTGGTTATTCCTGGGATGGGGGATTATAAGAATTATCTACTTTATATCTCTGCAGTTTTTTATCCACATTTCATCATGACAAAAATGCAAACATAGAGAAAATGAGAAGGACTAATATTCTCACCACATTGGTTCTGCCTTTAACATTTTACTTTGTTTGCTTTATCATGTATCTCTCCAACGATCTCTCCCTCTCTCCATCCCTTCAATCTGGCTTATATTTTAAAGGATTTTATATTAACTTTAACCTCAAAAAAAGTTGCTGATAATCAGTACTCTTTTCCCAAAACACTTCAACATGCATATTATTTACTGAATTTCAATATTTCTTTAGTTTTTTTTTCCTTTCTGTGATAAAACTTATATGCAATGAAATGAGTAAATCTTTAGTG
>NW_027527804.1:1199791-1201421 GCF_008692635.1 Crocuta crocuta
CTTGAGCAAGTCTTAAGTGCCTGACACTTTGTGACAAATGAATACACCTGTGTGGCCCAAGTCTCTCTCAAGACATTGAACTTTAGCATGGACCCAGAAAGTTCCCTTGTGTCCATTTTGGTCAATCACCATCCAACCCTCTTTTGTCACTCTGAAAAGATTTAAATAAACTTTTAATTTTAGAATATGTGTGTGTGTTTAAAGATTTGATTTAATTTTTAAACATTTACTTACTTATTTTCAGAGAGAGAGAGAGAGAGAGAGAGAAAACACATGCAAGACAGGGGCAAAGAGAGAGGGAGAGAGAGAATCCCAAGCAAGCTCCGCACTGTCAATGCAGAGCATGACATGGGGCTCGAATCCACAAACCGTGAGATCATGACCTGAGTAAAAACCTAGAGTCGGACACTCAACTGACTGAGCCACCCAGGCACCCCCCACCCATTTTTAACATCTTACATCACTATGGTGTATTTGTCACAACAAATGCACCAATACTGACACATTATTATCAACCGAAGTCAACATTTTATTCAGATTTCACTAGTCTTTCCTTAATTTTTTCACTAGTTTTTCTGTTCCAAGATCCCATATTATATTTAGTCATCACGTCTTTTGGCTCTGGACTGTAACAGTTTCTCAAGCTTTCTTGGTTTTTGATGGCTTTGGGAGTTTTGAGGAGTACCCATCAGGTATTTTATACAATGTCCATCAGTTTAGGCATGGCTGATGTGTTTCTCATTGATTAGGTCCCATAACTTTTCCATAGTTACAACAATCATGTTTAACTTTTGTAGTCATACATAATAAAGAGATAGATTAAGATAGATAGATAGATAGATAGATAGATAGATAGATTTTCAATGTTTATCTATTTAGTTTGGAAGAGAGAGAGAGGTAGGGAGAGAGAGAATCCCAAGCAGGCTCCATACAGTCAGCGTACAGCCCGACTCAGGGCTCGATCCTACGAACTGTGAGATCATGACCTCAGCCAAAATCAAGTGTCAGACACTTAATCGACGGAGCCACCCAGGTGCCCCATAAAGATATATATATTTAAAGGCACAATGGTGGGTGCTGCTGAAGACAAGGGAGGTGGCTAATAAGGGGTTTTTTTTGTTGTTGTTTTCTTTTAATATCTCATTTATTTTATTTTATTTAAATATAATTTAAAGAAGCATGTCCACCTTGAGCAACTTGGAGATAACAAATGAAAATATGGAGAGTTACAGTTGCCCAGAGTGGTCCAGGCTGCCCATGGGCAGGCACATCCTTGCCATGACTATAATCTGCCTGAGAAGCGGGGTAGGATATGGGAGGGGAGAGATTCCCCAAAGGGAACTGAGATCTTTCCATAACAAATGTCTCCTAAATCAAGAAGCTTTCCTAATCTTGAAGGATTGACTATTCAGCACCACATCAAGTGAGAATTCCTCACCACCTTCTGCACAGATAGTGACTTCAAGTTGGACAGTGAAACCAGTTCTGGGAATGGCCCGGCATGAACACAGCCTCAGTGCTGGGTCTATTTTAGGAACATTTAGACATATTCTGCAGCATCATATTTATGCTCTGGCAAAACAAGTGAAGGTTCAAAGAAATAATCCTTGGCTTCCACCTTCCACTCCAC
>NW_027527804.1:1201617-1202992 GCF_008692635.1 Crocuta crocuta
AACACTTGGCCATTTGTGGGGGTCGACCTGGATTTGAAAGAGCAAGTGCCCGTTATACGAGGTTAACGGGGGCAGAGAGGGATCAAGTAAGTGAAATGTGAGCAAATCAATATATGGAATGCTTGACAATGGCACATTCACGCATTTCACAGAGGAAGGAGGCTAGGGTTACATCCAGCAACTGTAGGTGCTGGATGAAAAAAAACAAAAAAACCCTTAAGCATTTGCTATTTGCTGGCTGCCTCAAGAAGAGCACCTCGAAAGGCCTCCCAAGCAGGGCTCAGTGTGTCTTTGCTCAGTTCTCTCTGGGTGTGGGTCTGTGGCTGNGATGGGGAGGGTTGGAGATGGTTGAAGGAGATGGAATCTAGGAACTTCTGCAGCTATTAAAGCCAGCACCTGGTCTAAGGCTCTGCACACGAATGACACATTAATTAATGTTCTAATAATAACTAAGATTTATTGAGAATTCAACTTTTCCCCAGGGGGGCTATTCTTCATGTATATGATCATCTTCAATCTCTCTTTTTTTTCCTCTGTTTGTTTCCCTGCTTCTTTATTACCCTGTTGGAGGGGTGATAATATTTACAAATAAGACACTGAATCCCAGAGAGGTCAAGCAGTTTGCCCAAGGTCATCATTAGCAAGTGGCAGGGCTGGGGGTTTGAGTGGGGCCTGGGTGCTCCACTTCTTTCCCTGGGTGAAGGGCCTCAACATGGACGGTGAGAGCCAGCAGGATAAGGGGGCTCAGCTCCTGGCTGATGTCTCCAGCTCCAGACTTTTCCTCTCCAGAGTTGGGCCTCTACCTCTCCCCAGTAGCGATCCTTCCATCCCCAGCCCCCTGGCTTATTCACCCCAGGGTGTGGAGAGAGGAACCTTCCACTGAGTCCCCTTCAAAGTCACAGACACTCAACTGGTGGTGGCCAGTGGAGAGAGTGGGAGGAGGGATGGGTGAAATAGGCAAAGGGGATCAAGAGGTACAAACTTGCAGATATAAAACTAATAAGTCACAGTGATTCAATGGTTAAACATAGGGAATACAGTTAATAGTACTGCAATAACTTTATATAAATGTCCATGGTAACTAGACCTATACTGATCATCATTTTGTAATGGATGAAAATATTGAATCTCTCTGTTGTGCTCCTGAAACGAATATAATATTGCATGTTAATTATAATTCAATTTAAAAAAAAAAAAGGCAGGGCACAGCTGGCTGCGGGATGGGAATAACTGGCCTGTCTGGTTCCCTCTCCTGCTCTGTGCTCTGTGCTCGTCTGTGCTTCCACACCTCCTCCTCCAGATTCTCACCCTCTTGTGACAAGAGGTACTTGCTGCATCTGAGCTTAATGGCTCAAGGGATGGGTGGCCCTTGCCT
>NW_027527804.1:1203146-1204657 GCF_008692635.1 Crocuta crocuta
CCTGCCTTTCTGCTTTGCTTTCTGCAGCTGCCCCTCCCATCTGCATGTGTCCAGAGGCTTGCTCTCCTCGCCTTAGGTATGGTTTCCGAAAATTACTACGTGAGCTCCTGCTTCTTCCCACATTAGCGTTAGCGGAGCCCCTGCTGCTCAAGACCACTGCAGGCAGCCGGCAGCAGGCGAACGGGGATTAGAACCAGACCCCCCCAGGCTCCACTGAGCTCCCAGCGCGGCTCTCCACGCCCAGCAATCCCATCCTCCTCTCCCACGCACTGCCTACCTCTCTGTTTCTCTCCCTCCCTTCCTTCCTTCCTTCCTCTTTCTTTCTCTATACCTTTCTCCTTCACCGCCACCCCATCTTTTCTTTCTGGCTGGCTTCTATCTTGCCTTCTCTTCCTTTCTCATCTTCCTCAATTTCATGTTGCTCTGTGCTTAATTTTAGATCATGTGCTTCTTAACAATCAATTCAAAGATCTGTTTGGAAAAAAAGCTTCTCCTTCCTCTGTAATTGCTGGAGTACAACCAGTGTTAATAGTTTGTTGTCTTTTCCAGGAATATACTAACCCATGTGTACACACACGCGCGCGCGTCTGCGTGCGCACGCACACACACACACACACGGTCTAAGTTTTTTTGATTCAGGTTTTCTTCAGATTTGAAGACCTCACCTAAACTGCAGGCTGTTCTCAGTTATTTGCAAACTTCTAGCTTATGACATATCCCTTTAATAAATATCTCATCAAGCCACGATATTACAATCTTAAGACTGAAGTGAAGCATTTTGGTTTGAGAGACAAGGGCACATTTACCATGTAAATATTCCACTGCAGCTTGTTATTCAAACATATTTCACAAACTGCAATGAGTAGAATTCAGAGAAAAACCTGGGACTAGTATCTGTGAGTGTGGACACGTTGTTCCTGAGCTCTATTCAATGTAGTTATTTCTGTGTGTGGGTGTATGGCCCTTTCCCCCACCTATTTAAACATTATTTTTTAATCTTTATTTATTTTTGAGAGAGACAGAGTGGGGGGGAGGGGCAGAGAGAGAGGGAGATGAGAATCCAAAGTAGGTTCCAAGCTCTGAGCTGTCAGCACAGAGCCCAGCACAGGGCTCAAACTTATGAACCTCGAGATCACGACCTGAGCCGAAGTTGGACACTTAAAGGACTGAGCCACCCAGGCGTCCCATACATCTGCCTCTTTTGAAACAACAACAATAATCCATCATGAACAACTGTCCTGACCAACAGATACAGAGCTATAACTGATGCTTTCTTCCAGCATTTCAGTATTCCAGCATATGGCTGTCCTGGAACTTACTCAACTATTCCCCTTCTGATGGACCTTTGGATTGCTTTCCTCGATTTATTTTGCCACTGCCGACTGTAGCAGACCTTCTGGCATAAGCCTCTGCTCACCGGTAAAAATAACATCTTAGGATACATTGCTGGAAGAGATCTTGCCAGATCAAAGGCTTGTACTTACATTTTTGGTAGTTACTACCAGACAACC
>NW_027527804.1:1204815-1205740 GCF_008692635.1 Crocuta crocuta
AGACGACCTTCCAAAATGGTTGTCGCAACTCAGTCTTCTCCTTAGAGGTAGGTGTAAGAGTGTTGCTGCTTCCCAATATTTTTGCCGGGACTGAATATTACCAATATATTTTTAAAATTTTTTAATGTTTATTTTTTGAGAGAGTGAGAGAGAGCGAGAGCAGGGGAGGGGCAGAGAGAGAGAGAGGGAGACACAGAATCCAAAGCAGGCTCCAGGCTCAGGGCTGCAAGCACAGAGCCTGATGCAGGACTCAAACCTACAAATCTCAAGATAATGACCTGAGCCAAAGTCGGACGCTCAACCGACTGAGCCACCCAGGTGCCCCTATTATCAATATTTTTAAATGGTCTGAAGGGTAAAAAGAAGTCCCATCCGATCACTTATACTATTTTATATCCTTGACAACCTATGAGGTTGGAAACTTCTATGCTTATCTATCTATCTATCATCTATTTCTCTAATAAGTTAATGGTTAACTGTATTTTCACTTCTATTTGTTTGCCATAATCTTTGGATTGTCGTCCTTTTTACAGAAAGATTTAGGAATTCTTTCTAGCATAGGGCTACCCATCTCTTTTCTTTTAATTGTAGCCATTTTCTCTCAGTGGGATCTTTGCAGAGTCTTTTGGTCCACAAAAACTTTTAAATTATGTTGTCCCATTTGTCTGTTGATGGCTTCTGAGCCTTCCTATCTTGCTTTCGAAGGCCTCCCCCATTCTGGTGGTTCTAAAACTCTTTCTTTGTTTTCTAAGGTTTTCATGTGAAAATTGAAACCTTTAATCCATCTGGAATTTATTTTATGGGTGGCAACAAGGTAACAAATACTTAACAGTTCACTCCCAGTTAATCTAGCCAAAGTGCATTCTTTCTCAGTGGAAAACAACGTCTGCTTTATCTAACACTTAGTTCTAGCCACCAAGACCAG
>NW_027527804.1:1205791-1207799 GCF_008692635.1 Crocuta crocuta
CACAATAGAAACAACATTTCTCCTTCATCTTAATTCTTTTGTTCAGCACTAGGAGAGACCCAGGTGGTTATGCAGGCCTGGAGCAGCATAAGCAGGATGTACTTCACTTAGGTTATTTCTGAGTTATTTCTCATAATGGTCATTGGATTTTCCTGAACAGTCTATCAGATTGAGATTTTTTGTTTCTAAGTTTCTTTTTTTTTTTTTTCTTAACAGTTTTATTATTATCCTTGCCTGCTTGGTTATATCATCCCTTTTGATACAATTAGGTAGCATTCATCTCCTTTAGTATGTGGCCTAATGAGGGGCTCCTAGCTGGCTCAGTCAGTAGAACCTGTGACTCTTGATCTCTGGGTTGTGAGTTCAAGCCCCACATTGGGTATGGAAGTTACATTTAAAAAATACAGGATCAGGGCTCTTGGGTGGCTCGGTAGGTTAAGCATCTGACTTTGGCTCAGGTCATGATCTCACGGTTCATGAGCTCACGCTGAGTCGGGCTCTGTGCTGACAGCTCAGAGCCTGGAGCCTGCTTCAGATTCTGTGTCTCCCTCTCCCTCTGCCCCTCCCCTGCTCATGCTCTGTCTCTTTCTCTCTCAAGAATAAACAAACATTAAAAAAAATTAAATACAGAATCTTTAAAAAGAATTTGAGGATGTAATGAATTATTCTGATCAATGGCTTATCCTCAAATAAACCCTTCTTCATCAGAGTGAATAATGTTTTTAATACTAGGCTGCACTCTATTTGCTGATATTTTAGGAAAACATTTTGCATGTATATTCATAAGCAAAATTGGTCTGTAGTTTTTTCTTTCTTGCATTCTTTCATCACATTTTTAAAAACTTGTGTATAGAATATATTGGGGTGCTTTATATAAATCTAGGACAGTTTGAGCAACACAAATTCCTTTTTTTAAGGANTGATATTCTGTGTCTTGCTAGAAATTGGTTCATTTTCTTTACATTTTCAAAGTTGTTGACAGTGTTTCTTATAATTTTGTGTCATAGTGACTTCAGTGTTTTACTTAAGTGGCTATACCTCATTTTTCATTCCTGTTAGTATACATTTTAATCTCTTTTAGAAACAATAGGCTGCTGAAGTAGGTGGTTTATTTTATAGAGCTGTTGACTTTGATTTTATTTATCCACACATACATCCATGTGTGTCTGTGTTTGTGACACAGGGGAGGGGGCGCTGTGTGGAGGGGGAGCTGTGTGGTGGCTGTAGTTTCTATTGCTTTAATTTTAGCTTCTATCTTTATTATTCTCTCTACTTTCTTTACATTTATGCTTTTTCTCTAAATTTTTAAAAAAAATTTTACTTGTTAAGTGATCTCTACACCCAATGTGGGGATTGAACTAACAACCCTGAGATCAAGAGTCACATGCTCCACTGACTGAACCAGCCAGATACCCCTTCTATAATTGAAAAAAAAATTAATGTTTATTTATTCTTGAGGGAGAGACAGAGAGAGAGAGAGAGACAGAGAGACAGAGAGCAGTGGAGGGGCAGAGAGAGAGGGAAACACAGAATCTGAAGCAGGCTCCAGGCTCTGAGCTGTCAGCACAGAACTTGACGCAGGCTCGAACCCAACAACCTGAGATCATGAACTGAGCTGCAGTCGGACACTTGACTGACTACCCAGGCGCCTCTCTCTTCTCTAATTTTGAAGTTAAATTCTTCATTCATTTATTTTCACTCTTTTTTTTTTTATTAACAACCAATATATTTGAGGCTATACATTTTCCTTAAAGTTTCTGGAGCTACATCTCATAGATTTTCTTTTATGAAATTCTCATCTTTGATTTATTTCTAGATGGTTTGTACCTTCAGTTTTGCTATCCTGTTTGATTCAGTAACTGTTCAGATGAGTTTTTCTTCATTACCAAATATTAAATTTTGGGGAGTTACCTTTTTTGATACTTTTTTGTTTTATTTTATTTTAGTCAGAAAATGCAGACTATCAATTTCTCCCTTTTGGAATTTATTAGGTTTTCTTTGTGGCCAA
>NW_027527804.1:1207826-1211175 GCF_008692635.1 Crocuta crocuta
GAGGGCTCATATGTACTGTCAGCTCAGAGCCTGGAGCCTGCTTCAGATTCTGTGTCTCTCTCTCTCTGCTCCTCCTCACTCATGCTCTGTCTCTCTCTTTCAAGAATAAATAAATATTTTAAAAATTTAGAAATGTTGTATCTATATATGTTAAGAATGTGTCTTTTCTGTTAAAGTTCAATTTAATATTAAATGAAATTTTATATATTATAAATGTATATAAGATTTGTAAGATTCATCACTTATAAATTCTCTGAGAATGTGCCTTTTATCCTTACGAGAACATATCCTTGTTCTGTTTAACTCTCTTGGCCTTGATCTTTACTTTCTCTAATTTTAATAATGCTTTATTTTTGCTTGCACTATCTNTTTTTTGAGGAAAGCATAATTTAACCCATCCTCACTTACTTTGATAACAAATGTGTTTGATCTTATTACTTTCCTCATGTTTTGTTCATCATACTGGTTTCTCTTTTTCTTGTTTCCTTCCTTTTGCTAGATGTATCAAGTTGTAAAACATTTTGTTTTTATTTGCCCCCTTACTCTCCCCAAGGAATTGAGAAGTTTTATAAATATAGTTCTATTTTTACTGGTGGTTACATGCCTATTTTTAACAACCGTATTTAAGCTATGTTCCTCTTAGATGTCAACATTAAATATGAGCATATTTTCTCCATTCTGCCACACATTTGACAAAGATCAATGGCTATTGCAAGGTGAACTGATCAGAGAGACTCCACAGGAAGTGGAGGCATAATACTTAGGTTGCTCCTAAGTAATTTAGGAGCAATTTAAACACTAATTTACTCTAGCTCAGATAAAAAGTTTTCCCTTCAAGAGGCACCTGGGTGGCTCAGTCCCTTAAGCATCTGTCTTTGGCTCAGGTCATGATCTCACAGTCCATGGGTTCGAGCTCCACGTCAGGCTCTCTCCTGACAGCTCAGAGCCTGGAGCCTGCTTCAGATTCTGTGTCTCCATCTCTTTCTCTCTGTCCCTCCCCCACTTGCTCGCTCTCTCTCTCTCTCTCTCTCTTTCAAAAATAAACATTAAAAAATTTTTTTACAAAAAAAGTTTTCCCTTCAAGTATATCTATCTCTATCTACCTATCTTTCGTTTCTACTCTTACTCAACACATGCTACAGTCAACTGTCACACTATTATCATCCTTTTAGAGTTAGCTGTAAATATTATAACCAGTATTTCTTTGGCCCTAAATCTTTACTTCTCTGAAAGTCTTCATTTTGATTTCACTTTAATAGTTGATTAGAATTCCTTTTTCTGTAATTTTTTTTAGTCCATGAGTGTCTGAAAATAGCTTTTGCCCAGGCAGACCAATGATATGTTGGATGAATATACAATTATTGTCTCAGTTGTGTATAGATATTATTCCATCACTTTATTGCTTTCACTGAGGAAGATGGGAATTCCGATTCCAGTCTGCTGCTTTCCTTAGTAAAAGCAAAATCAAATGGAAATCATCCTCTTCTTTGTCTGAAGGTTTGTATGATGTTTCTCCTTTATTTGCAAATGGAGAGAAGTTTTCTTTGATCATTTCCTTGATTATCATTTTTACACGTATTCATGTTTTCTCATTCCTGAACTCTTATTATTTTATCTTTATATCAGGCTGTCAGGCTAGATGTGTATTTCTTATCTTTTCAGTTATAATGTCAATTTCCCTGTGCTTTTGCTCTGATATTGTGGGCTAGTTCTCTAGCTCATCCTCTGGAAAACCAATTTTGTTTTCAACGGTGACCATGTCTCTCCTAAAGTTTTGAATTTGGCAGTCATTTTATTTTGACCTCCAGGAACCCTTCTTTTATGCCTTCTAATTAAATATAAAACATATGAATTACACTTATCATTAAATTTATAATAAAATCCAACAAAGTTGCAATGACTGAAAAATGGAGTGGTATTTAGAGAGAGGGATGGAACTGAAAAAGGCAGTGATGGTTAAACAGATTATAGGTATAAAAGAACAGACAGAGGGAGACTTCAATGTGACCAGGAAAAAAGAAGTGCTATGCCATAACCTGGAAGTCAAGAAGGAGGTGGAATTTGTATGTTTCAACTTTGAAACTTTAAGCCAATTTGTCATTCTCCCGCTTCTGCCATCTTATAAAGTAAGCCATGAATGTCTAATACTGTTCCTCACAAATATTTCCACTGCTCCTCTGGCTCCAAGATATGTCTTTATTTTTTTTTTTCTAGCCTGCTATTACTTCCAACATGTAACAACCCGATTTAAAAAATCAACAGCTTACTTATAACCCCGCTCTCATCCTTGGAACTGAACATTCGCATCTTGTCTCACTCACTCTTGATGTTTTCTCCCTTTCGAGACTTGGGCTTGGACAGGACCTACTGTTCTCCCTCACTTCTTGACCTGGGAAACCTGGAAGAGTGTACCTGCCTTTGTGACCACTTGGGACCTGAATTTAGACTGTGATCTGCTAGCTAATATCCAAGCCTGTCTACCCTATGAGCGTGGGGAATCCAGACAGGCTGGACATGATCAGTCTCTAAAGACAGATGTGAGAGGAACAAAAAGAGCAAAGAGCTCACCATGAGGATGAGAGAGGGGTGTGTATGTGTGTGGGGTGCTATCAGTGAGTAGCCAGCTTTACTGCAATGGCAGATTTAATGTAGTGACGATGTTCAAAAAGCTCCTCTGATGGAGGAGTGGGACGTGGAGGATGAGCTGTATAACTGGGAGGATTCTTTAGGACCAATGTTGGTGCAACAAACTTCTTTCCTGAAGCTGAAGGAGTATGATGTTGAAGCCAGAGCAGTATGCAGAAACAAGGGTCAAGTAGGGAGCTGAGTCCAGTAAAGCAGAGAGGAGATTTGGACCAATTCATCAAAACCAAAGGGCTAAGAAAACATATTGGGAGCAAGGGTAAGGGATTGGAGGTCCAGGGAGAAAAGAAGCAGCTGATTAAGGGAAATCAGGAATAGTCCAGGAAGATTGCTGCCCATTGTCATGCTAACATTTAGGTGCCTGCGACAATATGGCACCTGCAATAGGGACATGATTACTGGATGAGGGACGGGTGAGTGGGAAGAAAGGCCAAATAGTTCTGGGTCTCTAAAACCAGGCCAAGCAATTTAGATTTGAAGCAGTGAATAATGGGAAGCTATCAGTAGACTTGTATTTTTTTAATTTTTATATAATGTTCACTTATTTTTTGAGAGAGAGGGAGCAAGCAGGGGAGGGGCAGAAAGAGAGGGAGACAGAGAATCAATCCCAAGCAGGCTTTGCACTGTCAGCACCACAGAGCCCAATGTGGGTCTCAAACTCATGAACTGTGAGATCATGACCTGAGCTGAAACCCAGATCGGACTC
>NW_027527804.1:1211546-1213167 GCF_008692635.1 Crocuta crocuta
AGATCGGACTCTTAACCAACAGAGCCACTCAGTAGACTTTTAAAGCAGAGAGTTAACATGCTGTAAACAATGTTATTGTGAATAGAATGTCTGACAGTTTGGAAGAGTTTGAAGGTTGAGAGACTGAAAATGATCTTGAAGATCATTTAGGAAGTTCACATCAGAGATGGTGAAAATTTAGACTTCGGTGGTGCCAAGGAATAGACAGTGACATAGCCAAAACACTTGGTGAAGAAACATTCAGTAGGATATTTGGATAGATTAGGTGAGAAGAGAGAAGGGGCTATCAAAGGTAAACATGAGCTTTTCTGGTTTGGAGAGGCTATGGTGGAGAATGGGGAAGGTTGGACATGGATTTGAAGGGATGACTAGATACTCACTTGGTGGGAAATACTATTTGATAGTAGCCTGTAGGTATTTGGTCATGGAAGGCTTAGAGGTCAAGCTACATCAACATAGAAATGATCATTGAAGGGCGCCTGGTTTGGCTCAGTAGAATAAGTGGCCCACTTCAACTCAGGTCATGATCTCACAGTTCATGTGTTCGAGCCCCGTGTCAGGCTCCGTGCTGACAGCTCAGAGTCTGGAGCCTGCTTCAGATTCTGTCTCTCCCTCTCACTCTGCTCCTCTCTCACTCATGCTCTGTTTCTCGCTGTCTCTCGGAGATAAATAAATATTAAAAACATTTTTTAAAGAAATCATCATTGAAATTGTGATGGTGGGTTAAGGGAGAAGAATGGAGAAGAAGGCATATAAGAGTCAGTGGCAGAGCATTGGGGATACATTCGTATTTTGGAAAAGAAAAGAGGAAAAGGAGACATCAAGTGCAAAATAAAAGACGGAAGGAGGGGCACCTGGGTGGCTCAGTCAGTTAAGTGTCTGACTTTGGCTGAGGTCATGATCTCACTGTTCCTACTTTGGATCCTCTGTCTCCCTCTCTGGCCTACTCCGGCTCGCTGCCTCTCTCTCTCTCTCTCTCTCTCTCTCTCTCAAATAAGTAAACATTTTTTTTTTAAAGGAGGAATTAGAGAAACTCAAAGATAAGGTATTTAAGCAAAAGGAGGTGGTTTAATGGGCTCAATTATTAAAGGGGAATGTAGAGGTGGATGGTCTGCCAAGGAGTTGATAATTTTTTAAGGCTTGGGATTTGGCTAAAGCAATGATTCTCAAGCTAGGGCATGCCTCAGACTCCCCTGGAAGGTTTGTTAAAGACAGATCGCTGGGTCTCAACCCAGAGTTTCTGATTTGGTAAGGTCTGCGGTAGGGTGAAAATAATACACATTTTTATCCAGTTCCCAGGTGATACTGATGCTGCTGGTCTGGGAACCATACTTGAGAACTACTCGGCCAGATGAGTGGTTCTTACCTTTTTGTTTGTTCATTTCTGTCCCAACACATCTGAGTGCTGTGACACACTTTTGCTCAGAGCAGTGGCTCTCAAAGGCAAGGAGTCCCACTTAGCGTTGGGGACCAGAATATCTGCTTTTAAAAAGCACTGACTCTGCCGTCACTCCCACCTTCAGATAATTCTGAATACCCTGTACTCAGAGACAGTGACTAAGCTGATACATCACCTCCATAATTTTCAAAATTTAAATTAAGAAAATCTTCAGGAACAAGC
>NW_027527804.1:1213364-1241510 GCF_008692635.1 Crocuta crocuta
GAAAATCTTCGGGAACGAGCCCAAACAGATAATCTTTTCTCTGATGAAGCAGAGGGTGCTGAGGGATTTAGTTGGCTTCCAAATGCAGCTGCCTGGGGGGTGATGGTCCCTTCTATTTTTTGACTCTCAGGATGAGTCTCTAGCTACCACTGGTGAGGGGAATAGGGGAAATGGACCTTACTGTCTCTCCAGCTGGATTCCCATCCACAGGTGGATAAATCCTTGAAATACTGCCACTCACAGTCGTTGGCAGGTAGGCATTCCTTGCTACCCCATAGTCCACAATAAGGGTGTTGTTGATATCCATGAAGGGAGTAAGGCAGCCATTTCCCACTTCCATTCCCTTTTCTACTGCCACATTTGCCTTTCTCTAAAGTATACTATGTACCTTGGACCCATCAGAGCTCAGATGATTGATCCAAAGCCACATCAAGCTGAGTGTGAGGGTAGGGTAGGCATTGTGCCCTCAGCCTAGCTGCCTCATTCCTGCACAAAGGCACAAGCCCTCACTGCCTTGGTCCATGGGGACATCACCTGGAGAAGTTCCCCAAGCCTCCAGAGGTTGGCCATCCTTCCTTCTTTATCCTTTCTTAAGACCTCTCCATTTTCCCCATTTCTTCTCCCACATCCCTACCTCTTTTTTTTTGTTTTGTTTTGTTTTGTTTTTTGAGAACACAGCTCAGCCCTCCCTACAGAGGTGATCATGTCCCTTGTCTTTTGCCGTCTCCAGTGTTTGCCGAACGTCAATGACTTTCCATCCTCTGCCCAACGTCTGCAGCATCTGCAGACAGGAGGGGTGAGCCCAAGTCTTTATATAAGATTCCATTTTTTAAAAAATTATTTACAGCTAGTTGAACAAGTAAAGTGGCATAGAGGCGTATAAAGAAAAATACTGACTTCTTTGTCCACCCCCATTACTAAATCACACCCCCTAAAGTAACCAGTGCTGAGAGCTTGGTGTGTATCATTTCACATCTTTCTCTACTTTCTTACAAGGGTATATGTGGGCATGTATTTGTTCTCCCCATGGTGGATAAAAATATTTAAATGAGATTATAACCAATGCATTACTCTGCAATGTGCCCCTCCAAACAATATGCCAATTCATTGTTTTTTAATCCCGTGAGTGATGGGGTTGAATGGACTCTGATGTGTGGATAGGAAACCTTCCACTCCAGACTTTAGATTCTACAAGGGTACATTTTCTTATCAACTCCCCCTCCTCAGTCTTGTTTGTAAGAAAGATTCATATTTCTGCTCTTAACATAACTTATAACTTATTTCTTGTGAGCCAGTAACTGTGGCCTCATAGTGCATTCACCTGACCCTTCCCTTCCAGCTGCCTAAGGGGCAGATGATTATTACAACATATCACCTTGACAGCTGCTTTCCTCCCCCGCCCCCCATTCCTGGCTTCCCCCAGGCTGGACTTGGTATGTTGGCAGTCAATCTTGTTGTTCCCTACCACATACTGTGTGCCCTTCCAATGCTTAGCTATCTTAGACAGACTCAGGATGCCCAGTTTCCGCAATTGGACCCAATCTCCGGTCCTTGACTCCTGGCACCGCACCTGTATATCAAGTGCTTTATTTGTCTTGCTGGGTTATTCTGGGCCACCTTATCCTTTGGCTCAATTGCATACCTGTTAAGCCTGTTTCCTTCTTCACCCTGCCCCCTACCCTGAAGCTGAGGTCAGTGGACAGCTGGGGCTTCTGCGCAAATATCAGTAAAGGGTGAGTAAAGCGGATAGTGTGGAGTCCTTCCTGGTGTCATTTGTGGGCACTGCCAGGAAAGCCACATGCTGGCTACATTGCCCCTTTTGCTCAGGGCACAACATCCCCACGCATTTAATAAAGTTATGTAACTGTGATGTCCATTTTCCACTGACCCAGATTGGCATACTCTCATATTTTGGATCCAATTCCACTTCGCCCCCACTCCAAAGACAGGTATAGATTCTTCCCCTCCACTCCATTAGGTGCCCCAAGATCCCCTTAAGTGTTAAAGTGGTCCTGGTAGGTAGGCCCCTTATGGATGAGTTTTACAATGTTAGACCAAAGATTCGCAGCGCACTCTTTTGGATAACTTTACCAGTTTGAGGACATGGCATTCAGGCTTCTGTTTCTTCTCTGCCATTTTCTGCCTCTGTTCTCTGTCCACTTTATCATTCCAAATTCTCTCTTCCCCCACCACCTACTTCATCGTCAACGGTCAAGTGTGGAAGCTTCTCTGATGAGCCCATCGGTTTATTCAAATAAGAATCTGAATAACAGAAAAGCTGGTAGTTTCCCCCCTTACTCCCTTCCACTAGGGCAATGGTCCTCGTAATGCTGCCTCTTCTAAGGAACAATCGAGAAATCTATAGGGGGCACTTTTGATTGTCACAATGATTGGGAGACATTGTCAATATTAAGAGGATGGGGACTGAGTATACTCAACTTCAGTGAACCTCAGAATCTTCCCACACAACGAAAAGTTGTCCCATAAGACTTTCGAATGTTTTGCTGGATAGTTAAGTGGGTGCAAAATCTGATTATCTGAGTCCAGAACCTAATTCTGTGTTAAGTACAAATACAAACAAAGTTTTAAAAGGGTTTGATATGTGTTGGATTTTCCAAGAATGTAACTACCATGTAATTTGAGAGAAAATTGTGCTACATTTTGTTTGAAACTTTACCAAGAATTATTTGCCATTTTGGAAAAACACAACACTGATCAGTCATGGTATATGAGTTGACAGTATCACAAATCTTTATCAGTCTACACTTGTGCCTGTTGCAGTCATGGCTGCTTTGACATAAAAGGGCAAACAACCGAGTACTTCAGGATTTCTTCAGTGAAATCATAACCAAGTATGTACATATTGAAATATGAATTTATTCCTCACACTTAATTTTCCTTTATTGCTTTAAGTGTATTGATACATAAAGCCATAAACATAACACATATGTCTATTAAAATTCATAATGGTGTGCCTGGGTGGCTCAGTCGGTTAAGCTCTTGGTTTCAGCTCAGGTCATGATCTTGCAGTTCATGAGTTCGAGCCCGCGTCGCTCTCTGTGCTGAGGGCTCAGAGCCTGCTTGGAATTCTCTCTCTTCCTCTGTCTGCTCCTCCCCTGCTCCCACTCTATCTCTCTTAAAAATAAATAAACATTAAACAGTTCATAATAATATAATAAGTACCCATGCATTCACCACTCAAGAAATAGAACATTATTAATGATTTATACCTATCTATGCCATCCTACTCTCTTCCTAAATCTAGAGATGATCAGTATCATGAAGTTTGTGTTTTCATACACTGCATGCCTAAAGAATGTATCTTGAGGTATATAAATTATATCCTTCTGGATGTGGTCTTTTTCTTGGACTTTCTTTTGTCCTGAACATAATGTTACTAAGATCCATCCATGTTGTTTACTGTAACTGTATTTCATTCATTCTTACTGCTGCATGATATTCCATAATATATTTATCCATTTCCTTTTCATAAATCTTTGGGTTGCTACCAAATATTTGCTTTTATCAACAATACTTCTCTGAACATTTTTTAAAATTTTATTTATGTAATTAAAAAATTGTTTTTGATAGAGAGGGCACGAATGAGTGAGAGGCAGAGAGAGAGGGAGAGAGAATCCCACCAGGGGTAGAGAGGGAGACAGAGAAGTGGGGCTCACCCAATGCAGGACTTGAACTCACGAACCATGAAATAATGACCTGAGCCGCCAAAGTCTGATGCTTAACCAACTGAGCCACGCAGGCGCCCTTGAACATCTATTTTTGATTCCTGATACACATGTGCAAGAGAGTAGACCAAGAGTGGAACTGCTGGATTGTACCGTATACAAATACAAAGTAATGCCAAATAGTTTCCCAAAGTGGTTGGACCATTGACAATCACACAAGAAATGTATAAGAATCCTTATTGTTCCATATCCTCTTCAACAGCTGGTAGTATCAGACATCTTAATTTTGGCCATGAACTTAAAAATACTGCTTCACTCTGGCTTTAATTTGCATTTTCCTTATTGCTAATGAAGTTTAGCCTCTTCCTAGGCTTGCAAACCATTTGTGTTTCTTTTGTCAAATGACTGTTCATGGCCTTAACCCATTTTTACATTTGTTTTATGTATGTGTGTATTTATTTGTTGCTAGTGTAATTAACATACACTAGTGTTACATTAGTTTCAGGCATTCAATATAGTGATTCAACAATTCTCTACATTTTTAATTTGTGGAAATTCTTTATATTTCTGGTTAAGAACACTTTTTGATTGTAGATAGTATAAATACCTCCAAATTTGTAGCTTACTTTTTCATTTTCTTTAGGGTCTTTTTGGACAAATATAAGTTTTCAGTGTTATAGTCTAACTTGTCAGTCTTTTTTAAGTTTATTTATTTTGAAAGAGAGAGAGCACGTACATGTGCACAAGTTGGGGAGGTGAAAAGAGAAAGAGAGAGAGAATCCCAAGCAGGCTCTGCACTCACAGCTCTGCCGCCTCAGCAGACACTGGACTCTATCTCACAAACTGTGATGTCAAGACCTGAGCCTAAATCAAGAGTCAGATGTCTATGTGAGCCATCCAGGCACCTCTCGTCAGTCTTTTTTTTATGGTTAATGTTTTTCTGTACTCCATTCAAGAAACTCATTACTACCCCCTACACTTGGGGTGAGCATAGCATAACATTTAAAGTTGTCAAATCACCATGGTGTACACGTGAAACTAATGGAACATCATATGTAAGCTATATTTCAATAAAATAAAGAAAGAAAATGAAATCCGTTACTACTGTAAAGTCACAGAGATATTCTGTTATGTTTTAAAAGTTTATAGCTTTTCACATCTAAGCCTTTAATCCATCTGGACTTTATTTTCTGTATGGTGTATAACAAGGATCTAGTTTCTTTTTTGGCATATGGAGAACCACTTGATCCAGACCAGTCATTAAATAACCACTCCTTCCTCAATGATCTGCAGTGCTACCTCTCTCATATATCACAGTTCCGTATATGTATTGGTCTACTTCTGAGCCTTAATTTACTTCCATTGATTAACTGGTCAATTCCTGCATAGGTAGCATACTGTTTTAATTACTAAATCTTTATAATAAATCTTAATATCTGTTCAGGCAAATCTCCCCACCTTTTTATTCTTCTCTAGTAGGGGTCNCAGTGAAAAATCCAGTAGGGATTTTGATTGGAATTTCAGTGTATCTAGAAATAAATTTGGGAAGAATTGGTATTTTGATGATTATTGAGTGTTCCTATTTAGTAAAAGGCGAAAGATTTATGCGATCTGAAGAGAAACCAGAGTATTGAGTGTTCCTATTTAGGAGCATGGTACTTTGTTCCATTTATTTAAAGCCTCTTTAATATCTTTTTGAAAAGCAGTATAATTTTCTCTATTAGGTCTTGCATTTTTTTGTTCTACTTTGTTCTAGGTAACTTATGTTTTCATTTCTTTTGTAAATGGTGAGCTTTTATTTTTTAAATTTTCATTTATTTTTGAGAGAAAGAGAGTCAGAGCCTGAGTGGGGGAGGGGCAGAGAGAGAGGGAGACAAAGAATCTGAAGCAGCTCCAGGCTCTGAGCTGTCAGCACAGAACCCAATGCAGGGCCTCGAACCCACAAACTGTGTGAGATCATGACCTGAGCCAAAGTCAGACACTTAACCGACTGAGCCAACCAGGCACCCTATAAATGGTGTTCTTTTAATCACTGAATTTTCTACCTCTTTGTTGCTAATATAGAGATGTAAATGATTTTTATATATTGATCTTTTAGCAGGTTACCTTGCTAAATCTCTATAATTTATCATTTGTAGATTTTTAAGTGTTCTTTTAATGAAGATAATTGTATCATCTGCAAATAATAATGTCTTGGTTTCTTTTTATTTCATACACTGTTAAATTTTTTTCTTATTTTATTTTTCTGACTTAGTTCTTCAGTACAGTAATGAATAGAAGCAGTGATAGTAGACATTCATATCATGTTTCTAATTTTAAACAAATGTTTCCAACATTTTCCTTTCAAAAATCATACTTACTATTGGTCTTGTTTTGTTGTGTCTTTAGAAGGTTGCCTTTATCAGATTAAGGAAGCTCTCTTCCCAGTTTGCTAAATATTTTTATCGTGAGTATACACTGAATTTTATTAAATGCTTTTTTCTCTATTTATTGAATTAGTAATGCTTTATTTTTCCTTGAGTCAGTTTTATAGTGAATGACATTTGTAGATTAAAAAAATTAATTTTTATGTTTATTTATTTATTTTGAGAGAGACAGAAATGAGCAGGGGAGGAGCAGAGAGAGAGGGAGAGGGAATCCTAAGCAGGCTGTGTGCTGTCAGCACAGAACCCAATGCAGGGCTTGAACTCATGAACCATGAGATCATGACCTGAGCCAAAACAAGAGTCAGATATTTAACCAACTGAGCCACCCCAGCACCCCTAAAATTTTTTAATGTTTATTTATTTTTGAGGGGTGTGCAGAGAGAGAGAAAACAGTGGAGAGGCAGATACAGAATCCAAAGGAGGTTCCAGGCTCCAAGCTGTCAGCACAGAGCCTGATGAGGGGCTCAAACCTGCAAACTGCGAGATCATGACATGAGTCCAAGTCAGATACTTAACCAACTGAGCCACCCAGGTACCTCTGACACTTATAATAGATTTTTAACATTAAACTACTCTTGCATTCCTGGGATAAACCCAATTTGCTTATAGTATATTCTCTTTTTTATCAACTGCTGAGCTCAGTTTGCTAATATTTTTGCTTATAATGTTTTTATATATATCCATGAGTTAGAGTGGCCTATATTCTTCTTCTCGTACAGTGTTTGTTCAGTTGGTTTAAATGTATTTTTTAATTTCTTAAATATAATTTATTGTCAAGTTAGCTAACATACAGTGCATATGGTGTGCTCTTGGCTTCAGGCATAGATTCCCATGATTCATCACTTAAATAAAAGTGTTTATTCAGCTTTGATAGCAAGGTTATACCTACCTCAGAAAGAGTTGTGAAGAATTCTCTCTTTTTTATTTTCTGGAAGGCTTCGTATGAAGTTAGAGTAGCCTGTTCCTTGAAAGTTTGGCATAAGTAACATTTAAAATCATCTAGTCCTGTTGTGTGGTTTGGAACATGGAGACTTATCTGTCTATCATCTACCTTTCCATATGCATGTGTGTGTGACTATAGTGTGTGTGTGTGTCTGTGTGTGTGTGTGTGTATAATTTTGTTAAAGCATAACATAGATACAAAAAGCAAGAAAAAGCAAAGCGTGCAGCACAAATCACAAGGGTACAACCTTAGGAATTTTTTTTTGCAAAATTAACACACTTGAGTAGCCGGCTTTTCAAGTTATGGAAAGTCTTGATTCCTTGAGCGAACCTCATTATATTCACTCTGTTAGATTTGATGTAATCCAGTTGAAACTCACCAGAGGTAAGCTTTTCAGATTGCAAGGATTATACAATTATTCAATGCAACCCAAATATTTTCCAACATAAAGCTATATAATCTTCCTAAATGAAAACTTTCTATTCATTTGTACATTATACAAACACATTGTTTGGATCTGGGTAGAAGGCCACATAACCAAGAGTTCCCTTGCAGGTATGGTATATGCTCTCTCTATCTCTCCCCAGTAACTGCATAGGTGTTCTCTGTGGATTTAACCCACACCAAGGGCTATCCTTAGGCATCTATAGTGTCTCTCCAGACAATTGGCCTCGCAGTGTGAGGACAGCAGAAGGACAGCATGTATCCCTGCAATGGGTGCAAGTGTCATGTGGCAGGCGATCAGTGAAAGCTTGGGGTTTTAATGGTTGCTGAATCTGAATATGTTGGTTCTTTTTATAAATTTTCTTTTTAATGTTTTTATTTTTGAGAGAGAGAGAGAGACAGAGTGTGAGTGGGGAGGGGCAGAGAGAGAGGGAGATGCAGAATCTGAAGCAGGCTCCAGGCTTTAAGGTGTCAACACAGAGCCCAACGTGGGGCTCGAACTCATGAACTGTGAGATCGTGACCTGAACCTAAGTCAGACGATTAACTGACTGAGCCACCCAGGCGCCCCTGAATATGTTGGTTCTAAATATGACTTAGTGCACACAATGGATCTGCTCTTTCCTCCCCCAAGCGTTTTACATATACACAAATTAAATAATCCTAATGGACTAGCCCTGAGAGGGTAGATCAAGGGTTTTACAAGACATATAGGAAGCTCTTACAGGGTGGCACTGATAAAGTGTCTCAAAATAGAACTTAGAGTCATAATTCCATTCTTTCCTATGGATGAGTAATATTCCACTGAATAGATAATACATCTTATTTGTCCATTCATCAGTTGAAGGCCATGGGTTGTTTTGAACCTTTGTTATAATGAATAATGCTGTTATGATCATTTGTGCACAAATTTTTGTGTGGACATATGTTTTCAATTCTTATGGGTATATACCTAGGACTGGAATTGTTGAGTCGTATGATAACTTTATGTTGACATTTTGAGGAATGACCAAACTGTTTTCCAAAGTGGTTGCGCCAAAAGCAATGTATGAGAGTTCTAATTGCTCCATATCTTCTATAACATTTGTTACTGTCAGTATTTCTTCTTATAGGCATCCTAGGGGTTATAAAGTGGTATCTCATTATGATTTTGTTATGTATTCTTTTAATATCTCATGATTTTCTTCTTTAATTTTTTTAATGTTTATTTATTTTTGAAAGAAACTGTGAGCAAGTGAGGGGAGGAGAGATAAGGAAACACAGAATCCAAAGCAGGCTCCAGGCTTTCAGCTGTCAGCACACAGCCTGGTGAGGGGCTCAAATTCATCAACTGTAAGATTGTGACCTGAGCCAAAGTCAGACACTTAACCAACTGAGCCACCCAGGTGGCCTGATCTATGAACTATTTTGAAGTGTTCAAGTGCACGAAGGTTTTTTCCATTCTTCTTGTTATTGATTTCAAAACTAATTGTATGCTGGTCAAGAAATACAATTTATATGATAGTAATTTGGGGGGTTAAAAATGCCTAGAACATGATTATTTTTCTAACATCCCATGTACTTAATACATGTTAATTTTACTCTTCAAATGGCATATCTCTACTGATGTTAATTTTACTCTTCAAATGGCATATCTCTACTGATTCTTTGTCTTCTTGACCTATTAATAATTGAGAAAGGTAGAATGAAAATTTCCACTTTGGTGAATATGTCCATTTCCTTTTGTAATTTTATCAACTTTTGTTTCATATATTTCAAGACTACTTAATTTTGTATGTACAAGTTTAGGATTGCTGTGTTTTCCTGGGGAAGTTAATCCTTTATAATTATGTAGTGACGGGGACACCTGGGTGGCTCAGTTGGGTAACCATCTGACTCCTGATCTTGGCCCAGGTCATTATCTCACAGTTTCCTGATTTCGAGGCTCACATCAGGCTCTGTGCTGACAGTGCAGAGCTAACTTGGGATTGTCTCTCTCCTCCCTCTCCGCCGCTCCCCCACTCGTGCTCGCTCTCTCTCTCTCTCTCTCAAAAAAAATAAACATTTAAAAAATTATAATTATGTGGTGACAACTTTTTCATGCTTCTTGCCCTGATGTCTAATTTGTCTGATATTAATATAGAAAGAGAAAAATGTTAGTATTTGTTTTCTATATGTTTTCCTAACCTTTTAAAAAATGTTTTTATTTTAGGTTGGCTCCATACCCAACAGGGGGCTTGAACTCATGACCCCAAGATCAAGAGTCACATGCTCCACTGACTGAGCCACTGACTGTTTACCTGACCTTTTATTTTCAACTTTTCTGTATTGTCTTAGATGGGTCTTTTGCAATTAGCATATAAATACGTTTTATAAATTAAATTCAATTTGACAATCTCTTTTACCTCANGGGGCAGAGAGAGAGGGAGACACAGAATCCGAAACAGGCTCCAGGTTTTGAGCTGCCAGCACCTAACCCGATGTGGGGCTTGAACCCATGAACCGAGAGATCATGACCTGAGCCCAAGTTGGACATTCAACCAACTGAGCCACCCAGGCACCCCATGATTTTGTTTCTATCATCTTAATTTTATGTCTTGTCTTTTACCCTCTCACCTTCTTGGGAGGGATTTATCTTACTGTTATCACTATTTATTTTAAAGATTATTTTGCATTTCCTCTATTGGTTTGGAATTTATATTCTATTTCTGATTTTTTAGTGGTTAGTTCTGTAATTTTCCCATGCATATTTACCTTAGCAAAGTCTAAAATTAAATAATGTTTTTTAAAGTTGATTTATTTATTTGAGAGAGAGAGAGAGAGATCTGTTACTGCAGAGCCCACTTTGGATCCTCTGTCTCCCTCTCTCTCCCGCTCCCCCATTCTCTATCTCTCTCAAAAATAAATAAACGTAAAAAATATCATACATCAGAAACATTAGGGAATATTTTATTAATGGCTTCATAAATACATGTATTCATTAGGGATGTCTGCTTCTACCTATGATGGAACACATTGTTGCAAAACAATGCATGGAAACAACTTAGAAAAGCCGTCTGTTTGGAGGCATCAAGAACTGCCAAGACAGTCAAGGACAGAGGGTCCAAGATTCCAGAGAGAAGGAGACAACAGAGAAGTGAGCCACTGGCTTAAGCCTTCGGACATTTGCTGACTCTGGTGCAGGGCAAGAAACTGAGAATCTGGACCAAGTTCTCTGTGAAGAAGCAAAGAAACTATGAGAGCTGTCAGAAATCTCATGGAGCTGAGGAGATAAAAGTTTGAGTTTAGAGATGCCAAGGGGCCAACAATCCAGACAGAGGCGAAGCACAAAGAAGTTAGCCAGGCACTTAGTGCTTTTTTTAAGTGTATGTATGTATGTATGTATTTATAGAGAGAGACTGAGAGAAAGCTTGAATGGGGGAGGGGCAGAGAGAGAGAAGGAGACAGAGAATCCTAAGCAGGCTACATGTTATCACCACAGAGCCCAATGCGGGGCTCGAACTCACAAACTGCAAGATCATGACCTGAGCTGAAACCAAGAATTGGACGCTTAACTGACTGAGCCACCCAGGCACCCCTCAGTGCATTTTGGACTTAAGACAATTGTTGAATTCTTAAGCTGTGGAGGGCAAGAGGCTAAGGAACCAAGTAGAAGGCTACTGAGAAGTAGTCTGGAGCTTTCAGAAGCCCTATAATACTGAAGAGGAAAACCTATGAGTTCAGTTCTTGTGAAAGACAGAGAGCCCTAGTAAGACCCCTCAGGCTCTCAGTTACAAAAGGGTGACACCTTGGGAATGGATGTGAACCAGGGGTAGACCAAACCTTACAAAGACTGAGATTCTGCTTCAAGACCACTTAGTCTTTGATCAAATTAAGGTGAATTCTGTCCCCCTTCAGTGACTATTACAGGATAGGGCTACCCTCTCTAAAGAAAGATAGCATAATCCAGAATTTCTACAACTTTTCATACACAATTTCCAGCATTTCAATGAGAAACGACCAGGCATACAAAGAAATAAGACCAAAATTTAAAAAAAAAAAAAAAAANGATCCAGACATTGGAGTTATCTGACACAGACTTTAAAATAAATGCGATTAATATGTCTAAGAAAATAGGTGACATTGTGGAGAGCATCACCAGAGAACTGGAATCTACAAAAAAAGCCAAATGACTGTTTTATAACTAAAACATACAATATATTTTAAAAAATCAATAAATGAGTTAATAACAGATTGGACATAAAGAAGATGAGTGAACAAAACTTGTTTAAGGATATAAAGCCACAGACTCTAGAGTACTACAAGCACCAAGTGTACATAGAAACCCAGGTCTAGGTACCTCATATTTAAATTTCTGAAAACTAAATTAAAGAGAAAATCTTGAAAGTAGCCAAAAGGAAAAAAAAAGACACATTATGTTCAAAGGAGCAATAATAAGATATTAGCTGACTTCTCAATAGAAATAATGGAAGCGAGAAAACAAAGTGTTGGCATTAGTGCTAAGAGAGATTAATGGCCAATCTTGAATTCTATGTATGATAAAAATATCTTCAATCATAAAGATAAAATACTTTTCAAACAAACAAAACCTGAGAAACCGGCAGTCCCGTGCTAAAAGAAATAATAAAGGCCATCTTTTTGTAGAAGCCAAATGATCCCAGATGAAAACACAAAAGTGCAGGAAGGAATGAATAGCAATGGAAAGGATAAATCTGAAAGAATATACACTTATGAAACAATAAAAATAATATCTTGTGGAGTTTAAAATAATATGCAGAATCTATTAAAGTATTTGATGAAAATAACAGAGGTCAGAAGAAAGGGAAATGGAAGTAAAGTGTTCTAATACACAACTTCCATCTCATGATCTACGATGGCTTCTCCAGCTCTTACCATCATAGCTATATGTCCCTTCCCTTTAAAGGCATTTCTCAGAAGTTTGTACATATCACTTCCGCTTTCTTTCCAGTCACATGACCTCAACCTAGCTGCAAGGGAGGTTGGGAAATGTAGTCTTCAGCTGGGAGGCCAGTACTCCAGTTAAAACTTGGAGTTTCTGTTATTAAAAGAAAAAATGAAGAATGTATATTGAGAGACAACTCTTTAGTTTCTGTCACATTTCTCCAGGGCCTGGGTATAACTGATTTGTAGAGGTGTAAAGCTTCCAGGTTGTGGGCAGAAACTTAGAACAAAATCCCCCAACGGTTTTATGAGGGATGTAACATCACCTGATTTACTGTTTCAGAAGTAACACACGCCGCTGTGTGGTGGAGAATGGGCTCTAGAGAGGCAAGAGTAGAAGCAAAGATATTATGCTAGAAGATAGTACAGCAGCTTATTCAAAAGATGATGGCATGGTGGCGTGGTCTAGGATGGAGACTGGAAATTGAGTAAAGTACAGTTGATTCTCATTATTACTGATAGTTATGTTTATAAAGTCACCACGAACATTGCATTAATGAAGATTTGTCGGAGGCCGGGCCGGCTTCGGCAGGTCCAGGGGTCCCTGAAGGATGGACGGTGTCGGCGAGAGACAGAGTGAGAGAGCCCTGAGATTCTTTCTGATCACCAGGCAGGCATCTCTGTCCTGTCGGTTTTGGTGTCTTTATTTAAAAGTTCAGCAACAACATGAAGTCAGAGAAAAGAATTTCTTACAAAGGGAGGCCTTTTGTGATATCATTTGCAGAATTATTCCGACCAAGGAAATAACAGAATGTTCTTAGTGAAAAATAGGATAACATACAAGTTAAATTGTATATAGATAAGCTAGGAGTCATTCTGTCTGGCTCTCAAGAGGATGAATGTTTCTGAATTGGTTTGTTTGTGGAGACTATCATGGGGGCCCTGAATGTGTCAGTCTTTGCACCTGGGTTTATGTTTTAGCTACTCTTATCTATCCTCATCCCAGCTGCCAGTGTAAGGGAGGGTGTTTGTGGAATGTAGGCCTTGAGGAAGGGACTGCTATGCCTCACCAGTTAGCAAAGATACATGTAGTAACTATGTTCTGCCCTTAACCCCAAAATAGGCTCTTTGTCTCGGGGCCAGGCTCAATTGTAACTCTTGTGTTCTTAACCCCCTTTATTATTTAAGCCTTGGGTCTGCAAGGCCCATAGGAAGAGCCTTTTGACAATCGCTCACAGAGCTTTCATCTAAAGTCTCTTTTGTAAAGGCAGGAATATGCTTTTCCTTATGAGGTATCTCTGTTCAGAATATGGGTCTGGTATGGAATATTGTGAGGCCTGGTCAATACCAGCAGGCTCATTTCCAACATGAGCCAGTAGTAGCAGAAAGAGATACCAGTTTTCGTTTCTCATGGCAGGAGCTGCAAACACTGCCATTTCCTTGCTGTGACTGCCATCCAGAGAAGCCGGTGCGGCTCCCAGCAAAGATTGAACCATTGCTCATAAGTGAAATACAGGATTTGATTTCTGCAAGCTTCTGGACATAACATTTTCATCAACTGATGAGTATCAGTTGATCATGTTTTATGTGTGTTCTGTTTAAAAATTTTTTAAGTAGGCTCTGCACCCAGTGTAGAGCCCAATGCAGGGCTTGAACTCACCACCCGGAGATCAAGAACTGAGGTGATTTCAAGAGTCAGACCTTTAACCACTGAGCCACCCATGTGCCCCATATGTATGTTTTGTTTCAAGAGACTTTATTGAATATATAATATTGATTCATTCACATTGAACTCATGGCCAACAGCACTACAACTCATTCCTGAACAAAGCTTATACAACCACATGTGTTTTTTTATGAAAGGCACATCATAGCCTTCTTGCACTTAGTAACACTAGAAAGCAGTTCAGCACTATACTTGGGGGCCATTTCAAACAGTGAGATTGTAAACAAAAGGCATAAAAATGTGAAAAACATTTCACTAAATAGACCGTGAAAAGGACATTTATTTACAATAAATAGAAGAACAGAAAAAAGAAAGCAGAGCATCGTCTCTTTTGACCTCAGCTGGGAATGTGCACATTGGTTGACTTTTATTTTTTACCACTCTATGCAAGTATTGATTTTGGGGTGACATTTTAGCAAGTAGAAAAATCCACAAATATGGAATCTGTGAACAGAGGGGATTGACTGTAGATGTTTTATACAGTCTGCATATGGAAACTGACAGGATTTCATGACGGATTTAATGTGGGAAGTGAGGGTGAGGAAGACGTTTAGGTGCACTGCCAGGTTTCTGAGTATGGCAACTATGTCAACAATGATGTCATACACTGAGAGGAACAGGGTTGTAGGGGAGATGGTGAGATCAATTCTGAACATAAGTTAGATATGACGATTATCCATCCAAGAAAGAAAGGATGTCAATCAATTGGATACATGAGACTAGAGATCAAAGGACAGGTCTAAGGAAAAAGAGTCCCTTGGGAGTAGACAGCATATATTATGTAATAAAGCACTTGCCCCTCCTCTGTCTATGGTTATATTTCAAAGCTTTTCTCCATTACCCCTTGGTTTCCCGTCTGACTATAGAAGGGGGCGGTGGTGGATGAGCATATTTCCCTTCTCCCCTTTGCACAGATTGGCAAGAATGTCCATTATGGGAACCATGAACTCAGTGCTTGCTGGCCAGTTCCATCAGTGAGCCTGACATACATTTTCCTAAAATAGGAGTGCAAAAATAAAGTCAAACCTCTGTCTTACAGCTTATACCTATTGAAAAAATTCAGATGAATCTAAACTTTATAAAAGCCCAAGAAAATAAAATATCCCCAAACCTCTATTAGTTCTTGAAGAAAATATGATAAGTATTTATAATTTGGGGGTAGGGAATACTGCCCTAAACTTACCATGAACATCAGAAGTTAAAACCGGATAAAAACCCATAAAATATCTGCACGAGCAAAGGTATGAAAAAAGTCAAGGAGCACCTGGGTGGCTCAGTCTGTTAAGCATATGACTTTTGATTTTCGATCAGATCGTGATCTCACAGTTCATACATTCAAGCTTCACGTTGGAACTCCACACTGTCAGCATGGAGCTTGCTTGGAATTGTTTCTCCATCTCTGTCTTCTCCCCCACCCCCGCACTCTCTCTCTCTCTCAAAATAAACTTAAAAAAAGAAAGTCAAAAGGTAAGTGACAGAAAAAAATATATGTAACACATGTAACAAAGGACTGATATACACTTTCTCCAAAAGACTCCTATAAAAATCAATAACAAAGAGATAAAGAAACTTCAGTGGTACACTTGGCAAAGGACATGAAACGGTAGTTCACAGATAAAGCACTATAAGTGGTCATACTCACTAATGCTCAACCTCAAACACTCATTTATTGAACAAATATTTACTGAGCAGCTACTGTATTCCAAGCACTATAATAGGTGCTAGGGATTCAGCAGTGAACCAAATATACAGAGCCTCTGTCTTGGAACTTACAGTGGAGGGAGACAAATAGCAAAAACTGAGATATATGATATATTAGTGGTGAAAAGTGCTCTGGAACAAAATAAAACAGAGTAGGGGATAGGCTGTGATGAAGAAATTGCTTTTGTAAAAAGTATTATGTGATGGCTAATTTTGTGTCAGCTTGACCAGGCCATAGGTGCCCATATATTTGGTCAAACATTATCCTGGTGGCACCTGTGAGGATGTTTTTGGATGAGATTAACATTTGAATTGGTAGACTGAGTAAAGCAGATTGCCCTCCCCAATGTGGGTGGGCATAATACAATCAGTTGAAGGCCTATGTAGAATAAAAAGCCTGAGGATGAGTAAACTCCTCCTTCCTGACTGTTTGAGCTAGACATTGGCCTTTTCCAGCATTTGAACCCTAACTGAAACATCAGTTCTTCTTGGGTCTTGAGCTTGTTGGCTTTCAGACTGGAACTTACATCATCAGCTCCCCTAGATCTCCACTTGCTGACTGGAGATCTTGGAACTTCTCAGCCTCTGAGCCAATTATAACATCTGTCTCTCAGTCTCTCTCTCTCTCTCTCTGCTTTTCTCTTTATCTCTTGCTTTGCCTCTCCCTCCCCTCTTCCTCTCTTCCTTCTCTCCTTCTCTCTCCCTTGATAGATAGATGATAGATAGATAGATAGATAAATCTAGTTTATATGTATATCTATATATCTCTCTATGTTGGCTATGTTTCTCTGGAGAACCCAGACTAATACATATGGGTGAGGAAGATCTCTTGATCAGATGACATTTGAACAGAAGAGACATCAACTGTGAGGATGAGGCACAAAGGTATCTGGTCAAACAATGTTGTGGGTAGGGGCAAAGGCTGTAAGGAGTTTTCCCTAGAGTGGCTCACACTTAGCAAAGAGGCCAAGTGACTGGAATGGAGGGAGCATAAGGAAGATGAGATCAGAGAGACTCTGACTGTGATGATGAGCAGGAGTCAGACCATAAGGCCCTTAAAGGATATTGAATAGGACTTTGGCTCCTATTTTGAATTAGCTAGGAAGACACTGGGGGTTTTGAGCAGAGGAGTAACATGACCTGACTTGTGTTTTTTAAAGGACTATGCTTGGGGTGCCCGGGTGGATCAGTTGGTTGAGAATCCAACTCTTGATTTTGGCTTGGGTCATGATATCACAGTCATGTCAGGCTCTGTGCTGGGCATGGAGACTGCTTGGAATTCTCTCTCTCCCTCTCTCTCTCCCTCTTTCTCTGCCCCTCCCCCCCCAAATAAATAAACATTAAAAAAAATAAAGGACCACTCTTGCTGTTGTGTTGAGAATAGACCGGGATGGGATCAGGAAAATGAGGTTGGAGACTTAAACAATAATCCTGGTATAGACCAGGATGGTATTGGTGAAGTAGTGAGATGTTGTCAGATTCTGTGGGGTATGAGATACAGGGAGGAGGTGAGGATGGCTTCAGGGTTTTGGTCTGAGTGCTGGAAGAATGTAGTTGCCATCTTCAGAGATGGAATATTGTGTGCATCAGGAGTTTAACTCCTCTCTATCTTAAATGTTTTGCTGTCTATACTTTTTTTTTTAAATGTTTTATTTATTTCTAGGAGAGAGAGCGTGAGCAGGGGAGGGTCAGAGAGAGAGGGAGTCACAGACTGAAACAGGCCCCAGGCTCCAAGCTGGCAGTCAGCACAGAGCCCGATGCGGGGCTCGAACCCACAAACCGCGAGATCATGACCTAAGCGAAAGTCGGACGCTTAACCGACTAAGCCACCCAGGCGCCCCGTGCTGTCTATACTTTAGTTCAACATTTAATAAAATTTTCCAAATTAGGATTTTTATTAAGGCATGCTAAATCAAGTTAGAGTTGTCCATTAGACATTGGAATAAGCTGTTGGTTTTAAGTACAACATTGGAGGTCATGACTAGAGATATCAGTTTAGGAGTTACCAAGTTAGCTAACAATTAAAAAAAAATACAAACTGAAACACAACACTGTCTTCTCACTAATAAGTTGGGCAAATTTTTAAAAATTAATAGTGTCCAATGTGGCTAAAGGTACAGGAAAATGAGCATTCCTATACATGTTGTGAGAGCATGAATTGATAGAGCCTTCTTGGAGGGAAATTTGGTGGTTTTAATCAAGATTTAAAATGTGCATATCCTTTAGCCCAACAATTGCACTTCAATCTTCTAGTTATGTTCACAGGTGTGTACAAAAATACAGTTAAACCTTGGATTCCAAGTAACTTGTTCTGCAAGTGTTCCACAAGATGAGCAAACATTTCCAATAAATTTTAACTTGATAAATGAGTCATGTCTTGCAATTTGAGTAGTACATGATGCCAAACGTCACATGATCACAACTGAGCCAATGGTTCTTCTTCTCCTTCTCCTTCTCCTTCTTCTTCTTCTCCTCTCTCTCTCTCTCTCTCTCTCTCTCTTTCATTCCAGGATTGTAGGTGATCATCTGCCATGCTCAGATACTCAGTCTCAAGCCGTGGTGTTTGGCAGAAATCAGTGATCTTTCAGAATGTTGGAAGGTGCCCACAACTGTCACTAGTGTGTTTTTTGTCACTTCAAAGCACCTATGGACAGTCCTTTGCTTTTCCATTCAAGAGTAAGCGTAGGAATGTTTTGCTTCATTCTAGGTCAGGCTGCCTGCAGATATAGACACTTTCCTCCTCTGCCTTATTGCCATTTACATTAAATACACAATATGACAAGAGTTTATTAATACTATGCTGTAGTCAACATCCATGCAAGTGTATACAATGGCCCCCATGCAGAAAAAAATTCCATTGAGCCAAAAATATCAGTGATTCTGTTAGTGATAGTGAAAGTCGTCCTACACAATACCCCTCCTCTCTCTTGTCTCCCTCACACGAGCCACAAGGCTTTTCAAAGATAAGTGCAAGTCAATTTGTTTAATTTTCCTTATATTTTGCATTTTATTTATTTTTTATTCTATTACAGTATTGTAATCATTTTTATGTGAACATTTTTGGGTTGTGGAACAAATCATCTGAGTTTCCATTATTTCTTATGGGGGAATTCACTTTGATATACAAGTGCTTTGGATGACAAGATGTTTCTGGAATGAATTATGCTCACAAACCAAGGTTTTACTGTATGCATCTAAGATGTTCAGTGTTGCACTGTGTGTGATGGAAAATAAGTGGAGAAAATTGGTATACCCAGCAACAGAAAATGGTTCAATACATTATTGTTCACTCAGCCTGGAATCTAGATTCCTGTTCAAAAGGTTGACCACACGATGATGGTGATGATCATAATAATAATTACAATTATTTTTACTTAACCCCTACTGTGTGTTAGGTACCGTGCCAAATGTTTTAGGTTTTATCTCTAAATGAATTTTTGCTACTCAGTCACTTCCTTTTTCTAGGCATGCATTCATGTAGCAATTACCTTGGGGCATCTACTTTGTGCCAGTTCTCCCTACAAAATCCATAAAAATGGATTCACTTACCCTGGACCAATAGTTTCTAATCTCTTTAGCACTTCAGTTCTCCGTTGAGATGCTAGTGAAAGCTATAGCCTCTGTCTTTAGATAAATACTCATTTGTTTGGGAGATCACAGCCCTCCCTCCCAAAGCTCCAGGAGTTCTGTGGATCCCAGACCGGGTTCAGAATCTCTGTTCTGGGGCAAGAGGACACACAAGGCCATGAGTGGGAGGTGGGGTGGGACAGAAAAGGCCAGGGCATACAGAGATCTCTAACAGGCCAGTTTGTTTTGGGGAAGTACGGGTTAAGTGCAGATTTTGCTGCTGGGATGCTAAGACGCCAGGATGCTGGGGTCCCTTGGTGAATACTAACAGTGGTATCTGGGCCATGTACTCCCATCCCCAGCTTTCCCCTCCCCATTCTCTATCTCTTCCCCTGCCTGCTGGGTCAGGACAGCCTAAGTATCTCTCCATCCCCTCTTCGACTCCAACTCTCCCTAAACCAAATGCAGTCAGCCAGGACTCTACTCTTCTGCCCAAGTACCTCAGATGCCTCTCCCATAGCCTGGGTATTGGGCTTTGCAATGAGTCCTTGTCTCCTGCTTTTTTTTTCTTGCCCATAGAAGGTTCCATGTCAATGATCAAGCAAGCTACTAGGATACCTACCAGAGAAGCCACCAGATACTCACTCTCAGTATTGATCAGTACTTCAATTCAGCAAATGACAGGTGACAGAAACTCCTGGGTCAGCTCGGAGTCTCTAGGAGGCAGACATCAAGATGGAGTCATGGAAGAAAGGTTGATTGGGGGTTGACATCTGTGAAAGATGAAGAGGGAAGAAGTGGGATTGGGCAAGGAAATCTCCAGGCATTGATGTATTACCAACATTTGCGAGAGGATAGAAGGACAGAAGCACAGTTAGGCAGGTTGTGAGATGGACCTGGAAGTCTTGACTGTTCCAGGAGGCAGCTGCAGAGCAAAGGTAGATCTTTAGAGAATCAGGGGGCTGAAATGGCCAGGCTTTAGCACCCTTGCTGTGTTCAGTCACTGGCTCAAGGCTGCTCCAAAGGAGCATGGCCTCAGCTCAAATGGTGCAGCCTACTGCAGCCAGAGGCTCTCAGCTGTCCTCACGGCCAAAAGGTGAGTTCTTTCTGGAAGGGTATATTGAACAGCGTCCCTAAGCTACCACAACCTTTAACCATTTCTAACCACCAAGAAAATGGCCCATGCGGCTGCATCAAGGCAGGTCAGTGTTAATGCAAGGTAGCACCTGGTGACACCCCCCAGACAGGGTTTGAAGCTTTGGGCTGGCTCCCTGCCTTGTAAGGAGTTGGGGGTGAGTGTGGCTCCCACCTTGTGCTGTTGTATTTTTCCCTCTAGACATGAGTTCAAGATGCACCCCGACTTGTGACTTATGTACTAAATATGCTTCTCCATGTTTAATATTTTTTTAAACATCTATTCACTTTTGAGAGACAGACAGAGACAGAGCGCGAGCGGAAGAGGGGCAGAGAGAGAAGGAGACAGAATCTGAAACGGGTTCCAGGCTCTGATGCTTCTTCACTTTTAACCTCCACGTCTAGGAGCCTTCTGGCCAGGGAGGTCAAGAAGATGCTGCCAAAGACAATGAGTATGCACACAAATACCCTGAGCATCTCGGCAGCAGAGTCTCCTTCGGTCTTGGCTCTAAGAATGTACAACACAGCAGTAATGGCAAACACTGCCATTTGTGATGCGCTTGTAATTCTACCATGTGGTTAAGAATCATACAGGGGTGCCTGGGTGGCTCAGTCGGTTAAGTGTCCGACTTCATCTCAGGTCATGATCTCGCGGTTCGTGGGTTCGAGCCCTGCGTCAGGCTCTGTGATGACAGCCAGCTCAGAGCCTGGAGCCTGTTTCGGATTTTGTGTCTCCGTCTCTCTCTGACCCTCCCCTGCTCACACTGTCTCTCTCTCTCTCTCTCTCTCTCTCAGAAATAAATAAAACATTTAAAAAAAAAAGAGTTATACAGGTCTGCTGTTGAACTCTGCTTCTGTCATGGGGTAGCCTTGGACAAGGGACTATCTCTCTGAACTTCAATTTCCTAATTTTCAAAATGGTCATGAAAATAGCACCTATTTCCTAAGGTTATGGTAAGGTCAAATGAGATAATAATGCACACAAGGTGCTTAGCATTGCACGACACATGACGTGCTTAATGACAGTTAGTTATGTCATTACCATGTGCCAGGTATGGTACAGCTATTCCCTCATTCAAGTGTCACAGTAACCTTGCAATGCAAGTATTATTTTTAAAAAATTTAAAACATTTTTAATGTTTTATTTATTTTTGAGAGACAGAGCGTGAGTTGGGGAGGGACAGAGAGAGGAGACACAGAATCTGAAGCAGCTTCCAGACTCTGAGCTGTCAGCACGGAGCCTGATGCAGGGCTTGAACCTACGAACTGTGATATCATGACCTGAGCCAAAGTCAAAACCTTAACCAACTGAGCCACACAGGGTGTCCNGAGGGAGACAGAGGATCTGAAGCAGGTTCCTTACTGAGGGTGGAGAACCCAACATGGGGTTTGAATGCATGAACCATGAGATCATGATCTGAGCTGAAGTCGGGCGCTTAACTGACTGAGCCACCCAGGCTCCCCACAACGTAAATATTATCTCCATGTGGGATAGATGGGGAAGCAGAGGCTCTGGTAAAGGACTAATAACGTGCTAAAGGATCATGCAGCCAGCAACTGGCAAGCCCACAATCCATCTCCATGTCTCTTTGACTCCAAGCCGACCCATTAGCTCATACCACGCTATGTTCTAGAGTTTTCTGAGGCTGTTGCCAAAGGGGTTCTGCAGGGTGATAGCAGCATGGGGCAGAAACAGGGCTTGGGAGGGTTTTCAGCCCACAGACAACTAGGTGAGAGCAGCATTGGAGCAGAGGATATTTCTCACAGTGAATGGAAGTCAAAAGAATGCATAATCGGTAGGATATATGGGAGGTTATATGCCAGGCTTGTTTATATCCCATGATAAGCAGTATATAGAAATTGGCCTTCTGCAAGGTATAGTTTGAGAGGCACCAATCACACTTCTCCCATCCCTCACACACAAAACATATGTCCCAAGAGACACAATGAGGGGCCATCTCTGAGTTACAGTATTGTTCCAGCTGCTTCCAAAGTACAGTAACCCTAGGAGACAGAAGTCAGTCACTTCCCTGGTGAGTTTAGAAGTTAAGCTTAACATGAAAATGGAGGGTGGGGCCCGAGAAAATGAGTCCTTGGGCAAAGATGTCCCGATGGGATGAGGAGGAGTGTTTGAGGAGAGGGCAGGAGAGTCCAGAGTCTGCAGCTGTGGGCACCTTGGGAAGCAAAACAAGGCCCAGCCCCAGAAGGATGGGAGGAAGGGGCGTGGAGGTAGGAGGCCCCCTAGTTCCTAGTTTTGCCAGTGGTCTCTCAGAGATTTGTTTGTTTCAGAAACAGCACAAAAAAGAAAGGGTAACAAAGTTGGCTGCTTCAGAAGCTCAGGGCTGCAGGGGGTGGGTGCCGGTGGGAGGAAGGGGGTGCTGGAAGCCCCTGCATTTATTGTTGCAGACTCCTCTTGATGATTTCCTGCCCTTGAGTAAGATAATTAGAAGCAATAATGTACTGGTCCATTTTTTCCCCGTTACAGACAGACCTCTCAAAAATACATTTGTGAATTGCTATTCTTGCTTCCCTTTAAGGGCCTAAATCTATCAATCACCTATCTATCTATTATCACCTATTTTGAGAGAGAGACACAGAGAGAGAGAGAGAACGAGGCAGAGAGAGGGAAAGAGAGAGAATCTTAAGCAGGCTCCACACTGTCAGTGCAGAGCCTGACACAGGGCTCGAACTCATGAAACTGTGAGATAGTGACCTCAGCTGAAATCAGGAGTGGGGATGTTTAACCCACTGAGCCACCCATGCACTCCCTAAATCCCTTTTTAAAAAAAATTTTTTTTAATGTTTTATTTATTTCTAGGAGAGAGAGAGAGACAGCGTGAGCAGGGGAGGGTCAGAGAGAGAGGGAGNCCCCCCCTTTTTTTTCGAATATACAGTAAAATAGCCATCGCTATCTGTTTGGATCTAATCTTAGGCTTTTTGTGGAGCTGGAAGAAGCCTTGCACAGGGAGTGGCAAGTTGTGATTGTGGATGGTCGTCGTCTCCATCAGCTGACTTTACCATAAAAGAAACAGAATTTGGGGAGAGGGAGAAGCCAATCACCAAGCCAAAAACATACTGTTGTTTTGCACAGTGCTTTCTCATTTGTTGTCTTATTTGACCCTCACGACCACCTAGTGGGCCAGATAGGGCAAATCTCCGGGGTCTCAATAGCTGAAGACAGAAGCCCAGAGTAAGTGAATCACCAAAGGCCACAAAGCACGTCAGGGGCAGAACAGCCTTAGTATACAGGTCTCCTTGGGTCTGGGACCAGGATGTACACTGCCAGGAACACCACAGTCTTTGTTAAACCAGGGAGTTGGTAATGCAAATGTCTGGAATGTCCAAGAAGAGAGGGAAAGGACAAAAATGCACACAAAATTGACTTGAAATAGAGCAAAATACAGTTTATGCAGTGTCAACCATGTTCTAAAGTGTTTCTGTTGGAATGCCTTCTCAATTCCCCTCTTGGACACTGAAAATAGGGCATCCTCCCCATTTCGAATCCTTTTCATCACCACACATGCTATTCTCAGCTTCTGCCTAGACTAAACAGTTGCTTTCTTAGCTCCGGACTTTGGGTGCAAGATAAGGAATGGACGGAAAACAACACTCCCCTTCTTTGCCCTCTACAAATATGACACGCCCAAGAGGAGGAAGTTTTTGATCATTTCTAAGTCAGAGTGACATTGCTGACCCACCGGCACCACTTTCTGGAAGCCAACCTGACCTCAGCCCACACTAGAAACTGATAGTGAAAATAATATACTTGCTCTATTTTTTTGTGTTTTCCAAACTGCAGCTACAACCCATTAAGAAGTTGGAAAAGTCGATTCAGCGGGCTGTGATCAGAATTTACAATGAAATGGAAAGCACCAGAAACAACCTACGAGTAGTAAACATGAGTTTTATTTTGGACATAACATTTGAATTAGTTTGTTACATTTATGCATCTGTGTGCTGGATTGCGTTATTTTGTACTTCTTGTGTACTAGAGCAAAACCGTTGAAAACAACTGGTCTAGAGGGCGCTTACACCTCAATCTGAGATGCAGGCTGTATATCCTAACATATCCTCCAATATGTTTTCTCCTTTTAGTGCTTCTCTAGGAAGCAAGACTGACCTATATAGCCCACTGATAGTCACTGAGAACTCTTTGGTACAGAAACCTGCATTTGGCAAAGAAGGGAAAATATTTATTAACTAATTTAAATTTATTTACGTATTCTTGAGAGAGAGAGAGAGAGTGGGGAAGGGGCAAAGAGAGGGAGAGAAAGAATCCCAAGCAGGCTCCACACTGTCAGCTTACAGCTGGACGCAGGGCTCGGACTCACAAGCCATGAGATCACAACCTGTGCCGATATCAAGTCTGATGCTTAATAGACTGAGCCACCCACGTGCCCAGGAAAATATTTAATAGAATACAGAAGTTTGGGAGTCAAGTGTTTTGATGAAATATTTTCATTGTATAAAGCCAACTTTTAAATCAAAAATCCCAATCTACCCTACCATTTCCTCCTAGACATGTTATCCTTTATACCATGCATTAGGGATCCTAATACCTTGTATCGAATCATATTATAACAAAAAGCAGCAAGTGAAGTCCCCTCCTACCAAATTTCCTGCCTCACTAGTTTCAAGCAAGCCAATCCAGCACAGCAACATTCCACAATAAAAGAACTCATGCTGTCTTCACTGCTTGCTCCTTCCCAAACACACGTGCCTTTTAACCTCACTGGGACTATCTTTTTATACACATCATATATTACTAGGTTATTTCCAAAAACCAGGAAGATGTTATGACTCCAATTATCCACCGCTCATGTGTGTTTAAATAAGGTCTGTGGCTCTTCTAGTCGTATAGAGCTAGTCATGAAACACAAGTAACTTGACAGAATATGAGTCTTGAGTTATTGGCCTCCGAGGCTAATAGCCTTTTACTTCCACTGCCTACAAACTTAGGCCTAAGTAGACTCCTAACCATTTTTATCTAGGCAACTCCTTACTGGACTTCATCAATCTAACCTGTCATCTATTTAACTCACCAGTTATTTTATGTACTACTGAGAAAAGGAAAAAAAGAAAGGCAATTAAACTATGATCTGACATCAATTTATGATCCGTACCAATTGTAGAGATACCATTGTGAAAAATATGTGCATCTTTGAAGAGATGAAAAATGGTAGTTGGTTTCAAGGGCTGTTATGTCTTCTCACTCCTCTCCAAGTGTGTTGACGTTTTTAAAATTATTATTATTTTTTTTATTTTAGAGAGAGAGCAAGTGCAGGCATGAGCGGGGGAGAGGCAGGAGAGACACAGAGACAGAATCCCAGGCAGGCTCCACACACACAGTGTTGCAGGATTCTCGCTCAGAGAGTCGTGACATCGAGACTTTTCTTTCCAGGAAGCAACTATTTTGCCGGCACCGCTCAGTTGGGTTCGTACCCAAAAGAACTGAGCTGCCCACATCATATGGCATAGGGTTTTTTATGCATTTTCTATTTCTTTGTCTCCCATATATGGTAATACACATAAACATGCAGTCTGATTAAGTTGTTTCAGTTTACAAGAACATGGGGGATGTAGGCAGCTGGACTCATATCTAGGTGACCTTGAAGTCTTCTCTTCTCTCTTCTTCATTTTTTTTCTTTCTCCTTAGGGAGGGGTTCCTACCACAAGGGTAGAGCCCAACGTGGGGCTCAATCCCACGACCCTGGGGCCATGAAGTAAGCCATAATCAAGAGTCAGACACTTAACTGACCGAGCCACTCATGCACCCCTCTGTTGACGTATTTTTAACGTAGAATTTAATGAGACCATTCTTTTTGGAAACCAACAGTCTTTTGGTTTAACTGCTGACAGAATCCAGCATTTTGGCTAGTTTCTCAAGGTTAAACGTTTCAACATCTTACCAGAAGCCTGCTACCCCAAACAGCTGATCCTGGGAATGTGAACATTTGGTAGGAAAAGAACAAGGTAGGCGAGAGGGCTAGAGAAAAGACAAAATCCAGGTTGTCAACCATTGTTTGCAACATTCTAATGTGTTTTTTTTTTAATCTGAAAACTCTGTATTATACAGAAACAACTATCTGTTCTGAAGTCTTAAAAAGAAAAATCAAAAGACCTTAAAACAAGCTTGAGAAAACTTGTCACAAGGCAAATTTTATTTTATTTTTTCAAGTTACAAAAATATGTGCATGTCAAAAATACAGTCTTAGTCCACATAAGAGTAGTTCCAGCCATTTAAAAGTTATACAGAGTTTGGAAAAAGCAATGTAATACAATGTATATATAAGTCTTAAAACATACAGTATAACCGCTCAATTCAGTTATTGCTAGTTATATGCAGCTTTTACTTGAGACTGTTCTCTACAAGGAAAAGGGCAGTGTTTGGGCACTGGCTATTGCTGCTACAGGTGTTAAACAGCCAACCCAAAATCAGAATAAGCTCACTTTGAGTAGAATATACCGTGTAAGCTTTCATCAGTACTACAAGGGAGTGTGGTATAAATTTCAGTTCCACCCCCTTCTCCCATTTAGTTCTGTTATCAGAAGTAAAATGTGCAGTTTGGGGCAAAAGTAAATGAACTGCTGGTTTTCAAAGTACGTGATAAGAAATATTGATTTAGAGTTGCAATGGAGAAATGAAGCTGGCATGTTTAGCTTAAAAACACTGAGAAAATAAACGCAAGAATGGAGATAATGTTAAAGTGTAACAAAAACCAAAGCTAGCCTTTTCACTTTAGATGTTGAGATGCAACATGGATCAATTTGTTCTTTTGAAACCAAGGAGCTGATGAAAACCCGCTGTTCTCTTTTCTCTCTTTAAAAACAGACAAGAGAGCTAGCCACATAACAGGAACATGTTTTAACATAGTTCTGTTTTGTTTCACAGAAGAACGTCTCATCAAATTAAACATCTTTAACTTTAAATAAGTAAAAAAAAAAACCGCAGACAACAGTGTAAAACACAGAGAACAAATTACTTACTCTGGAGGTGGGTAATACACAGGAGACTTTTGGCCTGAAGTTCAAATGGAAGACGTAGCAGTGAAGAGTGTCCCAAAGATATAGCAATGGCTTTGTTTCCCACTTTCCTGTCAGACCCTGCAGGGACAGGCTTATTGCTGACATTTAACCCCCACAAGTTCTTGAATAAATCTGACACAAATATTGGTTAGAAGTATGAGGCGAACTGGAAGAACCTTTCAAAATCATTCTTAGAACAAAAGTGACACTCGGGACCATTTGGCAAGGATAATTTATGACTTGACTTAAACCCTAAAAATACGCTATTTTAGGAGGTAGAAAACAAGTACCAAAAATGTACCATTTGGCCACCCTTCGTAACTTTTGGCCAACCTTGGATCTTTCCATTGCTCACTCCCCATTCTCCCGTTAAAGCTATATTAGTCCTACTATACCATTCAGTACCTAAAGTTATAAACTTGGAGCTCCACAAAAAAATCTTTTTAAGTAGTTTTACTTTGACAACCACTGAGTATATACCTAATGCTCAAGTATAAACTGGGAACATGTTAGTAAATTAATTCACTCCATAGGGAAACATGCCGACGTAAAACAAATACTTAACGTGAAAAAAAGACGACTGAACATCACTATGTGCTCCTCCTCAGGGTAG
>NW_027527804.1:1241517-1243559 GCF_008692635.1 Crocuta crocuta
GGGTAGCTATGCAAACCTAAATTAGTAATACTTTCACTGCACTGATGTGGAAAAGCCTTAGGTTAAAATTGCATTACCAGCGTTTACTGGCAATAGCTCTATGTTTTACTAAAAACTTAACCTAATAACAACAAAAAACTCCACTTCCTCCCAGAGAGTTATGTTGTGCTGATATCCCATAGGTAGGATTATGAAAGGATTTCATTTTTGCAATAGGCTGGGCTCACAGTGAGTATGTTAACACAGAGACCATGTGTACAATATTACTGTAGGAATGCCATAAGTGAAATGTATATAAGGCATGTAAAAAACTAGCATTAAAGCTCTTAAGGGCAACGATCCAAACCGGCAGCTGCGAGAAAAGGCGCTGCTATGAATTAAAAAATTATTAAAGAAACACAGTTTCGGCACATACTCGTTTATAGCACATCTACAATGAAATGAATTACTTCACATAAATTTCTGTTGCTGGAACTAATGGACCAAAGAAGAATGGACTTTAAGTACTAGCCCAATCTTGGAAACGGAAACAATCACTTGCAATCTTCCACACAGTGTTTTGAGGATTAGGCTGGGCAGTCAGCAGGAAGTTCTGGTTGAAGTAGTGTTGTTTGTTTCCATCAAACTTCACAGTTCCACTGGTCACTACGAGAACTGTGGTCTGGGCCTGAGTAGCTTGCTCTTCATCCACATCAAGAAAAGAAAAAAAGAGAAGAGAGGAGGTCACAGTTTCTGTCAATAAGCAGATTTTCAGGCTTAAACTACAATGCTTATAATTTAACACCGCAAAAGAGTTTGATCAAATTTCTCTACCTTGAGCCTAATCTTGAGCCTGCACTCTTTAAAAGGAGAAAACTAAATAATCATTTCAAAGCAGATTAAAATTATTTTCAGTCCAGAAAGATTTGGGGTACACTGAAGTTTCTAAATGAATTTTTCATTTTTAACTTGCTCAAAAAGTAATTACTTCCGTGGCTAAAAGTTGCTCATTTGCTTTTGGTGTTAAAGCTTAGTGCTGGCGAAAAGAAGACAAAAGAAGACACAGAAAGACCATGATCTTACCATGAACTGGTTGGCAATCTAGCATATTGACCTGGAACTCACTAGAAGGCAACATATCAAAGAAATTGGCTAGGGCTTCCAGCCCTGTAACAACATTTCCATTCCATATTAAAGTGGCCTTGTCCAGATACAGCCTGGTTAGTGCCTAAAAAAAAAAAAAGTAAAGATTTTTGTTTCTGGGGAAGCATTTTTTAGAAATGGATTGAAGGGTTACAGGTGCCAGATACCCATTTCCATACTGCTACCTCCACCTCTGCTCCCCGTGCCCCCTTTTGCCGGAAGACAATGTGAGCAAGGTGGCTGGCTGTCTTAGAATCTTGGCCAGAATAGAAATTTCCCTGTAGCCACAAAAACACTTGGCCTCCAAACTGGAAGACGGTTTTAAAGTTTTGCTTTCTGGGTTAAAGTGAAGTAAATGATTACAAGTTTCCAGCACATGCAGCCCCAAACTGGCTTTAGTCTCCCTCCGTTTTCTAGTTCTGAGAATTAACAAAGTTATCCATCTGGTCCTACCCATACATTCCAGCCCTAGTGTTCCTATACATTTGAGTCATTTAATGTTCGAACCATTCAATGCTGTGGGGGTCAGGTAGAATTCCTTTTACTAGTACTGAAACAGCCTATTTTGTCCAAAGGAATCACCAGTACTTGCTAAAGCAGTCTTTGATAAGTCAAGTAGTCAAGGCCGAAATAAGGCAAAATCCAACAGTTAACTTCTCGGTGACAGGGGTTTAGTGTGTCACAGGGCACGTTATTTGCTTAATTCTAAAATTACACTCGGACTAAAACACAAGTCCATTTACCTTGACTCTGGTAATAAACTAGGTTGCTTTTTTTTTTTTGCTACTTTGTTTTTGAAAGCAGCAAGACACAAAAAAACCATCCATTGTCAGGTCCCTTGCCCCTATCCATGTCATCAAACATCAAGTACCAGAAACTTCTTTTATCTCCTGCCTTAAAAAAAAAACAGCCTTTTTTTT
>NW_027527804.1:1243581-1244721 GCF_008692635.1 Crocuta crocuta
CAGCCTTTTTTTTGAATTGTTATTTTAATAAAATTTATTACTTTTCCTCATTACGAAAGAAATATTTCATTGTAGATGACTTTAAAATATGTAAAAAGACAAAGCAAATTCTGTCTACCATTTTACCATCATTATATAATCCATTTTATAATGCTTTTTGAGTTATGTCCTTTTCATCTTTTCTTTGTTATCAAAATAAAGATATGTATCTATAGCTTTTATTATTTATTTATTTTTAAAAAATAGTTTATTGTCAGGTTGGTTTCCATATAACACCCAGTGCTCATCCCCACAAGTGCCCTCTCCCATGCNAAGCTGACAAAGTTAGAACTTGCTCTGTTGAATACTGAAAGTATCCAAGCCATGTGGTTCCTATTTCTGAGTGCCAACTATGCTGTGAGCTTTAATCAGAAATTATTAATATATGAAATTAAACTGGCAAATCAAGGAACAGTCCCCCACAATGCCAGACTCCTTCACTAGCACTAATACTATTTTAACCATCTTTGCTGAATGATGGAATTAAAAAAAAGGTAACATAGTTAAGTAAACATGTCAGGCGCCACGTCAAGTGCAGTAAGTTAATTCCCATTTACCACCATAAAAATAAAATGAAGTTAAGAAAGGTTGGCAATTTGCCCAAAGTCACTGAGTTAGGTAAATGCAAAGCTGAGCTAGGATTCCAGAGCCCACACTTCCATGATATCACACCAGGCTTTCCCTAAACAATGCACTTTATTAAAAAGCAAGTCCACAATCATTGCTTATGCAAGTCAGATGAAAGGCTAAGAAAAAAAAAACCTGGTATTTAATAAAGAGTAATAGAGTCTATAACACTCACCCGTCTTCTTTTGTCCATTGTCTCATAGTAAATATTGACAAATTCCTCAGCAGCTTTACATGCCTGATCTACATGAGTTTTAAAATCCTACAAGAAAAAATTTGTAAGCCTACATTACCACCCCTCCAAATTCTAACAAACAGAAAACCACCAACAGAAGCTGATAATCAATTTCAATCACTTTGTAGCTCCATACACAGTCCACATTCGTCCATATAAATTTGGACATTTCCAAGTTCAAGGCTCAAAAGTTTCCAGTTTTTACATTTTTCACCATTCTAAGAAACATATTAAGGAAA
>NW_027527804.1:1244793-1245112 GCF_008692635.1 Crocuta crocuta
TAGGTACTTTTTAGGCTTCCAGTATTTTACCAAACATTCACTTTAATAAAAATGTGGTCTGAACTTTAAAAAGAGATGGGGGGAGGGTCATTGAGTTCTCTAAGCCAGAAGCTACAACAGGTTGTTCAGTGGGGAAAAATAGGGTACAAATAAAATTCAATAGAATACTTGAAAAAAAGCGAGATAGGAAACTTCCTCATATTACGTAAGAATTCATTGGCGTTTGTAAAGAACTGTAAAACCGAAGAAGAGATGTTATCGGGAATTTCTCTTGCTGGGAGATTAAGTACCTTTTCCCCCAGTCATTCACGGAGGCCAG
>NW_027527804.1:1245188-1245755 GCF_008692635.1 Crocuta crocuta
TGATTCGCCACTGGACCACGTGACCACCAGCCAGCCCGGCCCAGCGGCCCTCCCCTCAGCCATCCAAGCCGCGGCGCCCCGGCACCCTGCCGCGGTCCGGGCACTCACCACAGTCGCGGCCATCAGGGAGCTCGAAGCAGTGTGTTCCTGCAGTGGCGGCGTCACTACGTCCTCACGTGTCCGTCTCCCTCGGCTGCGGGAGGATCAAATATTTAGGGAGACCGCTAAACCCGCCAAACGCCGATTATCTACCCGCCCATTCTCTCCCGGAAGTAGGTCGGTCCGTTGTTAAAAGCACCCCGATGTTCTAACCTTAAGTACAGTTCCCTTCAGTTCCGTCAGTACTTCCCAACCGTCTCCTGTATTCGCTTGTTTGGTATTTCTCTACTTCATCAGGAAGAAAAATCACTCAGCTTTCGTTAATTGGCTACTGTAACCATTTCCCCAAGGATGTGGGACAAGCTAAAAAGATCTAAATGGCCCAATAAGAGGACTTCTTTGCTCCAGGGGGCGGGGCCAACGCTGGCTGAAGACAGAGGAGAACCGTCAAGAGAGAAGTGTATCAGT
>NW_027527804.1:1246018-1251253 GCF_008692635.1 Crocuta crocuta
TATCAGTAGCCTATAGGAAAAAGGGGTGGAGCTTGGGGAAAGAAGGAAATCATACTGAGCATGACTGGTGAAGAACGTTCTGGAACATTCTGGAAGAATCTAGCCTCACTGATTGAATCCCAAACGGTCTCATTAGCGTTTCTAAAATTATTCACAATTTGATTTTACGCTATTCATAAGGAAAGGCTTATCAAGTTCTCTCATTCTAGGATGCTTTTTTTGTCTCTTAGACCTCAAATGAAGATTAGTATACACCGCCATTCACCCGCCTTCTACAACTTACTCTCTTAACAACAGCTAAAATTTTACTGAATGGTGACCATCACCAAAGTACTTTTCTAAACATTTTAATCCACATTCACTTATTACTTCAATAACGGTATGAGATAATCATCCGTTTTATAGTTAAGGCACAGTGTGATTAAGTAACCTGTTTAGGGTCACAAACTAGTTGGGGTTCAAGTGAAACAATTTAACTACCACTGCAAACCGACTACACTCTCCAGGATCCTTTAATACCGTTCACCTCAAAGGTACCAACAACCTCTGGGTTGTCATATGAATTAGATATCTCTATAGCCTTACCTCTCATGACTGGTTCGTGGCTCCTCATCATAATAGTTCTTCCTTTCATGGTATCTTTTTGAGTCTTCACGAGACCAGTCTCTTCTGAATCTTCTCATACTTCAATGTTTTTGTTTTCCGCCGCTCGCCCCACTTCAGACCAGCTTCAACTGCCGGCGCACTCTCTTCCTTCCTCTGCGCCCCTCTCAGTGGCGTCACTTCCGGGGGATATCTCGTTTAACAATCTCGCTCTTCTCGCGTGATGTCAATTGCTACTGTATACTAATGATTCTTAGTAACACATCTCCAGCCCCCACCTCTTCTCTGACCTTCAGTGCAACATATGGAATTTTGCAACATATGAACACCAGAATGTGCATCAGGCCTCTCGGACTACTTGAGTCCAAAATTTAAAGTCATTATTTTCTCTGCACTACCAATCTTATGCATTCGTTTAGTTATCTATGCTTAAATTCTTGGAATCTTTATTTTTAACACCCCTTCCATCATCAATATTCAACAAATATTGAGCACATACTATGGATTAGACATTGTGCAAGATTCTGGAAGTAGAGTGGTAAACAAAATAAACATGATCCATATCCTCATAAGGTTCACAATATAGTGGAAATGCTAGACAATAAACAAAACATTAATGAACTGCAGAGGAATTGCAATTAACTTGCTCATTCTGATCATTTTTTTCAAGCAATCTCTCTCTCTCTGCTGGTCTCCCCTCCCCTCCTTCCCTACCCCTACCCCCTTCTCCCCTATTCTCTTCCTTTCTCTCTTTTATACACAAATTTTATCACTCTTTTCGTTTTTCCAAGATTTTTCTAATCTTTAAACATCTGGTCTCAATTTGCCTTTCCAGACTTCTCTGCCGTTATTTACCAACATTGGCAAAATTAACTACTACTATTTGCCAAAAATGAGTCATGTTTACTGCTTTATAGGTGATTGTATTTCTTAGTTGAGAGCTTAGAATGTGTCTGATGTTTATTATAAGTTCATTCAATCCTCACTCCTGGAGAGAGATGTATTATTATCTAGGTTTTTAAGAATTTAATCCGAAGTTCAAAGAGGGTAAGTAAGTTGGCTAAGACAGCCACAGCTGTCTGATCCCAAAGTCCTTGCTCTCAGAACACTCTGCTAGTCATGCATTTGCTTAAACTATGCTTCTTTTGAAATGTTTGTTCCCTACATTTCTACTTGCCCTTCAGGGACAAGAGAAGGTGCAACCTTCTCCATGAAGCCTTCCTTCATTTCATGTCCCCAGAACACCAAAGACTGTGGCCTGTTCTATGGACATGATGGGTGTCTATTGGTGGGGAGCCAATAATGCTGGGAACTAGAGTGTTGGGAGCTAGAGGTGGAGGGAAGGGTAAGAGTTTTACCCTGAATGTTTGCACAAAATTGTGTGCACTTTTATTCATGTGTTACAAGGGCAGGAGGCTGAGCAAACATCATAGAAAGCAATGTTGGGTTCTGGTTGCTCAAACCGGTGAATTTAAACCATATGAAAACTATGTTTGGGAGGACAAATGGGAACCAGGCAAACAAGACATGGAATTGCTCTTCACTAGATAAATTCACATGTGTAAAAAGTGGGGAGATTGCCTAGGAAGGGTGTGAAAAGGCTTTTCTTGGGACACAGAATGGCATCCTGGTTAAGCACACTGTTGTTGGTACCAGTGTGGGTTCAAATCCTGGCCATGCCACTGAGTAGTTCTGTGACCTTGGCCGAATTACCTAACCATTCCATGCCTCAGTCTCCCAATGTGTAAAATGGAAATAATAATACATACTTCATAACATTGTTGTTACAGGCATACAATCCCTGCTTGAAGAATATTGTTTTTCTGTACCCATGGCAGGGATTATGTAGCCATCTATTTGAGAGTATGAAGTTAGGACATATTAGATAGCTTTGGTGTATTGAGAGGCATCTGTAGAGTTTGGGAGAAGGTTGGGCGCTCTGTAGAAGCAATATGTTGGGTTGATTAGGATTGCTTGTGACTGTGCTGTGCAGCCATTTTCCTGGTCAAGCACAGACCTAATGGAATCAAAGCCTTTTGTAGTTACTACTATTCCTATCTGAATCTTCACTTTGCTCTGGGTTTGAGATGGACTAGTGTAGAACAATCAGTGAAGCAATGCGAGCAGTCAGGGCTTTTCTCTTGGGTTTCGGATTGGCGATCAGACTGTTCACATTAAGTCTCATGCCCTACCAACTAAGTTGGCAAGGCACATTTGGCCTGTTCACATCAGATAGGGCGTCTAAAAACAGCTTGATTGAGATACAAGTCATATACCTTACATTTTACCCATTTAATGTGAAAAGGTCAGTGGTTTTTAGTATATTCAGAGTCATGAAAGCATCACCATGAAATTTTAAAACATTATCAATATCCTGGAAAGGATTNTTCATCATTTCTAGTCCATATTTTTTTTTTTTTTTTTTTGTTAAATAATGTTTATTTATTTTTGACAGAGAGAGAGACAGAGTTCAAGCAGGTTAGGGGCAGAGAGAGGGAGACACAGAATCTGAAGCAGACGCTATGCTCTGAGCTGTCAGCACAGAGCCTGACACGGAGCTTGAACCCAGGAACCATGAGATCATGACCTGAGCCGAAGTCAGATGCTTAACCGACTGAGTCACCCAGGTCGCCTAAACCCCTTCCCTTCTCATTAGCAGTCAGTTACCACGCCTCTTGCCCCCCACCTCCTGGCACAACCAATGTGCTACCTGCTTCTATAGATTTGCTTATTCTGGACATTTCATATAAATAGAATCATACAATATGTGTCTGANAATTGCAGCATAATATTCTGTTGTGTGGATATACCACATTTTATTTTTCCATTCATCCATTAATGGGTATTTAGGTGGTTTCTATTTCGGGGATATTATAAATAGTATCTTCTATACACTATTATAAATAGTGCTTCTATAAACATTTGTGTACAAGTTTTTGTGTGGCTATGTTTTCAATTCTCTTGGGTAGATGTCTAGGAGTGGAAATGCTGGGTCATTTGGTAACATATATGTTAAAAAATAAAATTCAGCAGAGGAAATTTTAAAGATCTTTTTGGCTTTATTCAACAATTCATGAATTGGGCAGCATCCCATCCAGCAGACAGGAGCCTTGAGGAGCTGTGCAAAATGAAAGACTTTCATAGGCAGAAGGAGGAAGTAACAAGGAAGTTCTACTAGGCAAAAAAGCAGGTTGGTTGTTACAGGGTTACTTTCCTTTAGGGGATGGCAGGTGCCTATCAGGCAGACCACCCAGCTAGTGCTAATCAGGTGATTCCTGGTTGACTGGTTTGAGATTCCATTTCTGGGAGAGCCAAAACCATAATTAAGTAAGTCTTGGCTTGATGACGTGGGGCTTAGCATAAGCAACTCCATTTAGGAGTCTGTTGTCTTGTTTTAAACCTGTTTAATGTTTTAGGGAACTGCCGGGCTGTTGTCTACTGTGGCTACACCATTTTACTCCACCAGCAATGTACCAGGGTTTTAATTTTTCCACTTCCTCACCAGTACTTGTCATTGCCTATCTTTTTTATTACAGTCATCCTAGTGGGTGTGAAGTGATATCTCACTGTGTTTCAATTCATATCTCCCTGATGCCTGATGATCTAGAGCATCTTTTCATGAACTTATTGGCCATTTGTTTATTTTCTTTGGAGCAATGTCTATTCAGATCCATTGTTTATTTTAAAAATTAAGTGGTCTTTTTATTATTGTGCTTTACTTATTCTTTCTATATTCTAGATACAAGTCCCTGATCAGATATATGATTTGAAAATATTTTGTCTCATTCTGTGGGTTGTCTTTTCACTATAGTACAGTGGTGGAGAGGGGTATAGGAATAGGTGAGTAGGTCCAGTTACAACACTACAAACCCTGATGTCCTTCTTGAATACATGCTCCTCTGATTTTTGCAAGTGTTTGCTTAATTTTCCGAGTTCTGAACAACTTAATTTTGACAATGTTTGTCAGGGTTTTCCTTGCTTTTATGGAGGAGTGAATTAACTGAGATCCTCAAGTCTGCCATTCCAGAATTTCTGTCTACATACCACTTTGGTATACATTTTGAAAGACATTGTTATGGTATGTCTTTTATTATATATATATATATTTACTGAATTTTAATGGGGAGAACTTNCTTCCTGTCAGAAAAGAAGTGAGAACATAATCCATTTTCACCTCATTACTTTTCAATTGCCTCCTCTATGGGGTATTCACAAGTCTTATCTTCAGGGGAGAACAATTCTTTCAACCCTGCTGGAAACTTCTTTTTTCTTTATTTCCAGAAGCAAAACATATAATAAGGCTTTTGTATTATTTGAACTCTCAGGTTTGGGGAAGCTCCACTAAGACCCTGCNAAATGTGAATTATCATTGTCAAGACATCATAATGTAAGGTTCAGACAGGGGCATACATTTAATTAACAAGATGAGAAACTAAAATCTCAAAATTTCCTTGTCTTACTTGGCTCTATCTGAGAAGTCACTTTCATACCAAACACCTATTTCTTTAACTTCTCCCTCCCATCTAGTTCCAACCTTCTTCCTGCTCCCATGAACTCAATAAAAACAAAACCAAATATAAGCAAACCAAAAAGTGCCCCTTCCAAAAAAAAGAAGGAAAATGTTAGGAGCTT
>NW_027527804.1:1251287-1252082 GCF_008692635.1 Crocuta crocuta
AACTTTTACTCCATCATTTTACTTTCAATCTTTTGAGTCATTGTGTTGAGCTGTGTCTTTTGTAAATTATATATAGCTGGATTTTTTTTTGGCCTGGTATCTGTTTTTTTAATATTTTTATTTGTATTTTACTTTAAAATGTTTATTATTTATTTAGAGAGAATGAGAGTGAGAGACAGTGGAGGGGGGAGGCAAAGGGAGAGGGAGAGAGAGAATCTCAAGCAGGCTCCACGCTGTCAGAGCAGAGCCTGATGCAGGGCTTGATCTCATGAATTGTGAGATCATGACCTGAGCTGAAATCAAGAGTCAGATGCTTCAACAACTGAGCTACCCAAGTGCCCCTGATATCTGTTTTTTTTTTTAATGGTAATGTTCACAAAGTTTAAGTGTACTGCTTGATGGATTTCAAAAAGTATACACCCATATAACCACTAACTGCATCACAACAGAGACTGTTTCCAGTGCCCAGAAGTCTCCTTCCTATTCTCTCCTGGTTGGTACTCCCAAAAGGTAGGCACTATAATGACTTTTAAGATCATGGATAGTTTGTGTCAGTTATATAATTCATATATAAATGGATTCATAGAGTATATACTCTTTAACATCTGGCCTCATTCAAACAACAGTAGTGTGAGAGTCATCGATATTATTGCATTGTAGCACTGGCTTTAGGCATTTTTAAAAATTTTTTTAAGTTTATTTCTTTATCTTGGGAGAGATGGAGAAAACATAAATGGGGAAGGGGCAGAGAGAGAGAGGGAGAGAGAGAGAGAGAGAAAGAGAGAGAGAGAGAGA
>NW_027527804.1:1253113-1276707 GCF_008692635.1 Crocuta crocuta
GAGAGAGAGAGAGAAAGAGAGAGAGAGAGAGAGAGAGAGAGAGAGAGAGAGAGAATACCAAGCAGGTTCTGTACTATCAGCGCAGAGTCCGATGTGGGGCTGGAACCCACAAAGCCATGACATTATGACCCAAGCCAAAACCAAGAGTTGGACACTTAACTGATTGAGCCACCCAGGCACCCCTGGCTTAAGCATTTTTAAGCATTCTTTTAAAAAAATTTTTTTACATTTATTTATTTTTGAGAGACAGAGAGAGACAGACCATGAGCAGGGGATGGGCAGGAAGAGAAGGAATCACAGAATCTGAACAAGGCTCCAGGCTCTGAGCTGTCAGTACAGAGCCCGACAAGTGGCATGAACCCATGAACCATGAGACCATGACCTGAGGTGATGTTGGATGCCCAACTGACTGAGCTACCAAGGTGCCACTGGCATTCTTTATTTATAATAGCTTTAAACTGGAAACAACACACATGCCAATCAATGAGATAATGGATAAATAAAATGATCTCAGGGGAAAAGAGTTCACTATTTCACCATTAAAGTATGATCCTAGCATTTTTTTAAAATGCTTATTAGATTAGAGGAGTTCTTTTCTATTCCTAGTTTGATGTGTATTTTTTTTATTAAAGAATTTTAATGTTTATTTATTTTTGAGAGAGAGAAACAGACAGAGCACAAGCGGGGAGAGGCAGAGAGAGAGACACGGAAACCAAAGCATGCTCCAAGCTCTGAGCTGTCAGCACAGAGCCCAACGCAGGGCTTGAACCCACGAACCATGAGATCATGACCTGAGCTGAAGTTGGACGCTTAACCAACTGAGCCACTCAGGCGCCACAGTGTGTATTTTTTTAAAATCATGAACAGGTGTCAAATTTTATCAAATGTCATTTTGGCAGCTATTGGCCGCTTTCTCCTTTATTCAGCCATATAACAAATTACATTGGATGCCTTTCAAATATTTAAAGAAGATTCCATTCCTGGGCTAAACCTCACTTAGTCATGATTCATTTTATTCATTTCTGGATTCATTTGTTAATATTTGGGCTAGGATTTTTGCATCTATGTTCAGGACAGATATTGGCCTGCAATTTTACTTTCTTGGTATATCCTTGTTAGATTTTGGTATCAGGGTTCTGCTGGCCTCTTTAAATATAACTGCATTGCTTTCTTTTTTACTATTTGCCTTGTATATATTCCCACCCTTATTACTTTCAGCTTTTCTGTATCGTTTTATTTAATGAGTTAAAAATTTTTTAAGTTTATTTTTATTTACTTTTTTTGAGAGAGAAAGAGAGATGGGGAGGGGCAGAGGGAGAGGGAGAAAGAGCCAAGCAGGCTCCACACTGCCAGTGTAGAGCCCGATGCAGGGTTAGAACTCACAAACCATGAGATAATGACCTGAGCCACAATCTAGAGTCAGACATTTAATTAATTGAGCCATCCCCTAATCTGAGTTTTTATTTAAGTTTATTAATATTTTTGAGAGAGTCAGAACTAGGGGGGGGACAGAGACAGAGGGGGACAGAGGATCCCAAGCAGGCTCTGTGCTGACACCCGAGAGCCTGATATAGGGCTGGAACCCATAAACCCGTGAGATCACAACCTGAGCTAAAGTCAGATGCTTAACTGACTGAGCCACCCACGTGCCCATGATCTGAGTTTTAAACAGTATGTAGTTGCATTTTGTTTCTATAAAAGTAAAAGGGAGGGGGCATCTGCATGGCTCAGTCAGTTAAGAATTGGACTCTTGATGTGGGCTCAGGTCATGATCTCACAGTTTGTGAGATGGAGCCCTGTGTTGGGCTCTGTACTAACAGCATGGAGCCTGCTTGGGATTCTCTCTCTCCCTCTTTCTCTGCACCCCCCTCAAAATAAATAAATAAACATTTTTTAAAGTGAAAGAAGGGACTCCTGTGTGGCCATAGTTGGTTAAGCATCTGACTCTTGATTTCAGTTTGCGTCATGATCCCGTGGTCATGGGATTGAGCCCCAAGTAAGGCTCCACAATGAGCATGGAGCCTGTTTGGGATTCTCTTTTCTTTTTCTCTCTTCCTCTGCCCCTTTCCCCCACTCGTGCTCTCTCTCTCTCTCTCTCAAATAAAAAAAGAAAAAGTAACCTGATAATCTTTGTATTTTATTTTCATTATTTATTTATTTTAATGTTTATTTATTGATTTTTGAGACAGAGAGAGAGAGAGAGAGAACGTGAGTGGTGGAGGGGGGCAGACAGAGAGGAGGAGAGGGAGAATCCCAAGCAGGCTCCTCTCTGTCAGCAGAGATCCAGACATGAGGCTCAGTTCCACAAACCATGAGATCATGACCTGAGTTGAAATGGAGTCAGACACGTAACTCATTGAGCCACCCAGCCGCCCCTATTTTATTTATTTTTTAATGTTTATTTAGAAAGAGAGGGAGAGTGCATGTGAGAGTAAGTTGGGGAGCGGCAGAGAGAGGGAGAGAGAGAATCCCAAGTAGGCTCAGTGCTGATAGCACAGACTGAGTCACCCAGGGACCCCTAATCTTTGTATTTTAATTGAAGTGCCTACTCCATTTACATTTTAAGTAACTCTTGAATACAGTTAAGTTTCTAGCTACCATCTTGCTACTTGTTCATTTGTCCTATCCTTATTTTCCCATTCTTGCCTTCTTTTTACTATTCAAATATTTTTATTACCCCATTTTATCTTCTATAACTTTTGGGTTATTCATTCTTTTAAAATTCCTTTTGTGGAAGTTCCACAGATTATTATATGCATCTTTGACTTATCCCAGCTCATCTTAAATTTATACTTTTACCATTTCCCAAATCTGTATGAAGCATATAACAATTTCACTCCATTTGCTGATCTTTCATCTTTTGTGCTACTGTTATATATTGTATTTCTATGTGTGTTTAAAATTATATAGGAGTTAATTTTTATGTTACGCATATTATACCACAAAAAAAAACCCTACACGGTATTATTATCATTGTTATAAATAGTTCTCTTTGTTCCTTCCGCAGTTTCATNTTGGGGGCACCTGGGTGGCTCAGCTGGTTGAGTGTCTGACTTTTGATTTCAAGCTCAGGTTATTATCCCAGGGTCTTGGGATTGAGCACCATAGGGGGCTCCATGCTCAGCAGGGAGCCTGCTTGAGATTCTTTCTCTCCCCCTGCCCCTCTCCTCCACATGTGCTCTCTCTCTCTCCAAAATTTAAAAAAAGAAAATATCTTTTTGACTTGAGTTGAAATTCACATAACATAAAACTAACCCTTTTAAAAGTGAACAATACGGTGACTCTAGTTGACAATACCGTATTATATATTTGAAAGTTGCTATGAGAGTAGACCTTTGTTGTTCTCTTTTTTTTTCATTGTCAGTCTAGGTAAAGATTTGCCAATTTTATTACTCTTTTCAAGGAAACTACATTTTAGTTTAATAATTGCCATTATTGGGGTGCCTGGGTGGCTCAGTGGGTTAAGCCTCTGACTTCAACTCAGGTCATGATCTTATGGTTCTTGAGTTTGAGCCCCACATCGGGCTCTGTGCTGACAGCTCAGAGCCCAGAGCCTGCTTCGGATTCTGTGTCTGCCTCTCACTCTGCCCCTTTGCCTGCTCACACTCTGTCTCTCTGTCTCTCAAAAATAAATAAATATTAAAAAATAAAAAGTAATAATTCCCCTTATTAAATTTTCTGTTCTCTTTCATTTATCTTTACTCTAATTTTTATAATTTCCTTTATTCCACTGGCTGTGAATTAAGTTTGTTCTTTTTCTAATTCCTTAAGGTGTAAAGTTATGATATTGACTTCAGATATTTCTTCTTTGTTAATGTAGACATATAATGCTATAAATTTTCTTCTTAGCACTGCTTTTGCTGCATCTCATGAGTTTCAGTACATTTTGTTTTCATTTTCATGTGTCTCAAGATATTTTCTAACTCCACTTGTGATTTTTTCTTTGATCCATTGGCTGTTCAAGAGTGTGTTGTTTAATCTCCACATATGTGTGAATTTTTCAGTTTTCCTTCTGGTAGTGATTTCTAGCTTTATTGTGTTATGGTTGATGTCATAAAATATATCTTTTTTTGTATCCATTAACATAATTTTATAATTATAGTTATTTTTATAGTTTTTATCATTTAAATTCTATCCCTGAATTAAAGATTATTTTTGCACTATCATTACAACGTTACAGAATTCTGTATTTGTTCACATATTTATCTTTACCAGAGGGCTTTATATTGTTGTATGCTTTTGTGTTCTGATAAATCAGCTCTCCAGGGGTTGAAGAAGCCTTGATTTGTAGTATTTTCTGATTTACATGGCATACATACACCCACCATCAATAATGTGAAGTTACCAATGTAACATAGTAGAATGCAAAATTGGGAAGATATGTGCACAATCACACATCTGGTGAGAAATGGCTCCAAAATATCTCTTGTGCCTTAGAGTCTCCCTCTGCACATGTGTAGCTTAGTAGACTTCCAACAATTTGAGGGGAATTCCTATGCATATTTTGGAACTCATCTCTCTGTGAATCCATTCTTTCTGTGACTTTTGCCCCTCAACTTTCAGCCACTTTGGTAGCCCTGAACTCTACATCTGTCTCTTTATCCCAGAACTGCTGACACTTTTCTTGTTGATTGCTTGTAGTATCTCCAAACACTTTTTTTTTACTTTTTTAAATGTTTTATTTATTTCCAGGAGAGAGGGAGAGAGAGAGAGACAGTGTGAGCAGGGGAGGGTCAGAGAGCTGAAACAGGCTCCAGGCTCTGAGCTGGCAGTCAGCGCAGAGCCCGACGCGGGGCCCGAACCCACGAACCGCGAGATCATGACCTAAGCGAAAGTCGGACGCTTAACCGACTAAGCCACCCAGGCGCCCCTCCAAACACTTTTAAAAGTATATATTTTGTGTAATTCTTATAACTGTTTACAGGAGGAGAATTAGTTTGTAAATACTACTCCTTTACACCTGGAATTGGAAGTCTTCTCCCATCCAGCCTTTGGCTTTCACTGAAGAGGTTAGTCTATTAGGTATATTGTGGTTACTGATATATTTGGATTTACTTCTACAATATAACATCTAATTTTGATCTTTCTCATTATCCCACTTCCCTTGTTTCTCTTCTTCTACCTCACTTTTTGCTTCCATTTGTGTTGACATTTAAAAATATGTGTCTGTTTAATCTCAACTACATTTTTTTCTCTTTAGAAGTTAAATGCCATGTTTCTATTCTTTTAGTGCATGTCCTATAAATATTAGCATGCTTATTTAATAAAGTTTAAAGTAAATCAATATATTTGCCATCATCCCAAATAGTACAAGGACCATAGAACACTGTAACTCTGATCACTCTGTTCTGATTTGTATATATTTATTATCTATCATTTTTTGATACCACAAGTCAGATATTATTATTGTTTTATGCAGTCCATGTTTATTTTGGCTTACTCACATGTTTATTTATTTTTGAAGGAGAGAGAGACAGAGCATGAGCAGGGGAGGGGCAGAGAGAGAGGAAGACACAGAATCCAAAGCAGGCTCCAGGCTCTGAGCTATCAGCACAGAGCCAGGTGCAGGGCTCGACCTCACAAAATGTGAGATCATGACCTGAGCTGAAGTCAGACACTTAACCAACTGAGCCATCCATGCACCCTTTTACCACTTTCTAAATGTGTTAGACCAAAGAGGAGGAAAGGTAAGACTGGTTGAGAGAAATATATTGACAGAAGTGCACTTTCCCAGGATTCAAGATTGAATGTGATGGGACTCAAGTACTGGGGATTGGCACTAGTAGCCCACTAATCAAACTTTGGTCTCAATGTCTCCATGATGGCCTAATTATTAAGGTAGAAACATTTGAACTTCCTTGATACACTATAGAGGAAGGAGGCCATGTTGACGTGCAACTGGATTTCCTGATTGCATTGGGAGTAATGGATTTCCAGCATGATAAGTCCCTAATGGTAGCAACCACCAGAAACATACCATTACAGTAAACCACAGGGATAGAATGGCAACTGGAATGTTTTACAATGGACGGAAATGTGGTGGTGGCTAATTGATAATGGATCCCTCAAAATGAAATATATGGTCAGCCTACTAAAATATTTCTTGTTCTGTATAGGTGTACAAATTTTAGATCTGTTGGAGAAAAATGTAACGTGAGTCACCACAGTGGGGAATCACAATCTTTTACTCAGTTTTTACACTTGTTAATAGACCTCGAGCTTCTCAAACGAGGAGGCTTTTGGACCCATTTGAAAAGGTGCCCCGCAATATGACCACAGTTATATACTGTCAGTCTTTACCTAAGCCTTCCCCAGAGGGGGCTGTAGCCATGAATAAAGGTGACTGCACAGTGGGAGAAGGAAAATGCCTGATTTTTTGATTGTCTATTAAATACTGGCTTTGCTATAGTGGGACAACAGATCCACTCTGTTTTTTTTTTCCTCCAATAGTCACAGAATGTATAGTATGACTAGTTATACCTAGTAACTGACAGAATTCACACATTAGTTCACTGACCCAAGGGATGAGGGCTCTTATGCTAAGAAGTAGCCAAGTAAAAGCCCTTGGAAGTTCCCTCCATCCCACATCCAGGCTAAACCAAAAGCAATACTGCATCCCTGAAGGAATTGCAGAGATAAGGCTACAGAGATGCAGCTGTGGTGATGTCTGTCACATCACCATTTGACTTATCTGATTGACTAGTACCAAATTCAGATAGATTCAGGAAAATGACAGCTAATTATTACAAACTTAATCTAGTGATGAAATTAACCACAGGTATAGTTCTGCATGTAGTATGTTTGCTAAGGCAAATGAACACAACCCCAGGCCCTTTGTATGTAGCCATTGACCCAGAAAATGCTTCTTCCTCCCATTCCTCTCAGTGATGAAAATAAGAAATAAGGATGATTATACATTTTTACTGCCTTAACCCCAGAGTGAATCTAATTTTCTTGTTCTTGGTCATAACATACTTTTGTGGGGGAGAGACCTTGGTCATCTTGATATCTCACAGAAGGTCACTCTATTCCATTAAATTGCCAATATTATAGCAATTAGATTTGATGATCACTAAGTAGAAAGAAACATAGATACTTTGGTAAGACATATACATATATATACATATATATATACATCGGAGGTGGCTCAGGATCCTGCCAATAGGTGATGTTTCTAGGGATCCAGTCTGGTGTGTCTTAAGGGATCCCTCTAAAAGAAGAGAAAAGTTGCTATACTTCACAATGCCCACCTTAAAGTAAAAGGCTCAATGCTTGGTGGACCTCTTTGGATTTTGAAGGCAATATATGCCAACTATATTTGAGTATGATATTCTCACCTATTTTGAGGTAGGCCCAGAATATAAAAGGGTCCAGAGTGTGGGGTAAGCTATCCACCATTTTGGCCTTATGAGTAGGAGAGGATCATAAGGAAAAAAGGCTGTGGGAAATGAAATTTCTGAATGAAACCTCTGGAAAACACCAATAAGAAAATCACATTGCAGGGGTACCTGGGTGGCTTGGTTGGCTAAGTGTCTGACTTCGGTCAGGTCGTGACTTTGCAGTTTATAGGTGTGAGCCCCTCATGAAACTCTCTGCTGTCAGTGCAGAGCCTGTTTTGGATCCTCTGTCTCCCCCTCTCTGCCCCTTCCCCACATGTGCGCGCGCTCTCTCTCTCTCTCTCAAAAATAAGTAAATATTGGGGCGCCTGGGTGGCTCAGTCGGTTAAGCGTCCGACTTCAGCTCAGGTCATGATCTCACGGTTCATGGGTTCAAGCCCCATGTCGGGCACTGTGCTGACAGCCAGCTCAGAGCCTGGAGCCTGTTTCAGATTCTGTGTCTCCCTCTCTCTGACCCTCCACTGCTCACGCTGTCTCTCTCTCAAAAATAAATAAAACATTTGAATAAATAAATAAATATTTAAATAAAGAAAATCACATTGCATAAAAAGCAAAGAGTCGAAAGCAAAGTTGCCAGGGGCTGGTGCTGGGGAGTGGAGAGGGGGAAGTGGGTGGAGGTGGTCAAAAAGCACAAAGTTTTAGTAATGCAAGATAAATAAGTTCTTTTTCTATTTAAAACATTTTTAATGTTTATTTATTTTTGAGAGGGAGAGAGACAGAGTGTGAGTGGGGAGTGTCAGAAAGAGATGGAGATACAGAATCCAAAGCAGGCTCCAGGCTCTGAGCTGTCAGCAGTGAGCCCAATGTGGGGCTCAACCCATGAGCCACAAGATGAATAGGTTCTTAAGATCTAATATGCAGCAGTGACTATAGTTAACAGTACTGTATTATCTACTTGAAAGTTGCTAACAGAGTAGATCTTAAGTGGTCTCACCACACACAAACACACAGAATTATAACTACAAGGAAGTGATAGATATATGAATCAGCTTGATGTGGTGATAATTTCACAATGCATACATATAAAAAATCACATTGTACACCTTAAATATATATAATGTTTATATATCAATCAATAAAACTTTTTTTGAAAAAATATAAAGACAATCACATCACAGACTGTAAGGGTTTGGAGTAAGGCCGTGATCTTCCTGACTGACAGCAATTCCCCATTTGAAAGGTAGCTCCTGGCTGGTTACTAAGCCCTGAAGGGACTGAAGTCCTGATGATGCAGCACATGGAGATCATGTGACTTGACTTTCCCATCATGAACTGGGTATTTCAACTGATTCACTGAATCGTAACATGAATATAAATATCACTATTTCACCATAAAATTTAAGTGCTATTTACAGGACTGGACACAATCAGGTCTAAAAGGCATCTGCTTGAGCAGGTGATTCAACAATTCTATGGTATTTGCTTCATCATCCCCTTTCAAGCCCCTCCTATGGCCTCATGGGGAGCTCCCTATGAGCAGGTAAAGGTCAAAGGGGAAGTACAAGCCTGGTTTATGCATGGATCAGCACAGTAGGATATCACCAGCTAGAAGTGGATATAACTGCACTATAAGCCAACTCTGAGTGGCCTTGAAAGACAGTAGAGCACCAAGTTGTCCCCTTGATGTGGAAGGAGAAATGGCCAGAGGTATGTACTTGCTGGTCAGGGATGTGGAAAGAACATAACTGGACAACTTAGGACACAAGATCTAGGGACAAGAAATATAGATGGACCTCTGGGAATGGGCACGGAGTGTGAACATAGTTATGCCCTACATAAATTACTCAAAGAGGGCATTTGTCCAGAGGAGGTTCTCAGTGATCAGGTGAGAAAGAAGACTGAGCCTGTGGATATCAACTGGATTCTATCCTCAGCGCTTACCCGATTGACTCATGAATAGAAGAGACATGAAAACAGGGTTAGAGGTGGCATCATAAAGCTCATTATGGTTGATTCTGGCTACTGTTCCTGCTGGATGTCCAATGTGACAATAGAACAGGCCAGTGCTGAGCCTCTGATGTGGTACCGTTCCTTGGAAGGACCAGCCAGTTTCCTGGTGGCTTGCTGATTACACTAGACTTCTCCCACTATCCCTGTGAAGACAGGGATAGACACATACCCTGATAGAGTTACCTTTCCTGTTCACAAAGTTTCTTCCCAACCACATCATTAAAAGATTTAGAGAGGGGCGCCTGGGTGGCTCAGTCGGTTAAGTGTCCGACTTCAGCTCAGGTCATGATCACACAGTTCATGGGTTCGAGCCCCGCCTTGGGTTCTGTGCTGACAGCTAGCTCAGAGCCAGGAGCCTGGTTCAGATTCTGTGTCTCCCTCTCTCCCTGCCCTTCCCCTGGCTCATGCTCTGTCTCAAAAATAAATAAGCTATAAAAAAATTTAAAAAAAAAGATTTGGAGAATGATCTATCTGTACCAGAACGAACACGCTGTGATGGTTCATTTTAATGTGTCAACTTGGCTGTGCCCAGATGTTTGGTCAAACATTATGGGACGCCTGGGTGGCTCAGTCAGTTAGGCCTCTGACTTCAGCTCAGGTCATGATCTCATGGTTCATGGGTTTGAGCCCTGCGTTGGGCTCTGTGCTGACAGCTCAGAGTCTGGAGCCTGTTTCAGATTCTCTGTCTCCCTCTCTGTCTCTGCCCCTCCCTCCCCCTTGTGTTCTGTCTCTCACAAAAATGAATAAACATTTAAAAAAACATTATTCTGGATATTTCTTTTGAAAGTATTTTTTGAATGAGGTTAACATGTAAATTGGTGGACTTTGAATAAAGCAGATTGCCCACTGTAACATGGATGGGCCTCATCTAATCAGTGGGAAGCCTGAGTAGAAAAAGACTGACCTGCCCCAAGCAAGAAAGAATTTTCCCAGCAGACTGCCTTTGGACTTGGATCCCCCAGTTCCACGCCTCTACTTTGTTTCACTCTGCTTTCATCCCTGGGAACCTGGCTTTTATGGATTACATCAATAAATTGCATTGTCCTTTAGTTTCTAGTCAGGTTTGCCCATTGGGAGTCTATGGCAGGATATCATAAAGAGATAAGAGAGTGATGTTAGGCTATTTATTACCCCCCAGCTCTGTCTTTATAGAGTCACCTAGAGCTGGTTGTGTCCATCTACCAAAGGTCACGATTCTTTTCAGAGTGGTCCTTCTACATGAATCTTTTGACTTCTGCAAACCACTTCATTCCCTCATTCCTTCCAGCTTAGAGGAGTTTTAACAGCTCAGTGCATAGCATTATCCCTTGTGGCTTTGCTACACCCTGCTCATACCCTTGTAGACCATTCCTTTATTAAACTTTCCTTGAATTTTCTTATTTCAAGTATGCCATCTCTCCCCTATTGGGACCCCAGTATGCTCGTTCTAGTTTCTTCTCTGTTTTATCCCTTTTCTCCTCCAATTCCCTTCACTGTAGGTATTTATTAGGATTTCAATTATGACTTCTAAGCAGATGACTCCTGAATCTATAGCTTGCTGGCATACAGGCCTAAATCTCAAAATCATATTTGACTCATAACCTTCCCCCACTCTCACCTCCACTGCCATCAAATCAATTGCTATTATGTCAGTTCCACCTCTTAAGTGTTTCTTTTATCCACTCTGTCCTTTCTAGTTCCGTGGCTACTATGCCATACAGCATGGCGATGAAGAGCATGGGCATTAGCCTCAGTCAGACCTGGGTTTGAATTCCATTATCTGCTGCTCATTTGAATAAGTTCATTCCTCCATTCAATGAATATTTATTGAACATCAGCTTTGTGCCAGGTACTGTTCTAGGCCCTGGGGATTCAGCAATGAACAAAACTAAGTCCCTGCCTTCATGAGGCTTACATTCCAATGGGAGAGACAGGTTCTAAATACATGAACAAAGCAATAAATTATTTCAAACATAAATTTTTTTAATGTTTTATTTATTTCTGAGAGAGAGAAACAGTGTGAGCTGAGGAGGGTCAGAGAGAGAGGGAGACACAGAATCTGAAGCAGGCTCCAGGCTCTGAGCTAGCTATCAGCACAGAGCCCGACACGGGGCTCAAACCCACAAACTGCAAGATCATGATCTGAGCTGAACTCGGACGCTTAACTGACTGAGTCACCCAGGTGCCTGACAATAAATGATTTCAGGTCATGCCCAGAAGAAAACAAAATGGGGTAATGGAAAATAAGTGTCATGGGAGGAGGAAATCTTAGAATCATAGGGAAGTGGCTAGAGTGGAGAAGAAGGGCTGGACCAAGCTCTGGGGCATGCCAAAATTTAGTAGTTAGGAAAACCAATAGCAAACGTATTTATGACTTTTACTAAGTGCCAGTATTGTGCTAAGTGTATTACATAGAGGAATTCTCTCAATCTTTGCTAGAACCCTAACAGGTATCATTTTGATCTTTATAGTCATTTTACTGATGAGGAAATTGAGGCACAGGGAGGTTAAGTAACTCACCAAATGTCATCTAGATAGCAAATGGTACAACTGGGATTTGCACTTAAGCAGTCTTGTTTTGGAGACCATGTTCTTAGCTTCCGTGAAGAATACTGTCCTCCAAGAAGAGAGAGGGGTGGAAGGGTCGGTAAGAGACTGAGAAGTAATATAACATCCATGACCTTCAGTTTTCTCATCTGTGAAATGGAAGTAAAAAATAGTGTGCTTCACAAGGCTGTTGTGAAGATACAATTTTATAATGCTTGCAAAGTACATATCCCGGTGCCTATCAAGTAGTAGCCACTTGATAGATGACAGCTGCTATTATTACTTCCTAAGCTAGTGTAACAGTTTCCTATCTGCCCTACATGACTCCTCCCTCTCCAGCTGCACCTCCAACCCAGACTGAACAACAGGCTCACATAGTCCAATTTACCACTATGCAGTGGTGTCATTGTGATCTTACATACTTGTCACCTGCTCAAAATCCTTTGGTGGTTCCCAATTGCCTATGGCAGTGATAGGCCAATGTTTCATGTAAACGACCAGATAGTAAATATTTTTAGGCTTTGTGGGCCATTGTACTACTACTCATTTCTGCCATTGTAAAGCAAAAGCATTCAGATGTGCTTCAATAAAACTTACCAAGTCAACCATAGGAGAGGCTGGATTTGGTCCACGGGCCATAGTTTTTCAACTCCTGGCCTACAGAATTAAGTTTGGCATTCAGAACTCTGCCTTCTACAATCTTACCTCCCACTGCTTCCAATTGTTGGCTCACAAACTGGCCTCTGTACATGGAGGGGGAGGAGAGATCAAAGAAAGAGGCAGGCCACTTTAGATTGGTAAACTGCAAGGGAGCTTACTTACAAGGTTTGTCTTGGATGGCCATAAGACAAGTAGATTTCCATACCTACCTGCCAGAATTTTAAGTGTTTTGTTTTTTAAATTTTTTTTCATGTTTATTTATTTTTGAGACAGAGAGAGACAGGCCATGAGCGGGGGAGGGGCAGAGAGAGAGGGAGATGCAGAATCTGAAGCAGGCTCCAGGCTCTGAGCTGTTAGCATAGAGCCGGCCGTGGGACTCAAACTCACAAACCACAAGATCATGACCTAAGCAAAGATGGACGCTTAACCAACTGAGCCACCCAGGGACCCCTAGCATTTTAAGATTTTACAAAGGCCTTGACTAGGTTCAGTCATGTATACCATCTATATGGCTTCAACACATTACTATATCAAGGCTATTACTATATCATGGCTATGTCCTTGGGGCAGCTTCTAGCACGAGGAAGGCAAGTGGAACACACGTTCCAAAGGATGGGGACGAGGAGCCTGGATCCATCTTGGAAGTCAACTGGTGGTCATGTCCTCTTGATGACCTCCTCTAACATCAATCACCCATTCAAACACTCCAGCCAAACCAGATGATGCTCTTCATTTACACTCATTATTCTATCTGAATTGCCCTCCTCTTCAGGCTCTATTATAACCCTATGTATGTGTATTGATTAGGGTCCTTTGTAAGCAACAGAACTGATTTTGGCTGTAGTATAGACAGCAGGTGCTCATCAATATCAGTGTTCTTTCTTTCTGGATGCCCATCTAGATTACATTTTCTAGGCCACCTTGCAGTGAAGTGTGGCCATGTAACTGAGTTCTGGCTAATGGATTATGAGCAAAAGTGATATGTGCCATCTTCTGACAAAAATCTTCCACATTTGGTCCTGCCAGATGAATGCAGAAGTTGCCGGTTGTAGTCAGTTCAAGCTGCTATAACAAACTACCATAAACTAAGAGACTTAAACAACAGAAATTTATTTATTTATTTATTTATTTCTCATGGTTCTGGAGCTTGGAAGTCCAAAATCAAATGTCAGCCAATTTATTTCCTGGTGAGGATTCTCTTACTGGTCTGCAGATGGACACCTTCTTTCTGTATTCTTATATGGTGGAAAGAGAAATCGTCTCTGTCTTTTCTCTTATTATAAGGGCACTGATCCCATTCATGAATGCTCCCCACTGATGACCTAATTATCTCCTAGAGGAGTATCTCCTCCAATACTATCTCACTGGGGATTAAGACTTCAACACATAAATTTTGATGAGACAGAAATATTCAACTCGTAGCCACTCCTAAGATCTAGAGGAGAGAAGAGCCAAAGAATGAAAGGAGACTGTGTCCCTGAGTAACTATGGAATAAAGTCCTTCTGTTGACTCACTTTGGATTGGGCATGAATGAGAAAGAAACATTTTTTAAGCCACTAATATTTCAGAATTTGCTTATTTCTTACCCAAATTATTACACTGACCAACCAAGAATTTATTTGGAAGGCAACAGGTTAGCTCACAGAGAGAAAAACTAAACAAGTAGGTCTCACCAGCATGGTGTCTTCTGGGATCTAGATAGGGAAGAGTAATGGATCATTTTTCAGGGCACCACTGGCACTATCAATTAGCTCTAATTGTTTTCCATCTTTGCATTGCTCAGCTCAAGATTCAAATTCTTAGGAAAACCTAATTGAGTTGTCTTAGAACTTGTACCCACCTTTTGACCAGAGGAATGTAGGGAATATTGATTGGCTGTCTCCAAATGCTGCACACAGTGGGGGTGGGGAGTCTTACAAAGCAGATAACATGGCTGGCACTTGATATGTTCAGCAAAGGAGTAGTAAAGCTTGGGGTTTATGTGCTCCATCTATTGAATTCTTAATTTCAGTTATTGTATTTTCAATCCTAGAATTTTCATTTGATTCTTTTTCATAGATTCTAGCTGTATGTTGTAAGTCATTATGTTGTCCTTTATTTTCTTGAATATGTGTAGTCTATGTCATTGAACTGCAATAACTGGGTCACTATGAGTCTGATTCTATTGGTTGTTTTATTTTTCTTCTTGGACTTGTTTCTTGGTACATGAGTTATTTTTTTATTGACCACCAGACTTTGTATCTGAAAAGGTATATAGGCTTTAGATGACCTTATATCCCTTCAGAGAAGTTTTGCCTTATTTTCTCCTAGGCAGCAGAAGGGCATGTTACCTTAATTCAGTCAACCACTGCAGCGACTTGAGGCTGATTTATATATAGCATTCGTTAGACTCAGCATATCCCCAGTTCACCTGATTGCTAGGATATAGCTCTCTAAGAGGTCCCAAATGAGAGCCAGGAGGTGGATGTTTCTTAAGGATCTTCCTCCTTGGGAAGTTCTGAACTCCAAATTTTGTCTTTTCAGTTCTGGGAAATTTCTGAACACTGCACTCTACTTTTAGCCATTCTCCTTGACTTCTGATTTGTTACCCTTGTAATGCAATCAGCAATTTCCTGGAAGAGAAAACCTGTGTTGAGTGTCAGGTTTATTTTTCTGTGCTTCTCCACTCTCTAGATATTGGGCATTCAAATTCTGGATGGCNTGGGAAGCCACTTTTTGCTTAGTGTCTGGTCCAACAATTGGCAGATATTCTAAGGGAAAAAAAGCAACATGCAAGAAGTTGGGCTTAATTTGATCAGTTTCCCTTCTTCCTAGGATCTCACCTCTGAAGTCCTAGCTCTCTGATGCTTTCAAAAAAGAAAATTATTTTTCATATTTTATCTGAGTTTTCTAGTTGTTCTCAGAACAGCATTAATTGGCTGTAAGTTACTACATCTTTTTAAAATTTTTATGTTTATTTTTTTTGAGAGAGAGAGACACACACAGAGACAGAGAGAGACAGAGAGAGACAGAGAGAGAGAGAGAGTGCAAGCAGGGGAGGGGCAGAGAGAGAGAGAGAGTGAGACACAGAATCCGAAGTAGACTCCAGGCTCTGAGCTGTCAGCACGGAGACCAACGAGGGACTCGAACCCATGAACCAGGATATCGTGACCAGAGCTGAAGTTGGCACTCAACCGACTGAGCCACCCAGGCAACTCCCCTTATTAAAAATTTTTTTCATCCTTTTTGAAAATAGATTTTATTTTTAAAAAATATTCTCCACATCCAACATGGGGCTTGAAGTTACAACCCCAAGATCCAGAGTCACATGCTCTACCAACTATGCCAGCCAGTTGCCCCCAAGTTACTCCATCTTAAAGCAGAAGTCCCTTGTGCNTTAATTGAAATATATACAGTATTAGTTCCAGGTGTACAGCATAGACAATTCTATATATTATGAGTGCTCACTATGATAAGTGTAGTTACCAACCATGACCATACAAAATTATTATAATATTATTGGCTATATTCCTTATATTGTACTTTTCATTCCTGTTATTTATTTTAAAACTGGAAGTTAGTCTCCTTCACCTATTTTGCTCATCCTCCCGCCCTCCTCCACTCTAGCAACCACCAGTTTCCTCCATGTATTCATGAGTCTATTTCTGTTTTTGTCTGTTCATTTGTTTCATTTTCTAGATTCCACAAATCAGTGACATCATATGGTATTTGTTTTTTCTGTCAGACTTATTTCACGTAGAATAATACCTTCTAGATCTATCCATGCTGTTGTGAATGGCAATATTTCATTCTTTTTATGGTTCATATTCCATTGTATACATACAATATTGTGATAAGTATTGGGCTTCCAAGAATTTTCTTGTATATTTATCTTGTTTATTAGGTCCTTAACTGGTTAGGAAACTAGATATTTGCAATACCTTAGATATATAATTTTTACTTATGATGATGACAGTGTGACATTGTGTGTATCAGAGTTCAGTGCAGGAAACAGAAGCCACTCTAAGAAGTTTAAGAACTTACCTCTTTTATTACAAAATGGAATTATACAACCTGTTTCATTAAATCTATCATGCATTATGGCCTACTTTCAGGGCAATACAAATGCAACCTTATTCTTCAGTTTGATCTATGATATTCCATAGTGTGGATGTCTTATAATGAATTTAACCATTCTGCTAGTGACCAACACTCATGTTGTCTCCAGGGCTTTTTGCCACTAAAATTAACACTGCAGTAAATGTCTTAATGTCTTTGTGACGGTGAGTCCTGGTACTTTTATTTCTGTGCAGAAGTTTTAAGTGAGATTGCTGGTAGAGAAACACTGCAGAAAAACCTCATATACATAAACAGGACTGCTTTTTCTAGCTTGTGAGCTCACTTCCACCTGCCAGACATCACTTAAATGCATCTACTTGGTGATCTCTAGTTTGCATGCAAAACCTGAGCTGTATGGGATTGAGAAGTGGAATAGAAGTGGAGTAAACCAACCCACAGTATTAGCACAGTCTGTGATTATTATATAGTATAAATGACTACCCACTTCTGCATAAGGCTGGATAAGACACTAAGTTCAGGTATTCACTGCCTACCACTGGACCTTAGAAGAGAGAGAAAAGACAAAGAGGCAATTTACAAGACAGGAAATGCATATGACTTACAAAATTATGGGAGAATAATTTTTAAACAATTCACCAGTAATTCAAAATCAGTAGTAAAATCAGATATCTTCTTTTTGGCTTATAAAATTAGTTAATACAAGTTAGAGACAACCTGAAACTAGTGACAGAGCAATAAAATGTACACTTTTATTTACTGTTTGAGAGGGCATGAAGCATTCCAAATATTTTAGAAAATAAATAGACCATATATGTCAAGAGTCATTACTGATAGTCATACACTTTGACCCAGTAATTCCAATTTGGGGAAACCATCCTAATGTAATATTCCCAATATACAGAAAAGAGGATTGCATTCAGAGATTTGTTGTAGCATCATTTATAACAGGGAAAATTGGAAACAACCTAAATATATACTGGTAGGGGAATGGCTAAGTAAATTTTGGAACATACACAAAATTAAATATTTTGCAGCCATAAAATAATGCATAAGTGAAATGATTATGTTATCAGAGACTTTTATTTTATTTTCCTTAATTTAATTTATTTATTTTTGAGAGAGAGAGGGCACACGTGGGGGAGCGGCAGAGAGAGAGACTCAGACACAGAATCCAAAGCAGGCTCTAGTCTCTAAGCTGTCAGCACAGAGATCGACATGGGGCTTAAACTCATGGACCATGAGATCATGACCTGAGCAGAAGTCAGATGCTTAACTGACTGAGCCACCCAGGTACCCCCCAGAGACTTATCAATATAGGCACAATGTCTAAGTCCTATGAACTTTTCAACAACCTACAAAGTTATTTGAAGCTCGACAAAAATTACTGGCTTGAAAACATAAAGATAACTGCAAAATTAAATTCAATAAATGTTTAAGTAAATGTCAAAAAATATAACAGATTCATTTTTATAAATTATTATGTTTTATATCGAGAAAAACTTTAATACTTTGGAAAACAGTTGTATTTTATCAGTTTGTAAGAATTCTTTTGTATATATAATCTCTGCCAAGGAATCATAACTAATGATAAATTTCAAAAGCAAAACTAATTAATTAATTAATTAATTTTAGTTTCAAGTTTACATTTAAATTCCAGTTAGTTAACATACCATGTAATTTGGAGGCACCTGGTTGGCTCAGTTGGTAAAGCATCCGACTGTGGCTCAGGTCATGATCTTCTGGTTTGTGAGTTCGAGCCCCATACTGGGCTCTGTGCTGACAGCTCAGAGCCTGGAGCCTGCTTCAGATTCTGTGTCTCCCTCTCTCTCTGCCCCTCCCCTACTCACACTTTTTCTCTCTGTCTCTCAAAAATAAATAAACATTAAAGGCAGGAGGCAAGATGGCAGAGACGTAGGGAGCTCCATACATTTCACTTGCCCCCATCTGTCAAGTGGAGAAGGCCTGAAGCCATAGGAACCCTTACAGAAATCAGGAGCTTAGGAGGAAAAGGAGACAGAGTCCAGTGAGAAAACTACCTTATAACGTGAGTGTGAACTGGGGAAGATAAAAATGGGCCAGAACCCGGAGACACGAAGGGAGGGGAGGGAACCCCCTTTGTGGGGAGCGGCGGTGAGTCAAGGGGTAAAGAAAGAGTGGCTGAAACTGCTCAAGAAACTCCGTGTCCCTGGAGAAGAGAAAAACCTCGGCTCAGGACACAGAGGGATCTGGTTTCCTGCTGTCCAGCTGACCCTGAGCAGGATGCACTGGTCCCAGGCGAACCCAGGAGAAATCGCTCCTCTGCTCGCCAGCTCGACCTGAAGGGGAAGCAGCACGGCTGAAGCCGCTCCGCTGCTCTTCTGGCTCGGCTCAGTCTCTAGTGGGGAGGTGAGAGGCTTGAAACTGCTCGGAGAGACTCAGCCTGCAGGTTTATATTTCAGGCGATATCAATGGGGCCTGCGGACTAAGATCTGGAAACGAGGCCTGGCTTGGGACATAGACATAGCCACCTTGGCTACGCCCGCAGTACAGGGATATTGGACCCAAAAGAGTAAGTTGCAACGCGTGGATCCAGATGGGACTGGGGCGCCGCCATTTTTCTCCCCACAACCACCAAGGCAGGACCTCAGGGAGCCACCCTTGGGGCTCAGTGGAGGCTAAGACCCGCCTACACCAAACCATGCCCATCCCCACTAGAGAGCTGTTTTTTTTTTTGTTTTGTTTTGTTGTTGTTGTCGTTGTTGTTTTTACCTGAGCCTGGGGCAAGACCAGCATGGATGCACTGCCGTGACAAATTCTAGATCAATTCTTTCTATTCAGATATATTTTCTCTTGTCTCATTCATATCCCTCCCCTCTGCTGGACTGCTCACTCTGGTACTGATTGGCTTAGTCACATTTAATCCATTCTCTAGATGTATATTCTACACCTCCACCGCTACCTTTCTATCTCTCTCTCTCTGGAGTAATCAGACTATNACACCTAAACACATAAAACAATTAATTACAAACAGAAACAAACCTATGGATAAGAATGTGCTAATAGCAGGGGAGTTTAATACTCTACTTACAGCAGTGGATAGATCAACTAGACAGAAAATAGGTAAAAAAAACAATGGACTTGAACGACACATTGGACCAGATGGATTTGACAGATATATTTAGAACTNTCAAGTGGGATTCATTCCTGGGTTACAGGACTGGTTCAATATTTACAAATCAATCAAATCAATCAATGTGATACATCACATTAACAAAAGAAAATATAAAAACCATATGATCCTGTTGATNAACACAGAAATGGAAAAACATTCCATGCTCACGGATCGGAAGAATAAATGTTGTTAAAATGTCATTACTACCCATAGCAATCTACACATGCAAAGCAATCCCAATCAAAATGGCACCAGCATTCTTTTCAAAACTAGAACCAACTATCCTAAAATTTGTATGGAGCCACAAAAGACCCCGAATAGCCAAAGTAATATTGAAGAAGAAAACCAAAACAGGAGGCATCACCATCCCAGAGTTTAGCCTCTACTACAAAGCTGTCATCATCAAGACTCTATGGTATTGGCACAAAAACAGACACATAGACCAATGGAACAGAATTGAGAACTCAGAAGTGGACCCAAAAGTATACAGCCAACTGATCTTTGACAAAGCAGGAAAGAATATCCAATGGAAAAAAGACAGCCTTTTTAACAGATGGTGTTGGGAGAATTGGACAGCAACATGCAGAAGAATGAAACTAGATCATTTTCTCACACCATGCACAAAAATAAACTCAAAATGGATAAAGGACCTGAACGTGAGACAGGAAACTATCAACACCCTAGAGGAGAAAGCAGGAAACAACCTCCTTGACCTCCACCGCAGCAACTTCTTACTTGACACATCCCCAAAAGCAAGGGAATGAAGAGCAAAAATGAACTATTGGGACCTCATCAAGACAAAAAGCCTCTGCACACCAAACAGAATCAATCAATCAATAAATAATTCAAACAATTAATAAAACTAATAGGCAACCAATGGATTGGGAAAAGATATTGCAAATGACCTATCAGATAAAGAGCTAGTATTCATAATCTATAAGGAACTCATCAAACTCCACACCCTAAAAACAAATAATCCAGTGAGGAAATGGGCAGAAGACATGAACAGACACTTCTCCAAAGAGGACATCCAGATGGCCAACAGACACATGAAACNGAACTATTTTTTAATAAATAAATAAACATTAAAAAATTTTTAAATACTGTGTAATATTAGTTTCAGGTATGATTTAGTGATTCATCACTTACATTCAACACCCAGTGCTCATCACAAGTTCTCTCCTTAGTACCCATTATCCATTTAGCCCATCCCCCACTTCCCCTCCAGCAACCTTCAGTTTGCTCTGTGTGTTATGAGTCTGTTTTATGCTTCTCTCTTTTTTCTTCCATATTCATTCATATTGTTTCTTAAATTCAGCATATGAATGAAATCATATGTTGTTTGCCTTTCTCTGACTGACATTTCATTTTAGCATAATACTCTCTAGCTTCATCCATGTCATTGCAAATGCCAAGATTTCATTCTCTGTTTTTATAGCTGAGTAGTATTCCATCACACACACACACACACACACACACACCACATCATCCCTTTTTTTATTTTAAATTTTTATTTAAATTCTAGTTAGTTAACATATATATCCCACATCTTCTTTTCCATTCATCAGTCGATGGACATTTGGGCTCTTTCAATAACGTGGCTATTGTTGACAATGCTTCTATAAACACCAGCGTGTGTGTATCCTTTTGAATCAGTATTTTTGGATCCTTTGGTTGAATACCTAGCAGTGCCACTGCTGGAACGTAGGGTAGTTCTATTTTTAACTTTTTGAGGAACTTCCATACTGTCAAAAACAAAATTTAAAACTTACTTCAAATTCTTAGCAAAAGATATATTTAATGTAGGATATGGGTACATGCCAAAGTATATATGTTAAGATGTGGGGTGGCATCTCCAAAAGCTGGAGTGCTTAGGGTTTCGCATGGTCTTAAATATCCTGCATATGTTTTGAGGACCTACTATGTGCCAGAGAGGGAGAGAGAGAATCCCAAGCAGGCTCCGCAGTGTCAGCACAGGGCCCAATGCGGGGCTTGAACTCACAAACAGTGAGATCATGACCTGAGCTGAAGTCGGACACTTAACCCCAACTGAGCCACTCAGGTGGCACTGTGCCAGACTCTTACTATGCACTGTCTTCTTTATTTTTTTTAAAGTAATCTCTGCACTCATAGTGAGGGCTCATACTCGCAAACCCAAGATTAAGAGTCACATACTCTACTGACTAAGCCAGCCAGGTGCCCCTGCACCATCTTCTTTAATTCTCACAATACGGCAAGGTTAGTTTTTATATAAAGTTATTATAATTATTTTTGTAAGAAGAAACTTAGGCTTCAGTGAACTTAAGCAACTGGCCCAAGGTCACATGTCTAGGAAAGGTAGAGCTGGTAGAGAAAGGTAGAGTTTGAAGGCAGGTGGTTTTGATTCCAAATCTTGATCCGTTAGTGAGAACTGACATGTTATCTCATCAAATTAAAAAAAAAAAGAAAAAAAAAGAGCTTAAAAAATTGTTGACATGGCTTAATTACAATTTTAGAAATAAAACAGTATTAATTGAAAATAAAATATTTTTTCCAACTTTTACTGTTCTGATTTCTAAGAATATTTTTACAACAGTGGTGTAATACATTTTTTTAAAAATTGGGGTTTGCGAATGCTTGTATAATAGTGACATCCCGTGGCTACAAGGGATCATTACAGAAGAAGTCATTAAATTAATGTAATTTCAGTTCTGGAGGTGGCTACTAGAGGGCAGCACTGAGCTTTATTCTGGTCAAGTTTTCTGGGCTGAATGAGGCAGAAAGTTGGGTTAAAGTTCCACCTCGCCTCTCAAAACTGCCATAAGTAAATCTATAGATAAATAGATCGATAGATAAATGAAATACTCTCAAATAGCTTCTTTGCACCCTGAAGCAGTAATATAATGAAGGTATTAAGCTCTGAGCCCTGGCATCATGTTGCCTAAATTTGATCCCTGACTCCACCATTTTACTAGCTGTGTGAAGTTGCCCAAATTCCATAACCTCTCTGGACATTATCTTTCTCTCCATACCTAAAGTAAGAATAAGAATCGTCCCAACCTCTTACGGTTGTTATGAGAAATAAATGAAAAAATATACCGATAGTTCCACTTGAGAGGAAGTAATCGGCAATTTACTATATTGCCTCCTATCCCAAACTACCTTTCTTTTAAGAACCAATATATATGTATCTTGTTGAGCGCCATAAGCAGAGAAAAAACTTTGTTTTTACTGCTGAATTTATCAAAGAACTTTCAGTGGGATAGGGTTTATATGTAACATTTTAAAGAGTGGTTAAGGATTGCAGTTCTGAGCCTTCACTGGAATCACGCAGATCCGGTTTTGAATCTGGCCTGGGCAGGTTACCTAAGCCTCTGCCTAAGCCTCATTTATCTAAAATGAGGAAAATAATATTACATACGTCATAGAGCTTTTTGTGATGATTGATATGAAAGGGTGCCTTTCATGTGGGTACACCGTGACTGACACGTAGACCTCATAGCTTTTGTTTCTCTCCTGATCCCCAGTGGGGTTCTACATGACACTGAAGCCCTTGTGGCAAAATGTGGACATTTGTCTAACATTCTTTCTTGTAGTTTTCCTCTTCTACTCTCATTCATCTTCCCCCACCTCCCTTGCTCCGCAGGTTGTCACGTGACTTCCTGACTGCAAGGAGCTACTTGTCCAGGCCTTGTTCTGGATGATTAGTTAGGAATACATCATTCTGGACCTATTTTTTTTTTAATAGTCCATTCCCCAGCCCTGCGGAGCTATTCAATTTGTGTCTCAGTCTCAAAAGGAATACATAGATCCCAGGCTAATGCCTCAGAAAGCCACTTTCCCATGATGTATATAATTGGGGGTTCCCTGT